>NC_088996.1:8317657-8620219 GCF_963932015.1 Anas acuta | reverse complement strand
CTCTGACCTTTTACAAGATAAAAGGATAAATTGAAGTAGTGTTGTCCTTTTTTAATTGCCTCTTCTGAAAATAATTCATTTAAATGTTAGAAGCCTTTCTACACACCTTCAGGGCAGCTTTAATTTTGGAGCTAAAGGTGCTGCTTAAGACTCCAGTTATTAGAGACATCCTTAACAGTAGTTAAGTCTTTACTTAATTTTAGTAAAAGGTTCTTTGTAAAATCTAGATGTAGACAAACTTTGGGCCCTGAGTGAGTGCATTGGTTTTGATTATAGCACTTTGGCCTCTTGCCTTCTTAAGCCAAGAACTGGAACCTCATCGAGTTTCAGCTGTGCCACAAAACAAACAAACAAAACAAAACCAACAAACAGCAACAAAAACCACAAAGCACCAACACAAAAAGCTGTTGCACACAGCTTCTGTACCCTTCTCTATGTTAAGTTGTTTGGTAGGTGTTGAACTCCAGCACATGCAGCATCTACCTTGCTGCATAAATATAGTGGCAGAAACACTTCAGCATTAAAAACATTAAGTACTGGAACAATTTGTGACCACAGAGAAGCTAAGAGTGTGTCACTTGGTTCTGATTAGCATCAGCAGGTTAGCGAAATGACTCCAGGGCTCTGGGTGGAAGCATTTATTGCTAACAGAAGAGATTCCAAATTCTTTATTCCTGTCAAGAAATGCTTTCTGTGAGAAGACAGATCGATTGTAGTGGAAGTATCATTGTCAGTTTATGATCAATTAGACTCACAATCTAGCATGACAGAAGTAAATGAGGAAAATACATAATGTATAGATCTATATTCTGGCTGAAAACCTTGAAGCAGCTTACATATTCTTCTAGTACAATGGAAATGATTAAATCATTACATGTGAGAAACTAAAGCTCTGGCTTTTTTGGGGAGAGAAAAAAATGCTTAGATGTATATGTAGTATAATGCTTAGATGCATCTTCACTGCTTCGATTTATATGTGGTTTTAAAAGAGACTTAGAGAGTTTTTAGTCTTGAATCTCAGAGGTAAGCTCCAGCAAGATTTATTTTCCCCCCAAAAAGTAGGTCGGGGAAGAAGAGAGGTATTAACTACAGGTAAAATCTTTGGAGAACTTTCTCCAAATCTAGACACACCAAGGTAAGAAAAAAGTGAACTGAGAATGGCCTGATTTCCACTATTTCGGATAGTGCAGTTGTCTTTTTAAATATAAATATTGTCAGGTATCTTGAAAAAGCAAGGACTTAAACCCACTCAAAGCATTGCCTTCAACGGCTGTGCTTTTCAAGACCGTGTCTAGAGGAATGCTGATGACTGGTGCGCGTGGGGAAGCGCCTGTCGCACTGTGGTGACGTGCGAACACCAGTGGCACCTAAGAGTGCTCCAAAAAATGGGAACCCTGTGAGATGGACCCTTACTGTGCTCTGCTTTCTTCAGGAGATGCCCGAGTCTCAGTGGTGAACCCTGAGCTCTTCCATTTATTTTCAGAAATGCTTCTTAGGATTGGTAAAATTTTATGATGCAAGAACTACAGATAATTACTGTATAAATATTGGCATAAATTAACCAGTGCAATTTTAGCACTTGATTAATGGAGTGAGTAAAGATACCGAGATGTATTAATGTTTGCAGATGTAGACCTTGAAATAGGAAATGAAATCTATATTATCCAAATAAAATTAGTAGGAGAATTCACATAAGAATTGCGTAAAAGCAGAGGGGAGCTCATGTAGCCTGCATGAGAAATCTCTTTTATCCCTCAAAGCAAATGCAGACACCCTTTTCTCATGTACAAAGGGTTAAGGGAGAATTGTGCCAACCAACGTCAGATGGAGATCTGCCCCAGAATTTTAGTCCAAGAAACAATTAATTGACCTAAAAACCCCATGCTCATTGCCAAGGGGAAATGTCTGTTGTTAATGTACTAGGTGCTGCTTTCCCCCTCATGTAAAACTTGGTGCAAAAGTAGTGGCAGAAGAGCCCGTGGTAGCTGGCTGTGCGTCGTTCTGCGCAGAGGGTTTCTTCCACTAAATTGACATTCAAATGACCTGAAAGTCAACTCTCTTTGCCTGTCTGTGTCTTTTCCCAGATAGATCTGTAAACTCCGGATTTAGTAAGGAAAATATGCAAATATTTGTTGAGGGGAACAAGTGTGCTGTTTATTTTCTGTACTAAATTGAATTTGCTGAAGATTTAACAGAGCAGAGCAGCACCTGCTAGTCTAATATTACATTAATATCAGTCATGCGGAGTGGGGCCCTGCTTAATGACTAGGTTGCTGTTTGCCTGTGCTCGGTAATTGAGATGCAAGAGTTTTACTCTGTGCTTTGCTACGGGAGCACTGTGTTTTGTTAATCACTACCTCATTATGGTTGGATTGCTATTCAATAATCTGTTTGATAGAGGGTGTGACTGACAAACGAAAGAAGAAGGTTAGTCTGGTAACACATTTGCTCCTGACTTTTGGCTTTTGCAAAATCAACACAAAGAGCAGAAATTAACCTCTGCTCTGAGGTGAAAGAATTATACTTCTGCTCTGCTGTTAAATTGGCGTGTGATAATATCAATACAGGGTGATGGTAAGCAACAAAGTACATCTGTTGTGTTTTGAAATTGAACTGAAATTATTTTTTAAATTAGGAACAGCAACACTGAGGATCTCCAACAATGCTTTTTTATTATTATTATTTCCCTTTTGAAAGGGATGAGAAAGAAAAGTTATATCCCAAACCAAAATGCTAGTTAGTACAGTAAGGAAGAGTTTGTATTTAAGAAACTGGCAGGGGCACTGGTTTCTTCTCCTGTTTTGTAGTGTTCCGTGGCAAATTTCCGTTAGTTTTCCATTAGTGAGAAGAGGTGTTTTTTTCCTCAGTTTACGGCATCAGTTGTTAAAACTGTCGTAGGTCAGGGAATATTTTTTCATTGGTCAATGGAAATACAGTTATGACTCTGATTTCAATTTCAGCCTCCAGGCAGTAATGGCTAGACGTTAGCACATGATAAGGTAAGGAATAAGAAAGTACCCATCAGAAAAGAAATTAAGATGCATGCTTTTTGCTCAAATGGTATTACAGAGAAGAAAACTATGCTAAACGTTGGAAATAAAATGCCATTTCTCATTTGGTTTCAATTGATTTCTCATAATTTACGTCCAGGTGACGGTGTTTCTGGAAGTCAGTATCATTGTTACAGACAGAAGGGACAGTGTGAGTGTAGAGATGGTGCGATGAGGACAGTAATAAATACTGCACAGGGAGGTTTGAAAAACAAAACAAAATGACCAAATGGAACCTTCAGGTTCCCAAGTGACTCCTTCGTGGCAAGGAGGAAGCTTGGCAGAGAATTCCAAAAGTTGGCAGGATTTTCTGAGAAGCAAGTTCAAGACGATACAGTTCTGGTGAAACGAACAAAACCAGCAGAACACACAGGTATTGCCATTATCAGATGGAAAATGTTCTTCTTTTTCCTGGCAGACAATTTCTCCTCAATTGGTCCTTTTTTTTTTTTTTTTCCTTTTTTTTCCTGTTGTGAAGAAATTGTTTACTTTTCTGAGAAGGGCTTCCTTGAAATGAGAACTCACTGCGCTGCCAGGTATTTACTCGACAGGACCCACAATTATCTAATAAATAGTGGAGAACCTCTTGCAGTAATTTGGTGAGCTGAAATGGAAAGCATCTGGTATTATGGGGCTACTTACTCCAACATGGGCTCTAATTCTGTTAGGAAGAGAACCTATTCATGCTGAAATGATTGTCTTGTTGGATTTCTGTAGGGCTCGTCAGTGGTTTTTCTGCTGCTAGCTCTGTTCAGTGCTGTGGCATGTGACAGTACAAGGATTGTGCCTGATTACAGGGAGGCTATTGAATGTTACGAGTTTTCAATCAATTCTTTTAAGCTTTGTACACAATTGTTAGATAGCGATAGGTACCTCCTGTTCCAGTGAATGTGGTCATCTAAGTAAGCTGTAAGGCGTTTCAGAGGGAAGCTAATTGATCTCATTTTTAAGTACCGCAGTTCCTTGTCTGATAGCTCCCTTGTTCATCAGAAGGTTCAGACACAATGAGAGCTGTCCCATTTCTTCCTATGGTGCCGTAAGGATAGAATTTACTGCTTTGAACTCATTGTCTCTGTCAGTCAACAGTAGAAATTATTAAAGATTGAAAGGATCTCTTCTTGTACAAAAATAAATCCAATGTAAAACACTGAAGTCATGTTAGGCCAGTTGGTCAGTTTTGTAGCAGAACTTAAGGGTGTTTTTTTTCAAGTTTATGAATGATCTAACTTTTATGCTATACATACACATAGGATTTATTAAAAAAAAAAAAAAAAAAAGTAACTTTTGTTCAGCACTCCTTGCAGTAACAGTTTTCCCTCAGGTCAACTAATTCAAATTATACTCCATTCAGTTTTTCTTTACAAGTATATGGTATAGGTGGGAGATGGGCTAGGTATTCACTCATCAGCAATGCTAGCTTGGTCTGTTGAATCTCTAAAGGGTTATTCTGTTGCCCGACATAATGACCACCATAAAATGCTCTTTTTCAAGACATCTGTAAAACTACTGTAACATAATAAAAAAAAATAATAATAATAAAAAAGGAGGCGTGAGACCAGACCTAGAAAACAAGGCCATCCCCAAAGTAAACTCATCTCGCTAATTCTTTAAGTTAATTCTTCTATCCAGAAGTACCTTTCTGGATACCAGTGAAAAATGGTTTTAAAGGGATTTAAATATTTTAAAGGCATTTAAAGATTTGCCTTGAGGTTTTTCTGTGTATTTCACTAAAGCTGGGAGAAGACTGCGTTTTATGGTAGCAATCATTGGTCTTAAAACATTTTGGATTCGTTCCTCTTGCCTTCATTAAATTGTTATAAATCAACATTTCAAAATAACTGGCTACAAATAACTAGATTTTTAGAAATATTTAATGTCTTAATATAGATATGTCATAATTTTTACAAGTTCTTAGGCACAAAACTTTCATTAACTTGCATGCAGATTGTGGCATTAAATATTTCTGTTTTAATGAAATGTTAAGTTCTTAAAGGCTTTAAAAAGTGTTATCTCAAGTTCTAAAGTAGTTTTGGAAACCAATAATTAAGCAGTTTGTCAACAGAACTCCCAAAGGAACTTTCCCCTTTAGCTTTTATTAAAATTTAAGTCTCAGGCGCTTCTAAGCTTCTGTTTAATTAGCCTCAGACTCAGACCTGTACATTTAAAAACAAACAATGAAACAATTTATTCTCATGCCCTGGCGAAAGGCAGTGTCAGCAATTCTGGATTTCTTCCCACTAAGATACAACCACTGGGGGCCTCAAAGTTGGTGATTCAAGTATAGGGAAATAAACAATAACCCCCAAATCCTCAAGACAACCTAGAGTAAATTTCAGTTTTTAATTACTATTGTGCTAATGGAGACTGATACAATAAAGAAATGTTTCCAAAGGCTGATTAAATGACTGAAGCTGAATTTCTGAAATGCCAGTTAATAGCAAGAAGTGAATGTCTTGTCCTTGCAAGCACGTGTAGAAGCGTGTGTTTTATTCCGGGTGGATGGCCCAACCCAACTCCATAGAAATGAAATTCCAGTTTTGCAGCAGAGGTGGTGTGCGTTACAATCTGTATCTGAGAGAGTTTGATAGCATGCAAGAAATGATAAATCAGACTGTTCCATGAGAAAGGTTTGCCTTGCTGGGAGCAGCAAGTCATGGAAATTCAGAGGGCCCAAATAGCCTTGTTCTTGACACTGACAGTACAGAGGAGTGCAGAGAGTTCTTGGTTGGCTGTGCACGGGCTGTTCTCAACAGCAGCCGCTGCCCTGGCAGGTCAGCACACAGAGATTGTCAAACAGTAGAGAAGGGGAGTGAAGGAAGGAGGAAGAACAATGCAAACTGTTTGTTTACTGATAATGGGAATAATTTATTTTCTTTACAGTCTGTTTAAATTTTCATTAAACCTGAGTCCTTTCTCTCAGGTCTACATTACTGTGTACTTACAGTCAGCTCTGCCACCAGGAAGGAATCTCATTTCTATGGAAATTAAAACCGGGTCTTCAATCCAGGATTAAAGCAGAAATACATCTTTGTTTCAAAGACTGCTACAGGAAATCGTCTTTATTTAAAGCTGTATTTCCAACCTGTTACGTTAATTACGTTTTTGGGTGATGACACTATGAAAATGAATTGTATATTCAAAAAAAAAGCTTCCTCTAATGTATTTGATTCACTATCACCATTTACTCTTGGGTAATAAAAATTAATTCCTGCTATCTTCTTCCCCCTTTGATTACCGTTTTGCTTTTTTTTTTTTTTTTTTGTCAATAAGCCTGAGTTTTTTCTTTATATCCTGTTTGTAAAATTATTTGAGAGCAATGCATATATGCTTATTTTGCTCATTTGGAAATTATTCAATTATTTATTCTCAACCTGGCATGAACCTGGGGGAGAGAGCTTAGAAAAAATGAACCTGTAAATCCAACTATTTTCACTAAACTTTACATTTGAGGAAGAAGGAAAGCTTAAACACAGAAGAAGAATAAAAAAGTGCCCTTTACTGCTGCCCATAGAGCACCAGGATATAGAGTTCGTGGTTTTTTTTTTTCTTATTCCAGATTTTTTTTTGAAAATATGATCTGTTTAAAAGCACGAGTATGTTGCCCCCACCTGAGACCAATCCTGGATAAAGCTCACCAATATAATCCAAAACAATTGTACCCCAGTGGCGTGATTGCCCTTGAAACCTCTGCTGCTGGCTAACCGAGTCCCCAGCTGCTAGCAATGGTATCAGCACTCCCCGGGGGAGGCTGCTGATTGCAGCGGTATTGCTGGTGCCTGTGTATCGTGGAGCCGCAGGTGATGGACATAATGCAAAGCTTAAGTATGGCAGGTGTTGAACAGTCTTTGCCTGTTACCAGTAGCTTCAGGCTCGAGAAGTTGCACATACTGTTCTGGTGCTTCAACAGATTATAAAGAGTATATATGTGTAAATATTTACATAGATCATAAGAAAAAGCAGCAGGGAAAGCAGAAGCTGAGGCCTCTCAGTGCTTTTCAAGAGACTTTTTTTTTTTTCTTCATTGGTACAAACATTATCAGAAACCCCAAAGAAAACTCTAGGGGTGGGTGAAAAAGAGAGCACTTCCCTCATCAGTGCTACCAGGTAAATACAGTACCTGTTGGGGTGAGGGGAGGGAGGAAGGGTAATTTACTTAACTAACAGAGTGCAGAAATACACGAAACAGAACTGCAGACTGTTAAAGGCTTTGCAGTTCTGATCTTCAGAAGCTTTTCAGGTGGGTGCTGCTGTGATTTCTGCTAAGTTGTCAGCTCTGAAGTCATGTCTTAACCTGAAGGCGAATGTCAGCTGCGATGGCTGCAAATGGTTAAAGTGGGCTTTAACAAAATCTTTTCAGAAGAACAAAGCAGTTTGTTATTCCAATAGCTGAAGTCTTCAGATGAGCAGCACCTGCAAATAATAATAGTGGAATATGCCATTTTTAAAAGTTTATTTGGAACTGGCTTTGTAGTCTGTGCTGCCTGCTCTGGAGTCTTGGGGTGAGGAGGGCCGATGCCCTCTGTGTCCTGACAGTACGAAGGATCACATATGATTGCTTACTGCTCACTTACTGCTTTTGTGATCACAACTGTTCTCCAGGCTTGTGGTGATCAGAAGAGTCTTAAAAACTTTGTGGGAGAGGGGTTAGGTAGGAGAAAGGGTGAAGGAAGAGGTGAAGCAGTGTTGGTCTGCGTGCAGCCGTGTGAGCAGGTGTATTTTGGAGCTTGGGTTTAGGTACCTTATCTCTTCAAGGCCCCATTTTGGATTCTATGAACTAGATTGTGCTGATTTTGCCTCACCCTTGTCCTGCAGTACAACTGCATAAGCAAAGGGGACAAGATCTACCTGCTAGTGGTTTAATAACCTACAGCATTGCTATCTTAGAAAGTGGCCTTTCCACTCCTCATTGCTGCAGATAACTTATTCTTAAAGCCACTCTACCGGGGGTTTATTTAAATTATGTTTTGTTATGGGAGAAAGGTGAGTGATTCCTGGTCAGCTTTATACCTGTGACTTTCTCCATAAATTTATTGTCATACTTAATTGGTCTTGTTGAAACAATTAAAATGAAATTAACAACAAAAACATGCTGATTAGGTGGAAAAGTCCAGTAGGGAAATGGACTTGGTGTTCTGTTAGGGATAAAAATGAACTGTGTAAATCATACCTGATGTGTTGAGAACTTGAGGAATATTTCATTTTGGAGCCATTGTTACTCCTCATCAAATCTGACAGTTGGGGCGGCTCCACTAATTCTCTTTGAGCGTGATTGACTCTCTCACTGACTTCAAGAAATTTGAATCGATGCTGCCTTGCAAATAGATAGGTCTCCTATTTAACTGTCTGTCAATGGAGGAGCGTTTTCTTTCCCATCTCTACCATCATTAAACACATGATTATAGTATAGTGTGTGTCTTGTCTGTCTACAGCCTGACACTTAAAATGTATGCTGTGTGACAATGTAATTTACTTTATTATCAGAAGTATCAGCCATTCCTTAATTTCTAAAAGAGTAGTTTAGGCAACATGTTTGCTTTTGAACCTATCCTGTACCTACGATATTTACTTAGGATGATTCTAAACATGGCAATTCTGACTCTGTGGTGGTAACAGCACCGTGCCATCTTTTGGCTGCTTGCTTACCGATAAAGAGCCAACTTCAGAGAATTGTCTCTCAGACCAGAAATCAGAATTTGTACCGAGCCCTTCTATGAACCTGTTCCTCTGGTTTCTCTGTTTGGCCAGGGACCTCCCACCGCCTCTTCCCCTCTCCATGAAGTTTTTTGTCTATTTGGAGTTTTGAGGCGTTTCTCAGCTGTCTCCTTGTATAAGGATATTTTTTTTTTTTTCCTGCCAGTAGGAGAACCTGTTAATACAGCCACTCATTCTGGTGTTACATACAGGGAAAGGTAACCCCAACCTTTGGTTGCTCAAGGTTTGAGTCTCTCAGGCTTGGCAACTTCTGCATTATCCTGATTCGCTGTCTCTGAGAAGAGAGTTTCCTGAACTTGCTGATTTTTATCTTGATTCACCTTGCCCCCAAACAGTAGGCAAGTTTAATAATAAACAAAGAAAAGATTTAACACGACTGGAGGTCAAGGTTTTCTGGGCAAGGTTGGAAACGAAAGATCACAAGTAAACCCAACATAAAACACAGTCTTGGTTTATCATTGACAATATTTCTTCCAGCCTGCTCTTATATTTCTCATCTAGAATTCTGTGCCATAGCCTCTTCACGAACACCGAGCTCCCAGGTTCACAGAGGCGTTTTACTTCTCGGAGGACTGAATACCTCTTCTCCTAAAGCAGCCCCACTTACATTTCACTGCAGCTGGGGGTGCATACAAATGTAGAAGCCCTGGGTGGCTGTGTGGAAGCAAGGCGTGTTGGGTACCCTAATGTAATCCCCCCCTCGCCTGGGTTCATCTCTGTTATCATTCCTACCTGAGTAAACGCACACCACACACAAACGCTGCTGGGTTGCTCTTAGCCTCATGTTTCCGTAGGCCTCTCTTCCTACCCAGCTTTGTGCTCGCTGCCCGTCTGAGCCATTCATCATCTTCTCCCCAGGCCTGTTGAGAGGAGCGTTGTGTTCATATTAAATGTTAATATTGTTAAATTCATAATTACATGTACAGCCTGTGAAGCTCATGGTCTTTTCTTAAAGCTAAATAGCTTTCAAGAGTTGTTTTACTAAATATTTGTCATTATGGTTTGTTCCTCTGTTAGTGAGTTGCTTTAGTTTGAGCATGGTTAGGAGCAGGATTTTTTTTCCTGCTTTCATATGGATTCCTGTGTTGTCTTATACTTCACATGTCTCCAAAACATTGATCCTGAAATGTATTTTTATGAAAAATATTGCTAGAACTAGTAAAATTAAAGAGAAAAGGCTGTGAAGGAAGAAGCTCAGCTGAAGCAGCTACTGATGCTGGCTTGATGAAGCACTAGAACTGCATGTGTAGAGACAGTGACCTGAAATGTATCTCAGGACACATGTACACAAAGCTGGATCTTTTAAATTCTACCAAAATTAAATGCAGAAGAGCTCACTCACTTGTGCTTACAGGTATTCTAAATAATTCCTTCAGAAGATTTTGTTACCTTTACTTTGAGAGAAAAAAGCAGCAAGCAATAAGATCAGTGTTTATAAAAGAGGGAAGCCTCTGAATTTTCTTTTTCTCTTTGATTTTAAGATAAATACACTCAAGTGGTGTAGACAACTTTATTATCCATTTGATGACCTTTCAGTCAAAACAAAAACTGAAGAGGCTTGAGACACGAGTATTGCATTTTGTTCTCTTCTTTTGAATCATTGTCTTCCTAGGCACCCACAGAATCATCTTTATTCTAACAGTTAAGTTTCCCTAGGAACCTCTTGGGGTTTTGCACAGGGATTTTTCTTCACCATATTTACTGCTCTACAAGAACCGTTTCTGTGCAGAAATGGGCCAGATAATGCTCAGAGCAGACTATTCCCTTGTGCCGAGGAAGTGTAGAGGCAACCAATACATACACTGTAGGCTGAAGCAGGCACAAAAGCAATTGGGAAATGAGGCGTGAAGCCACACGCAGGGTGGCTCTGCACCTTGGTTTTACTCAGAATTTACTCTGTGACATTACCTCCTTGGGAAGCAAATCTGCACTGTTGTCATTCTTCCTGTTTACCCCTGATGTTTGGGATGGAGGGACATAAAGGGAAGGTGGAACCAAACCTGCGCTGACCTACACTTATTTAGAACAACGTGCTAATACAGTATGGCACGGAGGTGGAGAGACCTGGACTATTCACCAGCTGATTAATGATGTCTCAGAGGAGCACTGCTTACTCTAGCCTTTTTTGCAACCTGTTGCTTGAAATTGTGTAACAACAGAAATTGCAGGTGGCTGCTGTCACAAAGCAGCTTCACATTGGGTATTTGTAACTCCCTTTGGGGCTGAAGTTCGTGGTACTATAGGCAACATCTCTGCCTATTGTAGTGGACCAAAGAAAAAGGTTTAATTACTGGCAATTCTCTGCTTTTGCCCTACTAAATCACATAGCTTGGGACACTGGAAACAGACTGGCTGGCAGAACAGAGCTCAGTCTCTGGTAATTTGCCTGGCTTATGGGTACTCTGACCTCCCCACACACTTACCCCGTTTACTTTTTAAATGACCAATTTAATCAGGCACATGTACAATACAGAAATGGGTGTGTGAATATCTAAATATATGAGAGAGGGAACTTCAGATGTTTTATCTTTCATTAGTTAATAACAGCAGTAATGACCTCAGCAGCACAGGATGTCTTTTGCAAAATTAATAACCACATGAGGGTTAATGGCCCAAGGCGATGAACTCTCTCAGACAATCATTAATCTACCTTGATGATTATTGCTTCATTATTACTGGCTGCTCTTGGCTTGGACTGGCGCACGCTTCGTTGGGTTAGAAACTGGCTGGATAGCCGGGCCCAAAGAGTTGTGGTGAATGGAGCCAAGTCCAGTTGGAGGCCAGTCACTAGTGGCGTCCCCCAGGGCTCGGTGCTGGGGCCGGTCCTCTTTAACATCTTCATCAATGATCTGGATGACGGCATTGAGTGCACCCTCAGTAAGTTTGCAGATGACACCAAACTAGGTGCGTGTGTCGATCTGCTCGAGGGTAGGAAGGCTCTGCAGGAGGATCTGGATAGGCTGCACCGATGGGCTGAGGTCAACTGTATGAAGTTCAACAAGGCCAAGTGCCGGGTCCTGCACCTGGGGCGCAATAACCCCAAGCAGAACTACAGGCTGGGAGAGGAATGGTTGGAGAGCTGCCAGGCAGAGAAGGACCTGGGAGTGATGGTGGACAGTCGGCTGAATATGAGCCAGCAGTGTGCTCTGGTGGCCAAGAAGGCCAACGGCATCCTGGCTTGTATCAGAAACACTGTGACCAGCAGGGCTAGGGAGGTGATCGTCCCCCTGTACTCGGCTCTGGTGAGGCCGCACCTCGAGTACTGTGTTCAGTTTTGGGCCCCTCGCTACAAGAAGGACATCGAGGTGCTTGAGCGGGTCCAAAGAAGGGCGACGAAGCTGGTGAGGGGCCTGGAGAGCAAGTCCTACGAGGAGCGGCTGAAGGAGCTGGGCTTGTTCAGCCTAGAGAAGAGGAGGCTCAGGGGTGACCTTATTGCTCTGTATAAGTACATTAAAGGAGGCTGTAGCGAGGTGGGGGTTGGCCTGTTCTCCCATGTGCCTGGTGACAGGACGAGGGGGAATGGGCTAAAGTTACGCCAGGGGAGTTTTAGGTTAGATGTTAGGAAGAATTTCTTTACTGAAAGGGTTGTGAGGCATTGGAACGGGCTGCCCAGGGAGGTGGTGGAGTCACCATCCCTGGAAGTCTTCAAAAGACGTTTAGATGTAGAGCTTAGGGATATGGTTTAGTGGGGACTGTTAGTTTTAGGTCAGAGGTTGGACTCGATGATCTTGAGGTCTCTTCCAACCTAGAAAATTCTGTGAAATTCTGTGAAATTACTGAACACTGAAACCTCCTTGGTGTACCAGTGAATGCCTAATTTCTGCCCTCCCTACTGATGTTCATAATGTGCCCTCTTATCTTTCTTCTGGGTATGCAGGAGAACAGGAGTAAAGCTCCCAGATGCAAATGAAGGTAGCCAGCAGGAGAGGTACGAAACTCATTTGAATATAGGCTTGGAGAACACGTCTCCCAAATGATTATCTGTTTTCTACCTACATATTAAAAAGTGCTTTAAGGGCTATTTTTTGTTTATGGTTTTAAGTAGCTGTAGTCTGAGAAGCAATACCATGGCTCATGAAGCAAAGGCTTTCTGAGAAGGTTATGTATATAGACTGTTTAATTGGTTGGTCTGTGTATTTAGATGGTGCCTATTAGTACCGAGTCCTTGTTTTCCTCCCTAGGAATAGCATCCTGCAGCTCAGAGCTGCAAACATATCCCTTCTGTTGCTGCTATTGATCTGAATTTAACCCTGTAAACGAGACGTGGAGAAATGGAAGCTGAGACATCCTAGAGAAAACTGTGTGTCAGGGTATTTAACACAGCCAGGCCCTGCCACAAACAAATTTTTATGGCAACTTAGTCTGCTGTTTTGAATAGTCTACTTTTTTGGAGCAAGGCCAGCATCTGTAGAAGGAAAGAGCTCTGAAAGCACATCATCTTGCTGGCTGTGTAATATAGAAACTTGCACAATCCCACATCTAGCCTTTTTTCCTCCTTGTCAGCCTCTGACAGCTGTGCACATTAACCTTCAGAACCTGTTTTTTCCTTTTTTTTTTTTTTTTTTTTTCCCCCTGCTTTATCATCTCTGCTGCCAGGATTAGTTTTAGTTGGACAGTGATTAATAAAGAGAGGGTGCTGCATAACCAGCTCAGATTTGGATAGGTAATTAGGACCTCTAGCTACTAGCTCCAAGTTAGGAGCAGCTGCAGTTCATTTGGATTTTGTAGCTGCACAGCCCTGTTGCAGAGCGGATAAATCCGGAATATATATTTGAAATTTCTCTGTGTTGGTGGGCTAGAAAACAGCAACTGTTTATAATTCTCTTGCTTTGTTTTTTGCTTGCCTTTGTGGAACATGGGAAGCATAGACAAGCATTATTGATGCAAAGAAACTGTAATTATCAACAATTATGATTGAAGATTGTTTATTGAAGGTGGGACAGCTCTGTAAAACTCTTCAGGAACATTGTGATACACACAAGTGTAGCCCACTGACATTATGGGAGCTTAACAAAACACTGAAGTGTCTGGATCTGAGGCATAACCTCAGCACTGGGAAATTGCCACTGTGAGAATTCATAACCTCAGTCTGCAAGGTGTCTTTCCTGCATTCGCTGGTAGATGGAGGCAATGCAAACCTTCTTAACCAAGGCTTCATCCACTCAGCCTGTCTAAGCTTTAAAGGTGATTTCCTAATAATATGCAGGAAAAGCAAAGCACATCAGAACAATAATAATGGCAGAGGTTAGCGGCCACTCCGTTCTGCATGTGGCTTAATAGTTTTGGCTGTTCTTGTGCTCCCCCTTTTTTTAGGGAGATCCATGTACACTGGCATCCTGGACCTCCACCGACTAACTCATTCTTCTGTATTCCCTTGATCATAAGCCTAATGTGTGGTCAACAGCAAATTTGATGGGAGATTTTCTTTGCCCTACTCTCTAGTGAGTACTCAGTGTATATCTGGTGATTACAAAATCTCATTCCATTACACTACTAATTTACAGGGAATTAAATTATAAACAAGGTGATTACTGAATGTTATTTATGGCCCATGTAATTATATAGCTGTCAAAGCAATGGATGCAGTTGAATTGGTTTCTGTTTTTTTCTTTATTTTTTTTTTCAAAAGCCTTGGTCTGCACTTTTTTCCTGGTCTACTGAGTTTGTTAATTGTCCACAGCTGAAAATACTTTTTACATTGCAAGATCACTAGCCTTTACTCTAAGAATGTAGCTGTAGCTGGTTATAATTAGCTGTGAAGCTGATGAGAAATTTTGCCTATTGGGTTTGAAACCCCTTCAAGTAATGAAAAATAGTTTACTTTTTTGTGTACTGGTCGATGAAGGAAAGAATTTCAATTCCCTGAAAAATAGCTAGGATGCAACAGTAGTAAATAATGAAAGAATTACTTGTCATAACTGTTGCTTTTATAAAAGATACCTTGTCTACAAGCTGGTGTAGGACGTATGGTCATATATAATGCAAGAAGTAAATCAGAATGAAAATACTGAACATTTGCTTTTGATAAGATTATTGATAGCATATGCATAATTTTATGATGGATTAAGCAACAAATCTGTAGAGACCTACATGGAATTGCTTTTCCACAAGCATTCAACCAGTGGAGAAAGGTGGTAATACAGTGGCCTCTCCTCTGTTTGAAAAGCACAAGTACGCTTTGGACGTGATGGTAAATGAATTATATTAACTAGTATAACCCGCAATTAAAGAATGAAACTGCATAGCACATGGGTCTGTTCAAAAACCAACTAAGTGTGTGTATATATATGTGTATATATATATGTGTGTAAAGTCAGCAGAAGTCTTGTCCAAGTATTATTTGATTGTAATGTTAGGAATAAAATACTGAGAAATTACTGTGTCATTGCCAGGTCAGCTTTATACTCTTCATCAGCCTACTTGAATAATGTTAATTTTTTGAAAGGAATTTTAAAGGACAAAACCACGTTGCCTTTAAGAATCTCTAGAAAAGCCTTGATTTATCTTTCTTTTTTAATATATATTTTTTCTTCTTAGGTATGCCAGGGGTATGCTTGGTACAGTTTTACATTTACTTCTAAGAGGGAAAAATACTGTATTTGATCATTGTGTTCACAGATGCAGACACTGTTCTGGTGTTTTCAGTCTAGCATAGACTTGAGTCTCCTGCTGAAAGGTGTTGAATTTTGTGCAACAGTGCTACTCAGTGCACTGGTTCCTGTCGTCCATCTATGCAAGTGTAAGTAAGTCTTGCTCTGAGGGCAAAAAGTTCATCTTGGTTCTATTAGCACTTTTCCTCTGAAATTTTCCTCTAAAATTGTTGTAACACGTCAATAACTCAAGGCTGCTTTAACTGGAGGCTAATTGTCAGTGATTGTACCATATGTCATATGTCATGGGAGGAAACAGGAACATTTGTCACCTATTCACAAGAAGCTTGTGGCAGTGCCTTATTTTTTTTTTTTGTTCACCTGGTGTTTATTACAACTGTGTTGAATCAATTTTGTCTGCCATGGTTGAGAAAGTATCAAAAAATAAAATCAAAATTTGACAAAAAAAAAAATAAAATACAGATACTAATATCTCTGCATAAAAACACATGCACTAACTTCTCTGCATCTCTAAACTGTTACTAAAATTAAACCTTTTGCAGTTGGGTAACGCCACATGGAGCTCAGTCCCGTCCCACAAAAGAAGCCTGAGTCTTCAGGAGTTTGCAAACACAGCGTGAACTGTTTGAGTATTGTCTTTCTACACATAAAAATTGAAATATATATATGCATGTGTGTGTATATATATACATATATATATAAGGCATAGGTAGGCAGGTGAAGCCTCTCTAGAGCTTGCAGTTTGTTTACAGCACGTGTCAGTGTATAGGCTAAATGCCCTTAATTCAGCTATCAAAGCTTACATACACTGTATATTTATTAATGTCCCACCTTTGACCTTCCATCCTACCTGCTTAAAGGACATTAAACACTGACTTAAGGAAATGCTTTGGTGTGGAGTTTTTAAATTAGGTTCTGAAGCAATCAACCTTTTAAGTAAACATTCTCTAGTGTACTTAGCTTCCCTGACTTCCTCCTGCAGGAGAGAGCTCACACTCTGATTCTCATCTGTTATTCCCCTTCTTTCCCTCTTTTCCTTACATTAATACTAGCTTGCTAGCATTTGAAGTTTTATTCAGAAAGGCCTTTTGATGTGTGGCTTTATTTGATGAGGAAGATGGCAGAAGGTTAAACAAAACAGACTTGTCTTCTTAGCGTGTTCTGCCAGACAGCTGCAATATAAAGGAGCAATGTGCTGAACACTTTCTGGTTGGAGATGTATTTGCAGCGTCATTTGAATGCCAATGTCCAAATCTTAGACCATCAGCTGTGTCTTTCACCTCGTGGCATGGTGTGTGCCCCAGCATTCAGCAGCGATGTTTGAGGGCCATCCGTCACAGAACATGTATTTGAGTACCCAGATGTGGAAGAAGTGTATAAAGTGGAGCTCATTGGTGTTACCAGCAAATCTCCTTCATAAATAGCGGGTATGAACTGGGAGGATTAAATGACTCCTTTTGGTGTAATTCCTTTGACAGTAGTCTAACCTACCCAGCCACAGACTGTTGTCACCTCTCAGTCTGCAGTCTGTTACACAAGATTTCTTTATTTCAATAAAGAAATTAAAAAAAGAAAAAAAGGAGTGTTAATTTCAATGACTGTCTACCTTTCAAAATATTTCAGATTCAAATCTGCTAATCCAAAAATCAGTCCCGTTAGCTGACTGAATAAAGAAGACTTGAGTCAGAACAAAAGACAGTAGCTGTTAGGGAAAGGAAAGTGGACCCTTCATGACTGTATTTCTAGAACATCAATATGGTAAATAAGTAAATGAACTTCGCATTCAATGATAGGTCTGAAATCTTCTGGCTAATCAAGGGACATCAACAAAAGGCCAAGCGTGAGCCTTCTCTACCATCACAAGGGAGTGGAAGTGGATAGCCAAAGTCTCCATTCTAGGCTGGAACTGTGCAGTTTGCAATTAAAGCAAAGCTCTAACTCACCTTGGTGGGGAAAAAAATGTAAGGAAAGAGTTATAACACAGAAAGAGTCACTGCTATATAATCTACTCATGGAAAGCTGATAGCCTCCAAGTAGCCTACAGCGTGAAGGTCGTGGCTATAAAAGGGAGTTAAATTAAGAATCCACAGTTCTCAGGTTAGCAGTGCAGGTGGTATTTTCTTATGTGAGCAGGCTATGAAAGGCTTGTCTGAAACTGGTGAGTGGGGCCAAACATAGGTCAAGAATTTGAACGGAGGCATTACCTGATTTTGGTGTTCTAGTAAAAGATGTGTGCCTTCTCCCCAGCAATGTGAGTTGGGATCGCTGTACGTGGTGATTGCTGTTAACAAGCAATGTCTACTAATTGTCCCTATGCACTATAGAACATGTAATTTTTGCCCGGTCTAGATAAATCAGAGGATCTTCTGGATTGATTGTTTAGCAGAAGAGAAGTGAAGGAGTGTAGTCCTAGGAAGACTGTTGGAGATTTTGTTTTCCGTGTATTTTTATTACAGCAGAAGATGATAAAGAGATGTTTCAAATTATCTTAAGTGTATCTCAAAAGGAGCAAGTGAAATGACAGTGTAATAATACTAAATACCATTGTGCACCAGCAGTCTGGTCCAATTACGATGTTATATCATGATGGATTTTGTGTTAGTGAAGCTTCAGTAACACAGTGATGTGACCCAGGGTAATTGGAGAAAAAAAATCTATTAAAATAATTAAAAAATTGGTTGGCTTACTTACGTAGGAATGCAAGCAATCACCAAATAAGCAGAAGGAAAGGGGAATATGATCCACAGTCTGCTAAAGTTGGAACAGCTCTTGGAGGCTGCAGTATCCAAGCTCAAGTTCATAGTGCCCTGTGTATGGATCACTTTTCTTCCAAGTTATGTTTTTTGGTACGTTTGTGCAGATAGACTTGTGTATCTGTTTTATTATTATTATTATTATTATTATTCAGGATTCTTATTGATTCTGGATTTCAGGATTATTTATTGATTCTGCTAACAAAATCGGATATTCTCCAGTGCAACAGTAAAATTGTGTACGTGATGTTCCCTGGTGAATAAAAATCTCACGCTATCGTACGGGAGAAAAATCAATCACATATGCCTATTTTCCTTCAATTAAGGCCAAATTATTAGTGTGAAAAATGACTGAGATGGTCTGTATGTTGCAGGACTTAGGCTGGGAGGTCTTTTTAGCTTTAAAATGTATCCCTTATTTAAAGAAAAAGTCTGCCAGAAAATTTGAAATCACTTGAAATAGTCTGTAGCTCTAGAGTGGGATTGCAAGTTATCAGCTGGCTGTGCCACATTGACAAAAGCACTGAGAAAGGAGGAGGCTCCTTTGGCCTGTGGGTTTTGTGGGGATTTTTTTCTTGTTTGGTTATCGATTCAAGGCTATTATCTTGGATGATGATATCTGGAGTTTCTGCGCTCGAATATCTAAAAGGCCCATTTAAATTACTTTGGGAAAATTACTAAGACAATTATGGGATTGTAATATAAAGTACCATAATTACACTTTAATGCTTCTCATCGATTGTTGAGGTTTGCACTTTGCAGTAGCATGAAACACTGAAACTGTTTTCTTTGCCCACCCAGAAAGTTAATGTTTTAATAGCACTTCTACAATGACAGCTTTTCACAACTTGGTGAGTAGGAGCGTGTGAGATGAGAGATGTGTGCTATATATATGAACGCGCACACACTTATTCATCCTGCTTGGAAAGCCACGTGTCAGTATCTCTTGTCTTCCAGGTTCCTCCTCCGTCTTTAAGTGGTCCGAAGGGGCAGGTGTGTTCATGTCCCTGCGTTGGGATAAAGCAAAGCTCCCCAGGTGGGGAATGGTGAGGTGACGTGGTGGTGGCACTCATCCTTTGTGTGCCTAGAAGAGAGCACGTTCTCTGTGAAGGCACCAGGAATTGAAGAGGGGACAGGCTCTTTTTTGAAGAAATCCTTGATCAGGGTTTCCAAATATCAGCTCTATCAGCTTTCTGGTGGTGTAGTCAAAAGGCAGCTTCTGGATAACCTTTTAGAAACCAACAAGAGGAAATTCAAAGAAGCTGCTTCCAGTTATTTCCAGGGCAATGTGTAAAGTTAAATTCTACAAAGAATGAAGGAAAAAGGTGATGCTGTCTTCTCTGTTTTAATTTTCCAGCCTGAGAATAATGAAGTATCTCTTGCTTCTTTTTCAAAGACTTTCTGGACAAGGTTATAATAATAAAGAAAAATAGCAATATTTGATCACTGCAATAATTCCTTAGCATTCCCAGGATTTCAGTGGTTATTAATGCCATGTACCTGCATCATCCACTTGCTGCCACCTCAGAGCTTATGATTCCAGGACAGCCTGTGCCTCCAAGGCAGATACCATGAGGTATGGCCTTGTCTTCCAGTCCCATGTACAGGAATCTTGCTCCCCCTGGTTCTGGGCTCTGGGCAGCGCTCAGGTAACTTGTTGCTCTCCCTCAGATCTCTGCTTGAAACTTCTCCGTGTGCTGGTACCCCCAGCAGCTGCGTGATGACCAGGGCTGGCGCACAGCTGCTGTCTCCTCAGTGGTTCCCTTTCTGCTGCCATCTTCTCTACAGTTGGATAGGGGACGGGGTGAATTTTAACTCTGTTTCCAGCAATTTGCCTGATGGAAGTTCTTGCACAGAAGCGTGCCTTGGCCTTGTGGTTAGTTTACAGTCATTTTTGTCTGTGAAATTATGGAAGTATGAGAAATACTCTGTCAGGTCCCACATGACAGGCCCAACCAGAGCCAGAAGATGTGCATTTGCAGGCCTTGCCTTCCCTTTTTGATGGAGTTATTCCCTCCCATCTGCTGCCAGACCTCAGGAGGCTCCTCTGATGTTTGGATTAAGCTTTGCCATAAAAATATTGATTGGAGTGTCTTAGTGGTTAAGGAAGCAAAGCTGTCCTGTTCTGTAAATGCTATATCGTTATGCTATCAGAATCTTACCTTTTAAACTGTTGTGGTGTACGGTGGGTTTGTCCTTCCCTCGCACAGTGCACACGCACGGTCCTTCCTTCTTCCGAGGGTCGGCTGCCAGACGCACTTCCCTCCGTGTGCACGTTCACCTCTCCTGTGGAGCAAACTATGAGCGTGCTGCCATCTCATGGCAGGCCACTGTTTAATTAGATATGACAAACAGTACAGGACAAATTGGGATTACCATCATGCAAATGTGACCTGCCCAAATCTATGTAAATAAAAAATGAATTCTGCCTGTGTTTTTAAACTGAGAACATTCTCGGATTTCCATGTAGCGGATAATGAGACCTTAAGTGGCAGAGAAGGTGTGGCTGAACCCACTGTGTATCCTTCTACATGTACAATTTTTGTGCCTTTAGAAAAATAAAGGACCTTGACTACACAGTATTAATATTAAAGATGTCTGGGATAATGCAGCAAATCCCACGGAACGTTACTATCAGTGCAATTCTCTCCTCAGAAAAACATCTCTCTTTACTTTCAGCAGCAGGTATTGGTATACATAGCAGAGCAAAACATAATTAAATCTATTAAGGAGACTTGTTGCAGAACACAAATGTCTGAATATTGATGGAAAAAGAAAACATTTTGTCTTTCTCTTCTGAGGGTAGATAATGCCGTCTTTCAATTCTTATTTATTCTCAGTCTGTGAGGCTGTTCAAACATCTGACATTTCTGTGTTCAGCTGGGATTTCTATTCTGCACCCAGCTCTGTGGTATCTGGCTGCTATCATGATGGATGTTTCCCTGCTTGAAATTGTTGTCCCGTAGAGTCTTCAGTTATCATCAAGGGTATTTTGGCACAGGGCCCTAGGGAAAAAACATGATTTCATTGTGGTTTGCTTTTGAGGTCTCTATTTTAAGGCAGTGGTTTGGCCACAGGGTGTTAATGTACACTGCTCAGAGGATTGGAAATCTGGGATGTCACCTGAAAGGACCACCTACATCAGTGTCTTGCTTCTGATAGCAGCCATGGGTGGTCAGGCTGAACTGGCTGGTGCACATGTGCTCATGACACAGTTCACAGGATACCCCAACACACCTCTGTATTCCAGACAAAAATCATAGTGCAGCCCTTTTGTTGCAAAGGCCAGGCTGCAGTCCTTCTGCTGGCCCCTGCAGCACTCAGGAGAAGTGGTGGCACTTCTCTCCTCTCCTCTGCAGTCAAGCACTCCTATCTGAGGATCCCCAATGACACAGACTTCCCTCAAGTAAAGCACCCCTAGGGAGTATCTACCAAGATCTTGTGTTTTCAGGGAGTGATACCCTGTCACCCATGCAGGATCTCTTTCCAGTTCTCTCGTGTTATATTTTGGGGACTTTGATCCTGTCTGCTGGTCGTCTTTCTCACTTACTGTCCACCAGAATTTTTTCACTTCTCATGTTTTCAGAGGGCTCCTTTTTTTTAGGGCTATCTTTTAGGTTAATTTGGAGAACTGTAAGGAAGAGTGGGTGTATGCTGACGCCTAGGACCAACTCCGAGGTCAGTCCTGAGCACTAACTTGGCTGGTCTGTAGTGGGTGTCAGTTAACTAGAGAAAGGAAGAAGGGCTGACTGGTATTTCACAGTGAATAAATTTGTGCTGTATACTGCGCATCTGAGCTTCCAATTAAGAAGAGTTAATGGATGGAGCTTTGCAATACCTGAAGTTACATAAATTGACAAATGAAAAACTTGCTTAACCTTCTTGCAATTTAATCCTAATGCACCAGCAAGCTTGTATTTCTGAGGCAGAAAATCATTTTTACTATAGTCTTCCAGTCAAACATTTTACCCTTCTTATCAATGTAAACCCAGCCTTTCTTACATTTGCAGGTAAGAATATATTTTCTGGAAAGTTGCTTCCCCATTCACCAGTGGGGTTTGTAGCTGTGTATTAATACTTGCAGCTCCAGGCTGAACTACTCAGAGTTGCACCTACCATTCATCTTGTGAGCACAGAATTGCTGGGCTCTTTCATACTGCACTTTTGTCTATGGATTTAGTGCTGTCTGGCAAAGCGAGTACCTAGGAGCAGCGCCACTTTACTCATATTATATTGACAGGTGAGGTTCTGGTGTGCTCTTTCTGGTGACTGTTGTGGATGAGGAGCTATTCTGGTGTCGAGTTCCTCTGTAACCTCTAGAACTACATAATTGTTTGTTGCTTTATCCCTAATTAACTACGTTGTTTGTTGCTTTATCCCTAAAATAAGGAAATATGATGTTTTGTTGTTTTTTCCTTGTGATAGGAGTGGGAAGTTTTCCTACCTTCAGCTGGTGAAACGCAAGCATTACATTACTATATGTATGTCCATTCAGTGAAAAAATTGGAAGAACTTGTGGTCTCATGATTGACACATCTGTGAAGTTTCTTCTGGGTTATTTCAATGGGTAAAGCAAGAGAAGATACAATTCAGTATAATTATCTCTTCCCATCCATCTCCATGCTCTGGGAATGTCTCTGGGTTGATGCAGGTCTTTTACGCTCAGCAAATAGAAAAGCATGGCACTCCCCAGAGAGCTTCTTAAGCTGCATGCTCATGTTGGGCTCTAAAAGAATGCCGGCATTCTCAGATCGCGTTACAGAATCCAGTGCGTGAAATAAGTTTTAAACTCCTCTGGACTTTGACAACTTATATATAAAAGGCATATTTTATTTTATTTTATTTTTACCTTAAGACCAACTCTGTCAAAATCCAAGCCTGACACCTGCTATTAAAATGCTGGTAGGAACTAGGTTTTATTTCCCTTATTTAAAAGAAATCCAGCCAGTCAATTGGATTACAACCAGTGATACTACCCAGAGCAAAGGGTAACAAATGCTGCCTACACCTAAGCCTTGCCATGGGTGTTTTTGCTAGTGCCAAGTGGGGCGAGATTTCTCCTAGTGTGCATGCAGTACCAGGACAAGGAAAAATACAGCTCTGAAAATCTGCAAATTACTTCTGTGTATCAGGCATCCACACTGATATCTTCATTACTTTTTTTTTTTTTCCCAAATTGTCGTCTTATAGTTGCCCAGTAACTCTTCTGATGATGGGTAAACTTAGAGAAGACAACTATTCAAAATAAGAGTAAAGTTTTAAGTGATAAAATTGAGAGTGGCAAAACAATAGAATAAGCTGAACAGTTTTTTTGGATGTTCTTGGCTTATTTAGGAGCCTCATGACGTGCTGCCTGCCAGTCTGGGAGTGACTGATAGAGTTTCTCTCCTTGAATGCACGTTTCCCCTTTACAAAGCACAGCATTCTGTCTTCCCTCCGTGCTCCTGTTCTTATTCTCAGTCTGGCATGTGCTGCCATTTGGGGCTTAATGAAATAAATAGGTCTCATCCTCCCCTTTCTCAGGAAGAACCTCAATTTTAAAGATATCCTGTGTTCATCTTTTGGCATCTACCTGTCCATTGCATGTTCCAGTACTGTATGAAACATATGTATGGTATTTTGGTGTGCGTGTTACTGGATTCACCATCTTTCAATCACTCTTACCTCTTCTAAGAGGTCATACTGGAATTGTATTACCCAGGGTGGACTCGGTGTAGACAGTGATTCTTCTAAACTGCTTTTGCTTACCACACGCTGCCTTTTATCAATTTTAGGGGGTCATGCTGTCACATCCATTCAAATAGAAATATTCCAGCAACTTTCCTCTACTTAGTCTCTTTGTGCTTCTATAACAATGAAAATTATGAGAGCTTATTCATTGTAGCTGATGAGAGCAGAAAGCATTGTGGAAGGCGGTTGTTGTTCCCCCAGGATGATGCCATATGAATAAAAGATTTAGGTGCATTTCCATATAATACATTGCCTTTTTCGTTAGGCATTCAGTTCTGCTCCTGATATACTGAATGGAGGTGTTGGCATTTCCCAGTCCAGCTTGAGGGCTGAAGAACAGGAGTTCTTAATGGCTTATTGTCAAAGCAGCTGCCTCTGCTGCATCTCGTGCTCCTCAGGCCATGGCCTGCCGTCGTAATTGTGGATTAGGCAGCAAAGATTAGCGACTGTAGCAGATTCATGGACTTTATTGCTTCATGATTATTGCAGCGATTCACCAGGCACTAGGAAGATGTCAGTCCTTTTAATAGATGTCAGTTCTCTCCTTTGCCCAGCTGAAAAAGGAGACCAAATTAGGAGTTAGTGATTTTTTTTTTTTTTTAGTTCTACAAAGACATTTTGTGTCTAGATTACTCTGCATGTGGATCACAGTGTCTTTAGGACAGCTCCAAAATTTTATTTTAACAGCTGATGTCAGAAATATCCCAGCTGACAGCACTGGTGCAGCAGCAGTGGTACAGCGCAAACCATGGCTGGGCCTCACAGCAGGCCCTTCATTGTTCCGCTGCGCCCAGCACTCCTAGGTTGGTTTGTATATAATGAGCTAGCTCCTAACTGTTCATTTCATCTAATGTATATAATTTTTAGTCTGCGTTTTCTTTAAGGTGAGTTTAAGAATTCTAGGGAAGTAGAGATGATCAACTCCTCCTAAAGTCAGAAACCATTTTTCTATGAGAAGTTGTGGTATAACATTAAAAAAAAAAAAAAAAAGAGAGAGAGAGGGAAAACAGATATAATTTCTCTTAACTTCTGTGTAGCATCTGTTTTAAAGGGACGCACCTTGTCCTGTTAGAACCTGAGCCTTTTAAGAGTTCTGAACCTAACACAGCACTTGAAAGAATTGGATAAATGGTGTCATTGTTACATCCTGCCACTTTCAGATTCGTTGTATGTGAGAGACTATACCGAAACAAATGGAATACAATTCAATTTGTTCTTTTCCACTGTAAGGGAACTGTTTTGTCCTGCTTAGAAAATGGATGCGTTATAAAATTATTAAACCAAATGCAGGACAAGATAAGGGGTATAAGATGTTGTAAAGCTGTGAAAGCCCAGGAAATTGTTTTAAACATTGTTTTTATCCCCAAGACTGATTCTTAGCAATGCTCTCTGGCAATGTGTGTTTTATTTTGTAAACAATTGTTCCGATCTTCACTGATGTTAAGTATGGGGAAGCCTTTTCTGTATTATTCTTTTCTGGAAGTAAGGTGTATGATCTGAACAAAGCTGTCAAAATATATTACTTCATTCAGAAATGCCCAAGCTGTTTCACATGGCATTGCAATATGTTGGAAAACCGTAAGTGTGCAAAGCTCTCTTATACCATATGGTTATGTATGGTGCAGTACAGAGACTGATCCGATATTGTTCGGTGGCTGGACTCCTACTGATTTCATTGCAATAGGGATTTCTACTGAGATGTTAATCCAAAGCCTCTATGTTCTTCTTTTTCTGACCCTAGCTGGATCTTTTAGGACGTTTGGAGAGCTGGCATGTGAATGCACCACAGCAGAAGATTTTGAACTGTGTTGTGGTTGAAAATCAATTTCCTGAAATTAAGGAATGAAAGACATAAAGAAATGAGCGGAATTTTAAAAGTTGTTTCCTATGAAGTATTTGGTTAAAGTCTTGTGAAATCACAAAAGGTAGGCTGAGATGTTCTTGTCTTTTTTTCTTCCCTCATCAAAGCCAGTTACTTCTGGTGCTATCACACGCAGACAGTTGGGCGGTGCTGGGTCAGACCATTGCTTGGTCCCAGGATGGAAAGAGAGAGGGCTGCAGAACAGCTTTTAGGTATGCTGACAAATGATGTCTTTGTTATTTTTCAAGAGTTGTGGATTATAATTATTTCAGGTTAATAAATTGAGATTTGTATATTTATGTCAGGCTAATGACATCGGGGAAGACTTTAATATCATTTGCCAGATGTACCCAGATAGTTCCACTGACTTCAGCACTATCGGCTGGGTGAGGAGAATGTATGGAATATCACCTCATATCTCACCCATCTCTCTTCTGCCGGTTTTTAGAGGGGAAACAAGATCGCCTGAGGCCAGCTTGCAGCTAATGTAACAGGGGAAAGACGGGGAGATGCTAATAATTCACCCACCCATGACAATATTCAGGCTCAGTGCTGAACCCTGCACTACCTATCACAGGAGCTATTGCTTTTTCTGTGGAGTAAGAGGGGCTCATTGTGGATGCTCTCAGGAACCTGCCTCTTCACATTGATGGGCTGTCTACTTCTGTTAATGTCTCCTTCTTGTATATGTCGGAGTTCACTCTTGCCATCCTTACATTTTCAACCTCATCTCTCCAAGTTCTTTTTGTTCAATCTACTGAAGGAAATAGCAAATCCATTTTCCTTGCTCTCCTTGTTGAATGGTTTAGTTATCTTCCTTGAGAGAGAACTTCATTTGTGGTGGTCCAGTGAACAAAGTTGAGGATGCGAATTAAATTATCTGTGTGGCTTTAGTTTGGGCAGGATAATTAAACGGGTAAATCCACACAATCTCAATGAAAACTTAGTATCCAATTTACCCTAAAAATGTTTTTGGTCACTCTGTAAGTATCCAGCTTTTGTGTTTAGCCATCTCTACAGTGAATTTCCTCAGGTTTCTCTTGGTATTTGGTTGGAGAACTCTAACAAGTCATTTTTTTGTTCAAGGTGTTTAAGTCTTCATCACGCTTCAGTTTGGTCCTTCTGATTTAATCCACTTTCTTGGAATCCTGATGAGCTGGTAGTGTTTCTTCTGTTCCTTCCCCTTTAAAGGAAAAAATGCTGAGAAATATGTATTGGGAATCAGTTATTCATCAACTTTTGCTGATGATGCAGATTACCAATTGCCTACAATTAGTCCTAAATTTTCTCTTTCCCCTGACACTACTGTCCTGTAAATTTTCATAATAAATTCTGAATAAACACTGCTAAAATCCCCCTGATAATAAGCAGGATTAATAGCAGCAAAGCCCAAATTACTGTTGTGTGCTTTATAAATTAACACAAAGGTGAAAGATATCAGAAAACCACTTATTTGTACACTGGGGCTGATTCTCCATTGCTTTACAACTAATCTTGCCATTAATACTTGTACAGTGTTACGATGTAAAGTTAAATGGTATATTCCAGTGCTACAGCTTGTACTTAATTAATATCAGGACCCCATTGTGTTGGATGCTGTACAAATGCTTCATAGGGAAGCATGAGTTTACCATTTGAATAAGAAGCTCTGAACTTGTAAGCAGAGACGCAAAGAAAGACTCAATTGAAGCCACGTGTCGGATCAGTAACAAAGCTGGGGGAAAGTCGAGTCTTGACTGATTGCTGCAATGGGTGTGGGGGCTCCAGGCAGAAAACCTGAGCCAACTTTGTCTTTTTGGAAGAGTTGTCCATAGCCATCTTGAATAGGAAGGTTTAAAATGTCTCCAGCAAGGAGAGCTTCTACCAAGCTCTCTGTTTGAGAGGATTCTTTCACAAGTGTAACTGATCCAACTCTGTCAGTCTTCACTGTCAATTTCTACCATACCATCTCAACAGACGCCTCAAGGGCATTCATTTCCCTGAGAAGTTGTTTCAGTAAGGCTTTAGTCAGAACAATTAAGTGCCCTCATTCCATCCAGAAAATAACTTAGAAAGATGGTGTGTTGTATTTTTATTTATTTTAATGAATGGAATGTTATCAAAATACTAACGCTTTTATTATTATTATTTTTTTCTATTAGGCCTAGTGGTCAGAAACTTTTCAGTTGGGTACTGAAGAATACTAGTGTACTTCTCTCACTTCACAGCTTGGCTTTACAAACAAACAAAAATCTAAACAGGTTCCTCCAAATCAAACGCTTTGAGCAATAATTTCCCACTACAAATAGCTTATATGACATGCTGGAATGAAATAAGATAATATAGGGAAAAAATAATTTCCCAATCTAATTTATTTTGTGAATTCTTTTCCTGGCAGTTTTAAAGGTGCCACGGGTCATACTTGCAGCTGATACCAACTGATGCATTGCTAACTGAATGGGGAGGTGCCACATTAAGAAACCCAAACTTCTGATTTTTAACTCTTTGTAACCCTCTTAACAAAAATGTGTTGGCAGCTGCATCCCAAGTGTGCCCATAAAAGATCCCTCTGTTTTCCTCCAGGGAACAGAATTCATGTGGACTTCTCTGAGTTTTCTTTGAGTTAGTAAAGCAAAACTTGTCTACTCTTACAAAGCACTATGGAGTCTCTCTCATCCATGCTATTTTATTTTGCTGTTTATGAATAACAATCTTTAATAACAACATGAATTCACAATACGTATGAAGTATTCTCTGGGGTCTCAGTGTTTCAGTCTGAATTCTGCTTGTCTGAAGAAGTTCTCCTAGTTACTGTTGTAATTTTATGTGGGTTGGTGAAAAGAATTTGGTCTGCTGACAGTTTTGGGGTTCTTTTTCAATTGTGCTCTGGGGTAGCCTTTTTAGAAATGCTGACCATTTTTCTGTAGTCCTTTTGTTGTGGAAAATGGAAACATCACCACTGATTTTGGAGGAAGCAGGTCAGCTGGTACTGAGCATTTTGTAACGTCCCTCTGTGTCTTACCCTGCAGTGTGGTATTTCATTCTCCTTGGCTGTGGCAGCTTGCTCGTGTGACATTTATGTGCTGTGTCAGGGTACCCTGCAATCACTAATACCTCTAAAGGAGGTTCTGTGGGAAACACCTCTGGTGTCCTTCCTTTCTTTATTCTTTGTACATAGCAGAGGCAGAGGAATGATGATTTTCTTTTCCTGTGTAGTTACACTGATGCCTTCCCACTGCCATTTCCTATGAAGGAAAGCTAGCAGATCGTTGCAAAACTGAAAATTACTTAAAAATATCTGAAGATCATCTCTCCTTACTCAGATAAATACAATCACATAGTTCTTACCCAAAATGTGAAGTGACGGTGATGTTTGGCCATTCTTATCTTTGACGAAGTGTAACATGTGTTTGACCTGAATATAACTATTGAATGAATGGGCTGAGTAAGGAGGAGTGCTAGTCGCACTTGAAGTAAAATCTTAATTACATTTAGTGTCTCTGCAAGTATACTTTTTCTGAAATTGAAGTCTTGTTGCTAGTTCAAGATAACTTCCTGTATATTAAAGGAAACACTGCGTTCTCTGACCTCTGTGTTGATGCCGGTTGATTTGCCTACACAGTCTCAGCACAAAGGACTGGCTGTTTCAAAGTAGAATGTGAAGTTACACGTGCCACCAAGACCAGTGTCTCCTACTGAAACATGACTCCAAGGGCTTGTAAATACTGGGATTTGTTCCTGGCTGGCTTTTCCAAAGTAAGTATGAAGTCTTATATTCCTCTTTGAAGACTCATTCTTCATGAAGTGCTTTTCTTCTAGTGAGACTGTATAATTCATTTTTAAAAGTGGTTAGGATTCAACTAGAGAGAGGCAGTCCTGTTGCAGCATAAAAGTTTCCTACCTGGAGCACTTTTAAGTTCACACACCTGGCTTTGTTCCAGAACAACTTTCATGTGTAGACAAGACTATATTTCCCTGCAAGACGTTTCCAATCAACTCTGGCCTGTGGGCTCTCTCTGGGAGGCAGAGCTGCATGCAGAGAACTTGCTGGATTGGGTCCGTTATGTCAAGCTTCTTTCCTCTCACCTTTCAGAGTAATTCTGAAAACTCACGTATTGCACAGAGCATGCTGGCTGCAAAGACCATCCCACGCTGTGTGCTTTCTCTCTTTGTAATCTGCTTCACTGTATTGAAACAGCTTGCATCCTCCGATTACAAACCCTCTAGGGTAGGGACATTTTTGTTACTTGTTTTGCTCAGCTCGCCTACTGTAGTGTTCCTTGTTCATCTCTTTTGGAGCACAGTGTATGCTACACCAAAATAATATTATGTTAAAAGAAGTTGAGGTTTTGAACAAGTAAATGATAAGCTTTGGGTTTCTCATTTTCATAAATTTTAACTAGTTTATTCTATATATTCCATGGCAAGACACACCTATGTAATGGGAAGGACTCTGCTTGTGGCTCTTCCAGTGAGTTCAGAATGAGAGTATCTGATACTGCATTGGGCTGTGCTGACATCCTGAATCTAACGGTGCCATGGCCTCTGCTACTTCAGGCAGCGTAATGGTTACTCTACACAACATCTTGGGAGATGGATTTAAGCCTTATGCTCTCTGTTGAAAAGCAAATACAGTTATTTGGTGTGTACCACCATACACTGTTGTTTGTGTCGGTAGCTGCCATAAGAAGGTAAGGTACAAGGTTTTTATTGCCCTGCCATAGCTTGGGTCATCCCTTTGTATATAGGATAACGTGCTGCCACTCTGCTTCACAATTAAGTGACTAGTGTAGCTTTTTAAATGTGTATTGTCTTTGTTTTTATGCTAAGGTTCTGCATCATGACTGTAGAAATAGTGTGGATCTTCTGGTTTTTAAAAAGCCCTGTAACATGCAGAATGTTTTTCTGCACAGGAAATCTTCTCCGATCTGATTTTGTGCCCTTCGATGCATATCCACCTATGAATTTATGCTGAGGACTTCACTTCTTTTATAGTCTTATGGGACACTTTGGCTTTGGTTTCAGCTGGAGTCAGGATTTTTTCTATTCTTGTGTACGCAAAACAAAGCTAGTATGGTTTACATACATGAATATTTTCAAATATTTGAATCTCCTAACTTCTGAAATATTGTTATTTCTGTAAATGCATACACAATGACCTGAAATACTTTCCTGCTCTATAGAAGGTAACAAGATGTAATTTTTATAGCTGAACTCAGAATACTTCTCCTATTGTCCATTCAGCTAAAAATGTGAATTGCTTTTCCATTTGTCCCCTTTTCTCATTCTTTTTTATTTCTTGAATAAACTATTTTTATTATCGTCTTAAGCTTTTTATCTAGTTCTATTCACTGGCTTTATTGTGCCCATTGCACAGTTTTTATGATGGTTCTCCCTCTTTCTAAAGTCTTTTATTAATGCAGCACATATGTATATTCTTTCATTTCATTTCATTGTTGCATTTTTTTTCTTGCTGTCCCTTTTTTCTCATCTCCAACTCATTGTGATAAATACCATTTTTGCATTCTGTTTGTGATTCTTGGTCTTTACAAAAGGCAAAGATGCCCATTTGACATCACAAAGAAAATGTCAGTGTTTAAACATCAAGGGCTTCATTTTGTAAAGGTTGAGAGTGTGCACAGTCTCCAGCAGTTCCACACTGAAATATAGGTGCTCACTTCTGCAAAATTGGTTTTATTGCCTTACTTTTTAGCTGATAATAAACTGATAATGAATGCAGGACATTGCTGAATAAACATATTAATCATTTAGTGGCTGTACAAGACTTCAGAACTTGAAAATATCAAACAAAACGCAGAGATAAAACAGGGCATCCTCTGGGGGCAAAGTCTGCCCTGTGTCAAGTACTAGCTCTGTTTAATACACGTAAATGTCACCATTACTTTTCAAACAAATGGGTATAAGCTGTGGACGCCGTTAGCATGAGACTTAAGGTTTCTCGAATGAGCAATATTTTCTTCTGCCAATACATGTAAAGAAAACCCTTCAAATGAAGGGAAAGCCATGTCTGTTGTTTGAGAACACTTTTGGTGTTAGGTAGATGGTGACTGCCTGGCACTGAATGTAAGGCTGCTGTGCCCTCGGGGTGGGCATTGATTAAGACTCAATCATGGAATCTATTGACCGGAGTAGTAATGACCTAGTCAAAGACTTCAATAATGCAGTCACAATCCTTTGTAAGGATTATTTTTCTTAACATATCCCTGTTACCTGCCTTGCCCTCTTTTTTTTTCCTTTTTTTTTTTTTTTTTTTTTTGTTTTTTTTTTGAATCTTGAATTTCTGAGATTGTGCCAGCAAAACCATTTAGCATGTGCTGGACTTCAAGCATGTCATTAGTGGGATGGGAGGGTGTCCTTACCAGCACTGGAGACAAGAGCAGCTAGAGCAGCTTATTAGCTCTAATACAGTCATTTCCAGTGTTGCTCTCTGGTACAAGCTAGGACAAGGCCAAGACTCTCATAAATGTACATAACAACAGACACTGGCATATGTTTGGGAGTTACAGAGAATGTTAGAACTAGGATATTGTTATTAAAATATTTCTCCAGCTTTATTCTTGCTGAAATTTTCTATGTCTAAGATGAGTATTTACTGTGCAATCTTTGCTGTTGAGCTCTGCCAAAACCTCTCATTCTCCTGCTCGTCAGTGCTTGTGTTTTCCTCCCAGACCTGTGCTTTTCTGGAGAAGAGAGATCAGCTGGCTCAGTAATAACGCATCTGATGCATGTTCTGCTCCAGCCTTGTAGGTCACACTGAGGTTGTGCTCCCAGTCTAATGGGTTTTGCTCACCATCGAATAAAATAAAGATTCTTTATTTCTGAAAAGCCAAACAGTTACTGTAAACCTTTCGTCAAGGGCCTCTTTTTTTTTTTTTTCTTTTCCCCTTAATGATACCTGGGTTAATAAAAGATTGTGCATTTCTAAATTTGAAAATGCATTAGCATTTGTTAGGGGTTTGTTTGTTTTTTAACTCAGATTCCCTCACTGTCATACACTTCGTTAATTCTGCATACTACATGCTTTCTAGGTTTATTCTAAAATGGTGTATCATTTACTCAGGTAAATTAAGTTGTCATAGGAACTTTGTTAAGTATTAGGTCTTTTCTCACTGTTTGGCAGTATATTTTTGATTTTTAAATAAGTTTCTTTTTTTCTCTTGTGCTCACTGCGTTTTTTTCTAATAGATCTGCTTGAGCTAGTTGTAATGATACGAATAGGTAGTTCTTCATACTGAGCCATGTGGAGAAGTATAACAGGCCTTCAATTTGAGACTGCATAGTAGTAGCATCCAGAGTCAGGTTGCAGGGAAAAGAAGCATTTTGCAAGCACGTTGAGTTTGTCAAATCACTTTTCTTTGGCACTTCGAGCTGTTGTACCTACTCTCTACAGTTATTAAAGTAATGATTCATATATATATATGTGTACTTGCTATTGATAGAAAAGAAATCCTGTAACTATTTGAGCAAACGGGATTAGGTGAAGATTTAACTAGCCGTCTTTCACGGCTTTTTGATTTCCAGTCTTCTTGTTTCAACAGGTGTACCATCTGTTTAGCTGTGCTTCAGGAAAGCACTTAAGCACATACTTAAATCAGTCAATACAAGGAAGACCCATAAGCCTGGATTTAACTAGGTGCATATTTCTGAATCAAGGCATTAAGCTGCTTGCTCAATATGCAGAAAATTCCATCATTTTAATCACAGTGATTGTGTGCGTCCTTACCAAAATGCAGTGCCATATACAAATATTAACTACTGAACCTAGCTTGAGTACAATGAGAAGTATGTTTTCTTCATGGAAAACAACAACTCAGGAAAGTATAGCCAGATACTTTGTGATGATAAGAGAAAATTGTACCTCTTAGGTTTTAGCCTTATGATTCTACAAAAGCAGAATATCCTGAGTTGGACCAGTTTGTGACTAGAATTAATACGCGTGATGACATGGAAATCAATGAGATTTACTTGCCCAACCAGCATGTTTGGGTCTTTTTGCCTTGTTTTCCCCATTTGTTAAACACCACTTCTTCACCTCCATGGAGATAGTTGGAGACAACAGAATTTCCCATAATGTTACTTGTCATTACTAACATAACTTTCTGATGTGTTTAAGTCTTCAAAGAGAGTGAATGATAGACTCTCCAAGATTTAAAGTATTTCAATGGTAAATGAATAGAATGGCATGTAACCGGTGGGCAAACATTGCTGCGTATTACTATATTTTTCTTTTAGGCATAGTATAAGTGAATATACACAAAGCAATCTTGCTGCACAGCATTTCAAAAAGTAATGTATATTCTGTCTATGGACTCTCAGTTCTGCCATTATCGATCGAAGTCCATGTGTGCTCTTATAAAAAAGAAAATGACTTTCTACTGTGGGCTCAAATGAGAGCATACAGTGTCTCTCTTTTGTTTCAGAGTTCCCCAGAAAACAACGAAACGTGCAGCTCAGTGACTTAACTAATACAGAAGAAGTGCAGTGATAGCATTTTGTTGTCACAGTAGTAACTTCCATCAGGTACCTTCTCATTAGCAGCATCAACTAGCACACGTTACTGTTCCCACATGGTGTGCATGCTAATATATCAGGTAGAGAAAACTGATGTGGTAACCACGTTATGACATGGATCTCACTTTTGCCTTTGCAAATATTTCCCTGAACATACCGTGTTGCCAGTGAAAGGTGGCCACCCAGGCTGCTGTTTTATGTCTTCGAAAATCCTCTTGTTAAACCTTTGAGGGCTTGATAGTGTTAACATGTAACACCTCAGTGTGTACTACTTACATAGCCCCATGTGAACTATTAATGCAAAACAAGTTATTCTGCTGTATTAGTCTCATTTTCCTTTAAAAAAAGAGTTCTTGCTTTGTTGGAATCAGAAGTGATCTTTAGGAAAGCCTTGCCACTGCAGGTTACTGCACAGTTCACTTGAGCCTCTGTCTATGAACAATTACTAAAAGAAACAATAGTACAAGAGTTGTTCTTTTCATGTGATGACTTTTTTTGTAATAATATTCTTTATTACAATAAAACCATCGAAATACTCATAATAATTTCTAATTTCTTCATAAAATCAGTGTTGTTTATAGCCTTTGTCCTTGGAATGCAGCTGTAAGCAATGATAACGAAGGAATAAATAATCTGTGGAGTCAGTGGAAGGTACACTTCTTCCTTTGCTAAACTCTTTTGGATGCACGTGTGGTCAATTGATGGACTGAATCTGTTCTATGTCTGCATGATGTTTTCTAGCTGTTGCTGTGAGCTAGCAGAGAGCAGGCAAGCTTTGGGTTGAGGAACCATCCAGAACTTACCTAGGACCTGTAAGAGGGACAGTGTGCTTGATTCATCAGATTGCCATTCACTTTATGTTAGTAGTCATTACCCAGTGCTGCCAACCCTTTCACTCTGCCAGCTGTGTTTAGTGCAGAATGATGTTCAGTGCTGTTCGTATAACACTGCGAAATGGCCATCCCTATATCATAGGGAGAAGGAGGAAGCTGCATTTAACCACAGTTTGAAATTTATTCCCTTAAGAATGTTGATACAGAAAAGCTCACTAAATAACAAAAAAAAATCTTAACGGCCAGACTTGCAAAAGCTGCCTCAAATTCAGCTTCTGGTAATGAGCTACATGCAGGAGTGTGCTCATAGCAATAATAGACCAATTCTGCCAAATGTGGGAGAATTTGGGGCCTGTTTTCAAGAGTGTTTAAGTGTATGACTCTTCAGTGCTGTCCAGCAATCCTGATTCAGAGCATGCTTTTATGCTTGGAAGCTTATAAAAAAAAAAATAATCTGAAAAATATTTGTCTGTTAAGGTAAGTAACTCAGTGGAAGAATATGAAGGTCACTAAGTTCCTCTTTTCCCACCAATTTTGGTCTGACTACTCTGTGCTTCTTCCTTCTTAATTTTTCTTGTAAATTAATTTTAGATCTGGTATCACCTCTGACCGCTACAATTAGTTGGAGGAAGAGAAAATATGGAAGAACAGGGGAGAAGGAAGGGAGGATATGTTCCATTTACAGAATAAAAGTGACTTTCTGAAAATACAACCGTTTTTATTTTTTTTTCCCCAAAGCAAATGATTAATCAAACATGAAATAAAGGAAACCTCAGATTTGTGCTTCTGCCTTTGGATAAAGCAAGCGACCCCCATGGTTGGTGCTCCAGCTTGCAGCACCCTGGGTGTTATTTGGAGCCAGAAGCAGCCTGTGACAGGTGTGTGCAGTTTCGATGTCCCAGCAGGATTAGTGGGCACAGGGAGCTGCTGTACACAGGGTTGTGGCTGTGACAACCCAGTAAATTTTAGATGGCAATTCTGCCTGGCCATGCAGCAGGGTTCCCACACCACAGCTCCACCTGCCTGAGGCTGGGACTCCTTGGGATGTCCTTGTCTGCTCCGGGCTGTGAATCACTCCGAGCAGCTCCTTGCTCCCTTACTCTCTGAGGTGTGCCACGTCTGTCGTCATCCGGGGAAGGTTTAGCTGTGCAGCTTAGAGAATCAGGAATTTTGGCTGTTCAGTTTAGTGAGGAAGAGTACTAAGTTCCTGTATCATTCCTTGACACAACTATTCCCAAAATGAAAACAAATGTGTTGTTTCCAGATGTATTTTACCAATTTTTACAGCATGGAAAACAAAGGAAAAAAGAAACAACTTAAAATGTCTTTCTGTTTGATTTCTCATAAACAATCACAATAATTAACTTCAGAAATTACTGGGTGTCTTAAGATGTCCAGACTGTTTATATTTGAAAACCCTTTCTGCAAAGATGGCTTATTCACTAAAGACTGATCTTTTAAATGCCTCCTTGTAAAACATATTTTACTGTGACACCTTATAAATATTAGAACAATGGGCTTTGCAGAACAAACAGATCCAAAACCACAGAAATACACAACAATGATTCATTTCTTATATCAGTCATTCAATACATTATTAACTTCCCTGTGAGCAGGAGGTGCATTACAATCTTTATGCCCTAAGAGCAGAAGTCAAAATATTCCCAGAGCAGCAGAGAGAAATGTATTTTACAGGTACTGGTATTGCACCTGTTTGCAAGGCGTTGAAATGCAGAAATCTGAATGCATCTGTATTCAAATCTGGAATTAAACCCAACAGTACACCCTATTAAGTTTTCCTCTGAGGTTCCTTTCAGCTCCTGTTGTAAATTACCAGCCTTATTGAGAGTTTGTAGTGCAAGCAGAAGAGAAGTCTGCACAGAGCTCCAGTGGCCTGGAACGTCAGGGCAGTAAGATTTTTATTTTTCATTCTGCAAAGCAGAAATTGTTTCTAATAATCCAACATACAGTCAACTCCTTTTATTTTAACTTTTTAAATTAAGCATGGAGCATGAGAAACATCTGTGTTGCAGTTTAATGACACAATTCACTCCTTGTACTTTTATAGGATTAATTAGCATCTAAACAATATTTTTTTTCTTGTTAGAGCTCTAAGCTCGGCTTATGCAGAACCAATTATATCTCTGCGTTTCAGTCTGCTAGAAGCTCGTGGCACGGCAGTTGTTCTGAGGAGGTCAGCAGTGGTAATAAGTTGTTCTTAGGGACTTTTCCTACTGTTTGCATTTTGACAGTTAGCATGCATTTTATTTATGCTGACAGGTCCTCTCAGCGTCCACAGGTATTGAGCCATCTGTGTCCTTGTCCTTCCTGTACTTCTTTGGCGGAGAGCTGACACTTATGGGAACCTGCATAGTCCAAGCACTGTTACTTGTGTTAGTGCAAAGTAAGTGTAAAATGCACATAGCAGCGGTCAAATCAGGTAACGTTGTTCTTGTTTTGTGTCAGTGGAAAGTGTATGTGAAGTCGGGGAATGCTTAGGGCTACGCTCCATACTGGTCTGAATCAAACTCCATTCTGTAATGTGCAGAGAGCATTTGAAATGGTGCTGGTTGATGTTAGTATGCAATAAAAATCAACCAGAGGGTGAATATTGATGGGGCTTTGATTTCCAAATCCTGACGTTGTAATGCTTGTTACCTCTTTGCCCTTCTTCTCTGAAAATATCCAAGAGCAGAATTCACAATAAGAGCTAGGCTGGGGTAAGACTATATGCTACAATTCTTTCTGACCCATAGATCTGTAAGATGTAGTGTGGCTTCTGTCTCTTAAGCAAGTATAAACCATAGCAGTGTCACTCATCGATTTAGAAGTTACATCAGAGATTAGAGGAATTACCACTTCTAATGGCAATTTCAAGAAATCCCCAGGTTCGTGTGAAATAGGTACTGGGTGAGGCGGGCATCCCGAGGGTAGGGAACTGAGAGGACGTCCTTTAGAGCCAGTTCCCTGGAATGGCCTGGGTGAAAAAATGATTTTATTTAGGGTAAGGATGTTGACAGCATTAGGTGATCAGCTTTCTTGCTAAAATTTGTATGTGTTTAAATTAAAAACTCCATTTGAAGTGATCATCAATAGTTATGCTAGATGGGAATTTTTCCACTCCATAGTTACAAGTTGCCACAGTTTCTTGCCAGATACCCTGGTTAATTACAGACAAGTTAATTACTCCCCAGTCATGATTTACTGTGGCTACTGGCTGCTATTTCCACTTGATTGCTACCACATCTCAGAATGACAATGAAAAATTATGCTCCAAATTAGATGTGAAAGGAAAGAGAAATCCAGTTTAAAATGCAAAACTGAAAGAGCAGCAAACCTTGGTAAACTCACTTCAGAATGGAAAGGCTGGAGAAAATCAGTCATTTTTTTCTTTTGCCATTGTTGTGGATGTTTGAAACTACACTAATTACCAAACTCATGAATTCAGAATAGCACATTCATATTTGTCCACCCCCTGACCCTGTGTGTCTGGTATCGAGCTACTGCATCTTGTCATAAATTATGAATTCTCTGATACAGGGTCTGCATTTGGATGGATTCTTACAATGCAGAGCAGGTCAGCTTTATCCCAGGTTTGGCACCTGCAGTTACAAACTGCTGCATCATATCAGAGTGGCATCTCTACCTATAACTGATAGATAAACATTCCCTTCTCTTGTACACTCTGATTGTCTGTTGCTGATTAGATATTATCATGGTGTAATATTTGTGTCAGCTGGAGGCATTTTCATGGTGATTTTTGCCCATCCTCATTGGGACAGCTTTCTGCTTTTGCATCGCATGCAGTGAACTGAAGGTGGGCACTGGCCAAACCACCAGTGTCTGGTGGCAAGTTAGCCTCACCTCAAGGCTCTTCCACCAGCTGTGAGCCCAGTTTTAGATCCACCCTGCCTTTGGGAGCAGACAAAAATGCTCTCAGACGAAAGGAGATGGAAGGCAGAGGGAGCAAGAAAGGAAGAGAAGGAACAGAGATCTCATGTGAGCAAGGAGAGGAATGCCTGGGACCCCACTATTGGGGTGGGGGAGAGAAGGGGGAACAGAGCCCCTTGCATTGATTAGCACTGGGAGGAAAGTTTGTGGTTGCAGTGCTGTGAAAGGGATGGGAGAAAAAAGACATAAGGGAGGCAGTGGATAAGCAAGGAACTAGTGTGTACTCTGTGTCTTGACCTGCAGTGGCTACCGGTGTGTTTGTGCCTCTGGCCTGCAGCATTTGCTCAAAGTCTGGCTGTGTTCCAGGTTTCGTACAATTCGGTGAGATTCTTGCTCATTCTGGTCACTCCCTGTTTGCATGCTGCTGACTTGAGCACTTTCCCATGTTTTTCCAACGTGAAAATTGGAGTTAAAATCAATTTATTCTAGAGTAAAAATTTGGAAAGTGCGGGCAGATGCAAAGTGTTTTGCTTTGTCATCAAAATTGTGCAATTCCAAAAGAATTTGACCACTGAGACTTTTTGGACGCCAGCCTGTTTGATCTGTTCTCTCTTTGCTGGGTTTCTTGAGAATTATTTTGAGAACATACTAATGAGAATGTCAGCTCCAGCCATCACTAATGGTTAATATGACAAAAATGTGTCACAAAAAGGCTGAAAACTTGCTTTACCTTGAAATTCCCAAGGACATTTATGTACACCTTTCCTCTCCTAAAACAGACTCTGAATTTCCTGTTCCAAGCCTGTTCTCGCTGCACCCAAGCATTCACGGAGAAAATGTTTGTACAGTGCTTGCAGCAACTTGGGTACATTGCATATGTGGAAGAGAAGTTGGATCTCATTAATTACTCCAACAGTAAAGGCAATTAGTGAAGTGCATCTTGTTAGGTATCTGCTAAGATCCTACTTAATGGCTTGTTACTTGTAAGCAAGCAGTCTGGTAACATTTCTAGGACTGTGTATAATAGTGTGAGAGCTATGGAGAAGCATAAGGGGAGCAAGCAGTGCTGTTGCTAATTCTCATTTTCTCTTTACTTTTCATAATGATGGAAAAATGAATTAATTCCAGTATGAAACTGTATTGAATCAGTCCCATCTCACTCCCCCAGCCCAGCAAGCACGGGGATTCTCTTTTTACTTTGGTTATATGTGTAGGATATCAGGTTTCCAAGAGCCTTGTCTGACACTGCTCACTCCCCCAGATTTATTCCTTGCTCCTTGCTCCTTTAGTTACTTCATACTCCTTAAGCAGAGATGGAGGCCTGTGAATGAGAACTGCAGGCATGTCCTAAACCTGTCTCTCACTGCCTTGGAGAAGCAGCATAAGTCGTGTGGGTGATGGCTTGTGGGGTTTGTTAGCGGTGAGGAAGAGACGGTTTTCATTGCCATGCAGGCACAAGCAGGTCATTTAATTTGTACAGTGTCTGACTACTGGTGGTCGTTTCCTTGTTTGTTCAGGCAGGGTTGAGTAGGCAAAAGAGACTGTCTTGTTTGGTGGTTATTGCTGGCTAATGACACAACAGGGATCTTGCAGTTATTAAAACCCTGTGTTTCCCTTTATCACAGCCTGCCTTAATGCTTTTCTGTGCAGGCAGTCAGCTACTCCATTATTTTTTGCTCCATTAGATTTTGTTGTGGTCGTTTGCAAATAACTGGCTGCTGGATAGACAGATCCTTCTGCGCAGTGGCTCTTCCCTCGTGGCAAAAGTGAAGCACAGGTTCCTCCCTGAATGAGCCTGTGTCCCCGTACCTGCAATGCCAACCTGCAGGGACAGGACACCGCAAAGCCAGCTAACAGCTGGAATTCCGAGTGTTTTTGAGATTTCCTTCATACAAAACTCCTTTGAGCTCCAGGTATTAAGAGCTGGAGCTCAGTCGACTGCCCCGGTGTCTGAGCAGTCATTATCCTGAGGAGCCCCGCGAGCAGGTTGCGCTATTTACTACCGTTACTGTCAAATAACACAGTGCTCTGTCTTGCTTTAAGAAGGGTAGTGATGCTTTAAAATGAATGGCTGCTAACAGGAGTAATCCTATAATCAGGATAATGTTTTATACACAAGTCTATTTTTGTACAATGCCACTACAGTAAATGAGCCTATTCTGATACCACTGAACAAGTAGTACAATTTTCCAGGTGGGCAACTTTGATTAGACATTGGTCTTTTTCTTTGTGAACCTAAGGTTCTGCTAAACAACATACTGTGCTAAATTAGTTAGCACATTGAGTTTAAAATAAGATAATTCCTCTTTATAAATACTTGTCTTTCCACTGTATGCCCAGAAAGACTTTTTATTTTTTTTTTTGCTAGCGGTGTGGGGTTATGAATACTTAAATACCTAAGTACTCTGTCACGGTACTGCCTTCTCTAGCAGTATAAAATTGAGCACATAACAAATTTTTAAAATTTATCTTGACTGTAAACATGCATGGTTAGTGTCACTTTTTCCCCTATTTTACTGAATTTAAGTTGTTGGTTTTGGAGCAAAACCAGCTCAAAGGTGCGATTTTGTATTTTGATCTGAAAGCCATGAGATCCATGGTATACTGTGCTGTTTGCCGTGGCTGTGGTGGTGGTGGGGAGGGCTGGGCTGCTGGTGTGACCATTTCTGGAGCAGGCAGCTTCCTTCCCCTGGGAGAAACCAGTCCTCTGGGAAGGAGGAACGTGTACCTGCACCCAGGCCAGCACGTCTGCAGACTTGGCCAAACTGACACAGGGCTTTAAATTCAAGATCAGTCACTTGCATTTGGCTCAAGTGTCTTTGGGGAGCCACAGCTTTTAAAATGGATGTGGAAAGCTGGAGGTCTGGACACTTGATGTTGAAGAAGGGAAGGTGGCTGCTCAGCAGAGTACAGGGATGTTGAAGTCATAGGCATAAGGTTATGTATTCTTAGTTAAGGTTTGAAAATGGATTTTCATTTTCTTCATCAGCCATGATCTTGTTATTTAATATAATAGCTTTCAGTAACAAGTGCTGGAGATTAAGAATTAACAGAGCTGTGATCGGCACAGCCTGGTCGAGCAGCAGTCAGATGCAGTGACAGCCAACATGAGCAGCTGGAGCTGCCTGCTCTGAGCATCGCCTGCATGGTGGCAGTGTCTGAGCCCCATCGACGTCAGTTCTGCATTGCACATGTTTAACAGGACAGTGTGGGTCTGTGGGAATCCAGATCTCCTCCTCTGAGCTTGCTCAGTGTGTCAGCATTACATCTTCATAGGCATGTAGGAACCATGCACGAATGTGCACTATCCATTTTAATTGCAGATAGACTTCAACTCAGATTCATCATCTTAGTTCCCTTCAAGACGTTTTTCTGCTCTTTCTTTGTGCTTTATGAGTATCATTTTCATGGTTCACTCTGTAAGATTTTGCTTCCCAAATTAACATCTGAATTTGACATTTTCTTGATAATAAATAGGTAGTGTTATGATGAAAGTAGCCAGGAAGGCTGCATTACATTCTCTGGCAATTTATTTTAAAGACATGTGAAGTGTGTCCTTCTTCCCAGGCAGAGCTGATGCTATTCCATATAGCATATCTCAGTGCTTTTAAATCCTCAGGGAAATTATCTTTTAAATTACTTAAGGGGGAAAAAAAATAAAAAGGCAGCATGCCTTGACACCAAGGATTAACTGCTCCTACATAAGTTAATTTGGTTTAAAGATGTGATACTTTCTGGATATTGATTTGGATATTTTAGTTCTATAACTCATAAATTATAGGCAAGCTTAGTACATTATGAAGATACTTGGCTGGATATTAAAATTTTAGAAGTACTCATGAAATAATTGGTAAAGTCATAATTGCTCTGATATTTGAGAGTTTTTAAAAAATGTAAAAACGGGGAGTAATACAGGAGAAGTGGGAAATAAATCCAGTCCTACAAAGACCAGCATCATTCATTACAGCAAACAAATAAATCCCACGTTTGGGACACACCATCTGTGTCTTTGTTGTCTCTCTCTTTTGTACAAGTTATGCTGAGTCTTCTACAACTGATTCCAAAGAGACATGGGGATATTTGGCATGTGGAACGTTTGTCTGTGGAATATTCAGCTGGGAGAAAGTAATATAAAAAGCTTGCATCTCTTGCACAATCATTATCAGTAATCCCTGACATATTTTTTTCATTAGAGAGACTTTTTTTTTTTATTCATCTGGAGATCTAAATCGGTGCTCAGTGAAAAAGAATGAATATTTTCAACAGATAAATAGTTTGAGAACCAATAGGGCATTGGCAAGGTGTTTGTAGGGTAAACTATTTCATGGAAATGGTCTTGGTAATAATATTAGGTAGCAAATGACAAAAGAAAACCAAATCACCACCACCTCCAATCCCCTACACCATCAGCCCCACAAAAAAAGACAAACCAAATCAACCACCACCACAAAAAAAAACAAACAAACAACAAAAAAAAAAAACAGCTTTTTTTTTTTTTTCTTTAATTTAAATATATATAAAGAGTAACAGGGCCTCTGTAAATTAGGAACCTTTGAGCCCTGAAAGTGATGGCATTTGGCATCACTGAGTGGCCAGTCATGAACGCCACTGTTGCAGCCGTGGATTTGCACCACCATAATTTTCTTGCACTTCTGAGGCATCCCTGCTGTTGGGATGTCCCACCTAGCTCAGACAAGGCCAGGAGATGAAGGCTGTGCAGCCTGGATGGGGAAGGGCTGGCGGGGTTTTCCTTCTGTAGAGGCTGCTGCTGGTAGGCAGAGCAGAGCCTGAGCTGAGACAGGCAAGGGGTGTCTGCCAGGAGAGGGCTGGGAGGTGGAAGGGAGCCCCTGAGATGTGTACCTTTTATTTTCTACCTTTGCAATGATTCTGCTGCTTTTGCAGTCCCTGTGGAAATGAAGTTCAGCTAATTAACAGTAATGAACACCATGCTGTGAACAATGTTGCAAATAAATGAAGATTTATAGAACAGAATCGAAGACAAAGTCATGTTTTTCAGCGCTACCAGAACTTGCTGATCTGAGATCTTCCATCGCTTCTAGCCTGTAGTCGCCATCACTTCCTCTTGCTTTGTCTTTGTCTCTCGCAGTAATAATTCCTCTGTACTGAATTGTAGTCTGTTTATTTAGCAGGGATCCTTTGATCACATTTGATTTTCGTCGTGCTTCAAGATAGAGATTATGGTGTGCTTCTGTGGAGATTCACACTTCAGACTATTTCTCTACTTTCTTTTTAATTGTCATGTGCATAAATTACTGCTGATCTTCTTTCATTTGTAGATTTTTGCCCTGGAGTTATGTAGTCTCCTACTGACGTTTCTTGTTGCTTGGTTTTGAAACACCTGTCACTTTGTGAGGATTTATTTCAATGTGTCTCAGGTTTCCTTTTGGCTTCCCTATGGAATTAATGCAACTTTCTTTTTAATGAGAATAATTATTTCTCTGTCTCCATGTCATTATATTTCTTTTGCTGAAATGAATGTGTCATTAGAATTCCCTTCAAATAAGTCATAAGGGCTCCCCGTATATTCCAGGTGATATACAGATTATGAATTAATAGAATAGTGCTAATTAATTTCTTCTTTCTAATTTTCTCCTTTAATTCCACAGTATTACGTGAGTAATTGCTAGAGATTCAGGATCTTTTCTAGATTCAGTGACTATTTCTGTCACTTTAAAATAAGCTTGTATTGCAAGATGTTGATGATGATATGTTGATCATACTCTGGAGTCTGCCATTTTGATAAAGTTTCGAAGAGGAAATTTAATGCAACAAATACTCAAATCTGTAGCATACAAAATTACTAATTCTCAATTTTTAAGAAGGCTGGTATTTTTTTCTGTTTCTCATTTCAAGCTGAACTGGTCATATAGTCTATTACAAACATGTAAAAGAGTTACAAAAAGATAGTAGTAAAAATTAATGTAAGCTCTTTGGATGGACATCATCTCTCCAGCGTAGCATGTCCTGCACTGCTGGACTTCAAGCAGTGCTCTGAATTCAAATTATTGAGAATCTGAAGCCTTTTTTCAGATATGCATTTAGTGGTGAATGAAGGGGAACCTGGAGGCACTTGAGCATCTTAGCACCAACCTCTTCTCAGATGCATCTGTGGAGTGGCGATCTGGGCTCTTTTCTCCTGGAAGGGAGATAAGAACATAAAATAATGGGGGACGTTAGCCAAGTTAGGCAGTTGAACAGTACGTGCTAAGCTGATGAATGTGGACTATTTTTTTTCTGTAGAATCAAATCTAATAGTATTCCAATATTTTAATTAAATTAGGTAAAATTCATACTCCCCTTGCAGTGTAATGACTAAGGCACAGCATCAAATTACATTGATCTGAGACTAGAAATGACACCTTTCACCTTAATTTTATGCTTAGCTTTGTCCCAGCCATTAGTCAGGATTATCCTAAAAAAAAAAATGATACAATTTATTTGAGAAAGATAAAATACAACAAGATTTATTGAAGTCTTTCTTGTTCATTTTCTCCCTTTCTTTCTTCCCCTTTAGCAGCTTAACTGAAACAATATTTGTGTAACTTGTCGTCTGATTGTCTCACGGGCTTTCTGAGTTCCCACCCTCTCTGAGGACCCAATATCCTTTTCTGTACACTCAGAGCACGTCATCATTCCCTTTCTGTCTTCTGTGTAGTCAAATAATTTGAAACATTTTCCTCTTGAAAATTCTATTGTCATATTCTATTCTTATTAAAATAATTATGAACCTCTACTATAATGGATTTTTTTTTCCACTTAGGCTTGTTTAAATAAGTACCTAGCAGTCTGCTTTCAAAGGATCCTTTGTTTCCTCATTCAAGGTGCATTGGAGTGTTCCCTGAAATAGCTCAATTAGTTTCCATTCTTTTTTCTTTTCTTTCCTGCAGCCCTATCCATTCACTTCTGTAGTTTCTTGATCTTTCTTCAACAATTACATCTTCATCTCCCCAACTTGTATTTTTAATCAAACAACCTTGAATCAGTGTGATGGTGCTATGAAACTGAGTTGCTTTCTCATTTTTGTACATTCTGTATTAATTTTCTTTCAAGAGAGCTAGTATGATACCGCTTTTCAGAATGCTTTGCGATAGCTTTTTTTCCCCCTCAAATGTGAGGATTTTGTTACTTCTATTCAGGTTGAGAAGGAAGATTTTGTTTAGAATACGATCTTCCATTTAGAATACCCAGTAGTCCATTTTAGACTATTTATCTTAAAAACACAACTTTTGAAGTCAACGTCTGGCTCAGTAAGATTGTGTGTTCACATGGGTCAGAAGAACTGGGGTCAGAATAATCTGGTTCTATAGCATTTCCTACACTTTTCTCTGACTGGAAGCACCAGGAGAACGCCAAATTTCTGGTGTCACGATTATCCTTTTACTTCACCAGTAATTCTACTTTAGACCTTAAAGTCTTTTGATTAAAATGTACCAGAAGGGACCACTTCTGAAAACAGTAATTTGGCTTTGAGACAGGATTAAAAAACAAAACAAAACAAAAAAAACACCAAACCAAAAAATTGCTGGTTCTACTTGTCATGTAGCAGTTTCCTCCATGAAAGATGGCAAGTGGCTGGATCCTACACGCCAGCTCTGCAGGAACATCACACTTCTATGCTAATGACTCTTCGGTAAACCACGACAGCTGTGAAGCTAAGAATGACAGTGAAAAGCTACCTAATATGGAGGAGGGGGATATGTGTCTCAAGACCAGCCTCATCATGATAGTCCTATATCTTGCCAATTAATTGAAGGTACAGTGAGTGAAAATAGCACAATTGAGAACACAGCAGGGAAAGCAAGTGCTATTAAACCCTCTAAAGCTACCAGAGGAAATACATTAGTTCTTTAATCAGCAGAAATGGTAATTTAACAATGCAAGAAGAGGCAGAAGAATCTATTATTTAAAAAACAGAAATTCTAATGCAAGTGTGAATCATAGCAGAATGCCACATTAGACTCCATTCCTCATTAGGTGCAATGTGGACAAGATTGCCCCTCTCCAGCTCTAGGCTCTGGGCTCGTGCTGCTGGAGCAATCAGGAGGACGTCAGGCAGAGAGCTGGATGCACTGAGTGCTGGATCCAAATCTTGAAAGATGAATTATTAGGGCTGCACAAAGGCATTGTGTGCAGGATGCTTTTTGACCTATAATTTAAATAATGCAAATCTCTATTCAGACAAATCTCTGTTTTTTCCTTGATGATGTTGCATTTTGTTACAATTATATATAACTTGCAATTGAGCAATATTAGGGTTTCATTGTATATTGGAAACATACATAAAATTCAGGGATTTGTAGAATCCCAAAGACCAGAAAGCCACATGGTAATGCAAAGTACTCATCAGTGAACATAAAAATGACTTCTATTAAAAAAAAAAAAAAAAAAAAAGCTGATGATAGTTTCAGGTGATGTAAACAAGCCACAGCTATTCAGGTTGTCAATTTAGTCTTTTAGTAACTTATTTTACTTTGTCTGTCACCAGATCTATAGAAAAGATAGAAAATCTAGCTGGTCCCTTCATCATGCTGTATGATGAAAGAGAAATGCTGTTCCTCTACGACTGCCCTTAATAGCTGGGAAGCCACAGGTAGATTTGCAGGCTCATGTGGATATGCACCAAAAAGTCGTATTCCCCTGGGCAAATCCACTGCAGTGTCAGCAGCTATCAGAATAAAACCTCAATTAATTTTGAAGGACTTCTAATGGTGTTGATAGCCGGTAGATGTAATATGTTACAGTTCTTGGCCTGTCATCTCGTTTTTGCTACTTATCTATGTAATTCAGATTTTACCTATCAGGAAAACAAACAACAAACACAAAACCAAACCCACATACGTAACCACTTGTCTTCCAGTTCTTAATGTTTCTTAAATAATGATTTCTGCTTTCAAAAGAGAGGGAAGATTGAAGGGAAGCGTGTGTAAAATCTCTGACGTTAAATTCAAGGACCCCCTTAATAACATCCTGTACTGGGGTCACCAAATTCCCCAAACAGAATTGTATGAAGGGGGAGTTGAATGTTGTAACTACCATGCTGTGAGAGCGTGAAGCACTTAACACTGTCTCCTACTGTATTAATGGCTTTCCCTCTCCTTGTATAAGAGAATGCAAAATTTAAAAGTAATAGAAAAGCAATATAAATGTGTTACAGTGACACTGATGATAACACTGCCTGTAAAATTTAAATATACTCTGAATGGATGTAAATTAACAGCTCTTGGAGCTGTGCCTTGTAAAACTCACTCATATGTGACTTAATTTTATTACGTTCCTGCTGCACATACAGAGCTGAAATTACACATGTGAAGAACATTTGTAGTGGAAAAATGAATTATTGTGTGTGTTTTAACAGTTAAGATGTAGTGGTTAAACAGTATAATTATGATAATCGTGGTGTTGGAAAACTGTGAATCCATTACCACCACTGCTTTGCTTCTTTTTTTTTTTTTTTTTTGAGCACTTCTCCATGAAAGCCATCAGCAGCAGAAAGATTGTCTGGGAGAGGATGCCAGGGGCAGAGAAAGGGGAAGGGAAGATGTACTAGGTATTGATTAGATGTGTTTCTCATTAATGCAAGCACACTTACATGGAGGTGTGCCATATTCTCAGACTGCAAATTTAACAAGAAAGGCAGGTAAACAGATAGTTAACCTAACGGTGAGCAGGACTAGTTCTTTAGCAAGGGCAGGGATCCTTGTAATGGATAATTATCTAAGGACAGTCTCTTGTACCTGATTTAATTAGGATATGACCTGTCCTGTTTCATTCAGAAAATGTGTACCTATCTGTTCTGAAGTAGGACTGTGTGACCCAAAAGCATGCGACTAGCGTTTGCAGTGGTTTAGCAATAATAATTCTTTTCCTGAAGATTTAGCTACCCTTAACCAAAATGCTACTAAAAGAGATGTATAAGTATCAAATGGTGGTTTTCTTTGGAAGTACAGAATATACAAAAGAAAGGGGCTTAAAGTTTTGGAAGCCAGAGCTGCCCAAAATGTAGGGGTTTGACTATAAATTTATTTAATTTGAATGTTTTTTTGATTTTGTTCTATGCACCAAAAATTCTGTCAGACTTACTGACTGAATATTTTGCTCTGCAGAAACATCCAGAAAGCTTTTGCTTGAGATGAAGCACTTGATAGAAACTCAAATGTATTCACAGTAGGATTAAATTTCCAAAATGTAGTGAATACTGCTTCTCTCAAGGAGTAATGTCAATAAGGAAGGGTGATAATTTTCTTTAGTGCGTGTGTGTGTGAGAAGCAGGTGTAAAAAGCTGTGTTGCAAGCACACAGAGTTTTAATCTTTCTTTCCAGTCATGTACTGTCAGATGTAAATCTCTGCCAGGTGGAAGGTGGTGCAGAGTCAGGGCCCTTGGGAGCACGGCTCCTGACTGCGTGGTCGGACAGTGATGCAGGAATGCCCGGAGGGATGGCTCTGCAGGCCACGGGATCGCTAAGGGTCTTGTTAGTTCTTCGGAAGGAGGTAACTTTCCATCCTCTCACTGCTTTCCACTGGCAGCTTAAATCTTTGTATAGCGTTTTACTTCCAAAACGGTGAAATTGGCTTTGTGGAGATTATTTACATCATCATGTTATCTGCATCCAAAGCACAGTGAAGTCGAGGACAGCCTTTCACTCTCAGCGAAGTACAGTGTATGCTGATATCTCTCTGGGGAATCCACAGAACTTTACCATGGGCCATCTTCGGAGACCCGGGGAGATGTTTTTTCTTTTTTTCATGGGATAGTTTCTTGTACAATAGCCATAATCTTTATTGCTTTGTGGTGTATAGTGCTTGCCATCAAGATTGATTAAATGCCTCGGCTTCAGTGCGCCTCCCATAAATGGCTATAAGGATTGATTAAATGCTTCAGTTTCAATATTTAATCAAACTCACCAGCTGTCTATTGCTGTATACTACAAAATCATGAGATTATTCCTTAAATAATATGCAATAAACCAAATAATTCATAAATCAGGTACAGTATGGTGTATCTCTATAGCTTATTTCCTTTTAACTAAGGAAGGAGAGAATGGGTGATGTTGACTGCCCATGATAATTTTGCACCATAATTTTTAAAAGTAGCACTACATAAAAACTCTTCTCTTTTTCCTAACGTTAGTGTGAGAGAATTTGTTGTCATGTCCCTACCAGTTAAAATCAGAGATGTGTTAGATTAAACCCACTAAAGGTTTCATGTTCACCAAGGATTTTTTAATTTATTTTTTTTTAAGATATTACTTGTTTTGCTGTGAAGCTGTCAGAAGAAGACTAATGGAATCAGTAAACCACTTGAGCTTCTTGACTTACGGAAGGCATACTAAAAAGCCAACTTGCCTGTTAATCGAAGCAGCTTCTGAAACTAAAGGCATGGCCGTGGTGAGGTTAGAGAAATGAGTAGTTTGACAAGGGTGTTAAATCGTGAACAAGCCCTGCCCATGGAATGGAGCCAAAATAGGGTGTTAAGCAGTGTGAACACCCTGGTGATTTTCTGCACTGAATACTGTGAGTTTCTGTTAATCAAGCTGCTAAAGCTATTGCTAAACGTGCCTTCTTTTCCTTGGTAAACCAGGCCACTTGACATTAGTAAATCTATGAGCCGTTAAAGGCTGTTCAGTACAGTCTGTGGGACTAAGCATGCTACTTGTGTAGGCATGGTCCTCAGTTTCCATCTCTCTTGAGCCATCTGAGCAGTTGTCACTGTTTTATTTCTTGGCATTCTTTCTTCTTTGTGAAGAAAGGCAGGAGGACAGAGGCCCTGTTAGCCTCTATGCAGCTGATTACATGGGCCTCTTAAGGGTAGATATTGTCCATATTGTGAGGATGTGGGAACTCAGCACAGCTGGTCTGAACAGTGGATTTAATTTAACATTACAGTAGACACTTGCAACCAGACCAGTCAGCCTATGTGCCTGCTTTGACCCAGAGCGCCTTTGCCGTACAACTGCTAAACTGTCCCACTGCTAAAGGCAGCTTGGATGTCCAGGCGGGTGCATGTTGGGGCCGTTTGACTCTCACCTGGAGTATCTTTAGGGAAATGGAGTTGGTTGAAAAGCAAATACTCCTCTCATGAGAAATTTTTGTAACCTAGAAGTGAAAAACGCACGTTTCTTCAGGAATTTTTGCACACCCTTAAGAATAAACTTGTTTTGTTTTGTTTTGCTTTGCTTTGCTTTGTTTTGTTTTCCCAGTCATTTGAGAATCTTATTATGGTTTGGCTGATAAGCAAGACACAGAAGCAGTATAGGGAAATATTTGAACTCCTGTGAAGTGATAAAAAAAAATAAAATAAAATAGTAGAAGTAACATTTTCTGCAATTTAAAGAGAAAACTATTTAGAAGGTTTGATTTTTATTTTTTTTTAATGGGAAGATGATGAGACGCATTAGCTGTACGTGCTGATAAATCAGCAGTTACTTTGGTCTTCTGGTTATCTTTAGGCAAAGCTCCAAAGGCTTCACTTGTACTGAAGCAAACTTCTACTTCCGCCAACATCTCACTGCTTTAGGGAGGTTGTAGGAAATTTTCTTCGTTGTACCCATGTTATTTGCTTATAAATAACAAACAGAACAAGTTGAGAAAATACTAAAATAACTATTTATAGTGTTAACAAAATTTGGAACAAGAAATATCAAACCAAACAGTTTAGATGAGATACTACAAGTTTTGTGAATTAAAAAGAGAAAAAAATGAACTAGATTATTTATAAAGGTACTCTTTTTTTCTTTTTTAATCATGTCACTGCTGGGAAATAAGACTCCATTTATTTTTACACGAATTACTATCTGTTGTTGATGTTATCACATGAATAAATAGCTAAGTATTCATTCTTTATGTAGACTCCACTGTGCTACAAATGAATTCATAGCTTGTAATTTACATTTTATTTAAGTACCTGGTGGTTGAGCATCAAAATATATTCAGCAAATCCTCCAGGCTAATTGCTAAACAGGAAAAACTAATTGTAGTCTATTTGAACGTGGTTAGGCTAAGCACAGAACCATGATTTCTGAATAACTGGGGAAAAATTGCCAGCAGTCATCGCGGTCCTTGTAGGTCAGGGTGGCCTGCTGCATGTTGTCCAGGCTCAAAGGCAGATTTTCTCTGGACTAAACAGGAATCTTGGAGGATCAGGTGATATCAGCATGAGTGGGAAACAACAGCATCTCCTCAGTTTCCTACTGGCCTGAGCTGCTGCTGAGGCTCCATCCGAGAATCATTCATCAACCAGAGTCATGAGCTCCACTGGGGATTTGGTCCTGCAGCCCATTATTAGCCTCTCACTTTATTTTAGCATTACCAATTGCCAAAAAGCATTCTGTTTTGCAACAAGATCACTTCTGAAGGAGAGGGAATTGAAAAATGAGGATTACTTTTGATGGTCATTCAAAAAGGGGTAGATGTCTGTAAGTGGGTGTTTGTGGTGATTCAGTAAAGGCAATACAGGTAGCAGATAATATCTGAAAATGACAAGGGAGTGATGAGGAAATGAATACAAAGAAAACTGTAAGCAAACAAAGAAACAACTGCATGAATTGCTTACTGCTAAATTAGCAGATCACTGGACTCAAGATCAGGGATTAAATCCTAAAATAAAGGTGTACTTTGTAAGATTTGGAGGATCTGTGTATAAATTGTAGGAGTAGGATTTGGTATGACTTGTACTTTCAAACGGGAATTAGAATATCCTAGCAAGACACCAGGGACCGAAGATGTAAATGACAGAACAGTTCAAATACCTTGGTATTTGTGTAGATCTAATCTTAACTAATAACTGTACTCCATTTAGGGAATTGCTAAATTCAAACAAAAGTCATTCTGATTAACTGACACTCTGTTGTAGTGGAGATGAGATAAAGACCGGGGTGGGGGGGTGGGGGTTTGGGGGGGAAAGTAAATTAACCTTAAAAAAAAAAAAAAAGTAGCTGACAAATACTCTGCAAAGTGTTGGTTTTAGGGAGGGGTGCAGCTCATTGTGTTTCCTCTTGTGGCAACAGGAGCTGAGGCAGGATGCTGGCAGGCAGCGAGAGGCAACAAGGACTGACCAAAGGGAACATCAGAGTCCTGCGAACAAAAAGGGCACAGAATAAAATAGCTTAACTTAAACCATATGCCAAATCAGTGGTGGAGCAAGGATTAATGCTGTGGTTTTACAACAAAACTGTGCTACCTTGATTTGTGCCCAAACACCTAAACTTCCCCAGCTCCTAATAAGGCCCTTTATCACCCCATCTGATCCCATGATACACGCTGTGTTTGTTAATGTTCATTAAGCATCAAGCCCGTTAGTTTTCACTGAGCAGCAGGTGAAGATGAACTGAAGGTCATTTTCTTCCTTCTCCCCCTCTACATATTGCAGTGGTATGGCTTTGGGTGTTCACATCCCAAAGATCTCTCTAGGCCTAAATATATCTACAGAAATACACGTCCATATTTTTGTGTGACTGCATTTCTTTTCCCGTTACTATCTGCAGTATTATCTGACTGTATTTTACAATCCTCTTTCACATTTTCTGTGCCGTATGATGATAAGCCTGTGCAATAAATGTTAGCAGAAGTCTAAGAGTTAGGAAAGATTGTTATTTAGTGTTTTGTGGTGGTCTTTCCTTCTTGAAATATTTTTGTGTCATATGGTGGTTTTTGCCTGATGCAGAATTATAGAAGAAAAGTACTTTTTGCTTTAACACATTTACCAAAGAAGCAATTTCCAATTGAGGAAGCACTGTAAATGCTTTTAGAAGAAGTCTTTTTCTCTTAAACTTATGGGCTAAGTTAAGTAATACTGTTAGAGGTTACCCAGACTATTAATTGTGTGCTCTTTGGGCAGGACTTTGCTTTCTTCTGTTGTGTGAAAAATAGCAGGGTGCTTGTGTTGCAATCTAGGAAAAAGGAAAATCCATAAATAGCATTTAATAATGTACTTTTCTGTATCAAATTCTTCTGAGGTCATGAGGCTAGAGAAGCTGAAACCTGTTGTTACTCGAAAAAATTTAAGACATACAAAAGCAAAATTCGATTGACTATATCTGGCTAAGAAGTAACTGCTTTTGAAGTGTTTGTCTTTTTAAAAAATATTTCTCCTTTTTTCTTTCCCCCGTGTGGAAATTATTCTTTTTATTTAAAGAGAGGTTTTAAGTACAAATATTAGATATGGATTTGCATTAATATAACTATTTTAATCTGCTGCTGAATTTCCCTTAGACTACTGTTGTCAGTTGGGTGAATGTTTTATATATATGTATATTTATAAAACTCTTCCTACTTTGCAGTTTCTTGAGTTAAATCACAAAAATCACAAACATGTAGAGAACGTGACATAGTGCATTTCTCTATATATGTTTAGATCCATCATGGGGAGCAAGGAGAAAATGCAATTTAATAACGCATTTTTATTCATCTGAATGTTAATTGTATATTTTTATTAGTTTGAAGTCAGTGGTGTTGAGAGACATTGCTGTAATTTCTAAATTTTCCCCATGCAGAATCATGTCTGGCTGTGACATAATACTATGCTCCTCACCAAAAGCCTAAGAAAAAACAACTTTCAAATAGCTGTGGCATTGCATTACTTTTTTTAAAAAAGTATTGGTTAAAGAAAAAACGAAGTATTTTAATATGCAAGTTTGAACTGAGAAAATATATGCATAGTTATTCAGCCATAAGTGTGTTTTATTAGCATTTAGTCTTAAAAGGAAAACAAACATTGTTGACTAGTTTTGCCAAACAAACAAGCTAAATCTTTTCATGTTCATAACTAGTTCAAAAACATATTGAATCAATCAAAATATACTTAGCTGCAAATTTTCCAGCATCTTCCAGCAAATTTTCTTTAAAATTCCAGAGAATAAACTGTGTTTCTAAAGGTACTATAAAGTGGAGAAAGCTTATTTCCACATTATGTGATCCTAGAGATAATTTGCCACGTTTCCCCACTATAATTCTATGACATTTAGGGACTCATTTAATACCACTTATCTATCTGACGTTAAACTGGGCATGATGTAGCCAGTCTTGCAAAACTGTAATGCAGGAGCACAGTTTACCAACAGTGCTTGGAAAATTCAAAACTATGTGGACCTCTTCCTTTGAGTTCATTAGGAAACCTTACACAGGCTCTGTGGCAATACTGAGGGAAAAAAAAGGGGGAAGAAAGTCTACCATTTTTTATGTGAATGAACAAAATAATGGGTTTGTAGGAACAGCTTTTCTTCATTGCTCAAAGATCACGAAGCAGTTCAGGATGGATATGAAGACAGCAAAATTAAAAAAACTGTGTGTATATATATGTGCTAGAAAGTAGTTGGGTCTCACTAGTTTACAGCTGATGGGATGGATGCATTAATGTAGTCTTCACAGTTTATAGCGTAGACAGAAGAGACCATTGTCTCCATTTTATAGATGGAAAAATACAAAAGAGGAAATTCATCACATAATGAATATCTAATAGAATAGAGTTGAGCAAGGAACCATTCTTGAGTCCTTAAATTCTGTATTGAAAAGATCTTTTTAGTGTTTGGTTTTGGTGTCAGAGAAACCAATACTGCAAATATCTAAGGACTATTTTTCTTCATATGCTGTCTGGGAGTAGTGCCTCATTAAAGTAGGGTCAGGTTCCTCCTCTCTGAGCAGCTGTGATTTATCTGAAATGCCCCTATTGTTTTTGAACTTGATGCTCAGATCCTAGCAATTCCCCTGAAGTTCCCAATCTAGTCTGTTTCCTTCCTTTTCTGTTCTCCCAGCGTAATGTGGAGTCTCCTGCCTCCCTCGTTCCTTCCTTCACCGAGGTTTCTTCCTCGTCCTTCCAGCAGCATCCCCCCCTTCTGTAAGGGAAATGAGGCCACCTGCTTCTCCTTGGGAACTGCCTTCCCTTCGGGTCTCCTTAATCAGAGTCATTAGTAGACCTTGAGGGCTAAAATAAAAAAAAGAATTTGTAAGTCCAAAAGGTGGAACAAGGCACTGTGGAAACTCCTTCCCTTCTCCTGTCCTTCGTTTCTTCTCCAGTTTCACAGAACAGCAGCTCTGGAAGCCTGGAGGTGAAGCAGTCCCTGAGCAACCCCCCAGCAGCTCCTGGCAAAAGCAGTCAGAGCCAGCAGCCCCACGTGGCTGGCACCGAGGTGGTAAGACAGGGCTATGACAGTGGACTCTACCTGGCAGGCAGACATTTTAATCCACTTCCATCACTGTATAATAATATTTCTGCAACCTCCTGTAAAATCAGGGATGATGGAGGCCTTATGTGGGCTCTGTAAATAGCATCATTTTGCTGAGGAGTGTGTGACGTGCCTCATTCTGCTGTATTTTCTCATGAGTGAACCTTGACTGTGTGGGGAAACACCCAGACAAAGTGGTTTAAGGCTTCTTTGTTTTCCTCCTTTTCTCCTCTCTAATGGAAGAGCTGCAGAGTAGGGAAGAGTTCCCTCAGTTAATTGATAATTTTCTAGCAGCTGACAGCCACAGCAAAGTCCCTGGTGTGAAATGCTAGGAGAAGAGAATCCAGAGTGAAAAATAAAAATAAGAATAATTAAAAAAAAAAAAAAAGAAAACAGAAACTAGCTATATTTTGCTCCATAACTTACCACTCCTATTTAGGCTCTAGAGATTGCTTCTCAAATAAATACCAAACAAGTAATTATGTTGTGACTTGAGCAACAACTGAAAAGAAAAAAAAATTAAAGTGTTCTCCTAGGCAAGCGGAGAGGAAAATACCCTTGATCCTTTGGATAAATATAGGACCAAATCTTCAGATAATAGAGATTCAAGTAATTGCTTTAAACTCCAAGCAACTGTAGTGGGATGAATATTTTGCCTATTCTCCCCATGAGCTATAATGAATTTTTGGATGATTTCTGCTGCTTCTAGGAAATGTCCTCAGTTCAGAATTCTCCCGGTAAGGCAGGAAATACCCTTCTGTGTGAGTTGGGACCATGTCCCAGTTCATATTTAGTCAAGACAGCCCAGCAAATGGTGTCATAAAGGAATTAGACGCAGCAAATGTTGTTAGCAGTGTTTCTGCACTGTATGATTGTGGAGATGCGATATTTTAGGTTCTCTCCCTCACTACTCACAGTTGACTTGAGCATGTTGATACGACTTTGGATGAGGTTCAATGAGACGTAATGCTGCTTGTACTTGCATGACAGTAGTTTTATTCTGAGGTATAAAATGACCTGACTCCACAGTCTGGAAACTGGCACCTTAAACTTAATAACTGGAGGCTGAGTTTTCTTTCTTTGGCTGAACCGTCACCTCCAGACCCTCACATATAGAGTTCCATAAATAAATTTTTGAGGTTTATTTCTTCCCTTAAGAATCTAGAATCACATACTACTCTTGCTTCCCCCATCACCTTTCCTTTAAATTCACACATGAGCATTAAAGCGTTAGAAATTCAGTGCAAATTTATCCTCCTGGGATTATGCTGAATGGTGATATTCAGTTACTGTACCTTGATGTCAGCCTGACTTTGGGGGAATCTGCTCTCTCTCCAACGTGCACAGAATACCCAATTCGGATATTACCATGAGGATCTGAGGAGGAAATTTTGCCTCCAATGCCTGGGTGCCACTGGGATTTCTCGTGCTATGTATAATGCATGATGCAAGTTGCTGCAGTTTTTTCCTGTCATTTTTGTCAATAGCTCTAATCCTTTTGACCAGACTTATGCAGCACAAATACCTGTGAAAAGACTTTGTACTGACACTTAGTAAATGCTAATAAATGTTCTTTTCTTTAAAAAAAAAAAAAATGCAGTGGAGGTGCTAGGGAGGCTTGATGAAAATGCAGTTTGCATTCGTGTAAATAAAAGGCCTGTTGTAGTGAAATTTAGACCACCAGACAAAGGTAAGTCCAGAGATTTAGTGTGCTGCACAGTGCAAGGGAGGAGAGGGCTCTTAGCTTGCTTGCTTGCGTCCTGGTTGGATGCAGAAGGTGGCAGTTGGTGGAACAAAAACAACTTAGCATCTCAAAATGACAAAATTGAGTCCGCTTTTAGTGAAATTGAAAGTCTGCACATATTTCAGCATAGAACTCTGTTCTGAAGGAAGAATTGCCTGGAAAATAAGATCAAGGTTTTCAGTCTATAAATGTGATGCCTTAAGAGAATAACCTCATTCGTGTCTAGAAAGACGGAAAAAAAAAACCCTTAAGGATATGTATATCTTACTCATTAAAGCAAATAGGACTACTTAATATCCAGCTGCAGCACAGTCTAACATTGTGGCCCAGTTTTAAATGCTGGAATCAATCCTGTTTATGGGAGCGGGACTACTTGTGATCCATATTCAAGCACATAGCAAGGTATTTGCACAGTCTGCAAGTAAAGGGAGAGCTCGGCATGCTCAGGTCCTTGCAAGCTAGGTATCTGTCTCTCCCTAACTTGATGAAGCTTTTATTTAGGCTTCTGTTTATTAAAACAAATGTTTCACTAGCAGAATTTCAGTTTTTATGAATTTCAGAATAGACTTTGAGTCCAAAAGTGGTAATGAAGTGAATGAAGCGGTGTGAAGCTTCAGGCATTAGCAATTCCAGGCAGAGCTTGAGAAGAGTAGGCCTGGAAGTTCACCATTAATGCTTTTGAAAATTGATGCTGAAACACATGTAATTTAGTCTAAAACATTTTTTGTTTGTTGATAACAGTGCCTTGGGGATGATGGTGTGTTGGGTAGGTTTCAGCTCTAATACCAGTGAAGCTGTGAAGGCTTTGGGGAGTTTAGCTCAACCAAGTGCTAGTAATTGCAGCAGGACGAGGAGCCCAACGAGCTGTAAGGCTGCCAAATTACTGAAGGCCATTCCCACCTGTTGCTCCAGCCATCTCTGGTAACGGTATACTGGGATTTTCCCTGGTGAGCCGCTTTTCAAAGACTTATAAAAGGAAGGGTAGAGGTAACAGGAAGGTGTCTGGCAAATGGAACAGGATGGCAAAGGGATTTTTCTCTTACTACAGAAGCAAACTTGCAGAGCAGCTAGCATGCTGTAAATCAGGAGGTGGGTAAAAGAGCAGTGGACACAGATCAGCGCTAAATGATGAGCGTTATCATTCTTGTAATTAAGAAATTAAGCAGATATTTAAGGTAAAGAGGAGCAAAAGGTATGCTGAACCTCTCTGGGGGAAAAAAAAATAATTTGGAGAGAAAGTGAAGGAAGGGTGGAAACTGGCCTTGGAAGATTTTCGTAGCTGTTTGACTGTGAGTAGATTGAAGTAAATGCTTGGCAGAATATTTATTTGTAAGGAGTATTTAAATACTTGGGTTATATGCTGAGAAATACTATTTTTTGCACTTCCATTTTCACAAGAAAGATGCTCAAAATGAGAAATTATTTCTAAAAGCGTGAAGGAATGTTTTTCTCACATAAAATCTCAAGAGCTGAATGCTTTCAGAAAGTGCCTACAAGCTGGCAACTTCAACCCCTGGTCCCAGTTAATGACAATGATCAAGACATGGGATAGAGAGAGGGAGAAGAAAGGTTTCTCTGGGAAATGTCAGATTGCATTCCTTCATATTCTGGCAAAATAAATGTAGCTCTTGTCAAAATTGAGTACGGGCAGTCAGTAAGTGCCACACAGAGTTGTTAATGCTTCTCAAGGAGATTGCCTGTGCTCACGTGGTGTTTGTTAGCTGCTCTACAGTGAAGGCCTTTAAATGTGGTTAATAATGATGCACACAGGCTTATTGGAAATAATTGCAATTACAGTTCACATGGGGCCTTTAGATTCCCTGCTCTGGTCTGGAGTGATGAATAGCTATTTCACCTCACGGGGAGCTCCAGAATGTACCTGTGTGGCACTTGCTTGCAGTACTCCTGCTGGTCTGGCCCGCTGAATACGTGAGCTCTCCAGCCCATGGCTGACCTGCCTTGGGAGCTCGAGCAGTTGGAAATTGTTTTCTGAGCTCTTCAAGTACCTCGTTAGTCCTTAGTGGTAGGCAGCTTCACATGCAGGGGAAGTTTGGGGATTTATTTTGGACTGAGATTCAGGTAAAAGGAAATGGCAGGAGTTGAAGTGCGTATGTTACTTCTCCGTTCTCTGCGTGCCCTCTCAAGAGGAAAGGAGAGAAGCTCCTGAAATTCAGAGCCAATAAAGTGCACGTCTCTGACTGAAATCTTCAAACTGGGCTATGATGCATGAGCCCCGCTCAGGAGCATACATTCTTGTCTGTTCCAGAGACAACTAAGTGTTGCTCTTGTTCTTTCACACCTACATCTTCTGTCTCTGCCAAGATGTTTCCTTCATCTGTGGCCTTATTTAGCATGCTGTCCACCTACTAGCTGCGTTCTCATTATGTATTTTAAATGAGCAATAAAATACCCATTTACATAATGAATACATTTATATTGATAAGTTATATAATTTAGAGATGTACTTAATTAAAACTTGTTTATAATTAGGTCTCTTGCTATGCCAGCTAACTCTTATGTTATTTATAAAACTTCAGGAATAGTAGAAAAACATGAATATTAGAATGTGAAAATATCTTTGTTGTTGCCTCATTTGTAACCCTTTTGGGCCTGTTTCCATTTATCTTGGGGTGTTCCTCTTTTACTGGGATGAATATTCATTGGAAATGCTTTGAGTATTTGCTGGTGAGGACAGACTGCAGAGAAATCGTTGATCAGTCATTGGGTTTAATTTTCTGGTTGTTTCAGATCGAGGGTAGAGATGGGGTTTGGTTTGAGTCTTTTGTTTGTGTTGTTTTTAAATGGGCATGACTAAATCAAATAATGCAGTCATTTTGGGACTTTGAAAGGTACAAATGCTCCCTAGAGAGGTGGACATCAAGCATCTTCTGAATTTCTTTGATACAGCTTTTATTTTTGGATTTTTTATTGGATGTCATCTTGTAAAGTCTTTCTTGTGTTGCATTAAAACAGACAGATGTGATATGGATGAACAGAAACAGTCTGCAAATAAGACTTTGGCTTTGGATAACTGATTTTGAAGCTCTAGCTGGTGTAAGGAAGCAACCTTCAGACCTTCGATGGAATGGTGCATTGGTGAGCAGCTTACCTCCTTACCGAGCGAACTCTCCTAAAAACACTGAAGATGTGCTTCCCAAATTGGGAAAAACTACCGTAGTGTTCAGTCGGCACTTTCTGTATGCGATGTTCCTTAACCGGAATTATCACCGAGGTCAAACAGAGCACTCTTGTTTAGAGGGGAAAATAATTTGAGGTTTCACACATTAGCTATTCCCAGCTTGTTTATCTTTTGCTGAAGCAATGACCTACGGTGCCTGTCTTGCTGAGCATGGTTTCCATAGAAACTGGCTGACTTGTAGCACGGCTGTTCTGGCAGCAGCCTAAAATGGTCTTTAGCCACGCATTGCGCTAGGGAGAGCAGTAGTTGGGCTACCCATTGGGCAAGCAGTTGATGGGCCGATACTGAAGTTGAGTGTGCCAGAGGCCGAGAACTGCTGTGCTCCCTTGCTGAGGTTATGAGTGATGTGTTGTGTGTGTTACATGCAGGGAGCCCTCTAGGCTGTGGGTTGCGCTGGGCCCCCACAAGGAGGACGTGGAGCTGGTAGAGCACATCCAGGGGAGGCCGCCAACGTGCTGAGAGGCCTGGAGCACCTCTCTGGTCAGGGAAGGCTGAGAGCGCTGGGGCTGCTCAGCCTAGAGAAGAGATGGCTCCGGGGTGACCTCATTGCAGCTTTTGGAGACTTAAAGGGAGCTTGTACAAAAGATAGAGAGCAACATTTTGCTCAGTCACGTAATGACAGGACAAGGGGGAATGGTTTTAAATTAAAAGAAGGGAGATCTAGATTGGAGGTGAGGAGGAAATTGTTCCCTAAGAGGGTGGTGAGGCTCTGGAACAGGTTGCCCAGAGAAATTGTGGATGCCCCATCCTTGGAGGCGTTCAAGAACCCTCTGGATGAGGCCCTGGGCAACCTGATCTAGTGGGTGACATGGCGGGGGGTTGGAACTGGATGGTCTTTCAGGTTCCCCCCAACCTGAGCAACTCTGTGATATACAGAAAGGTGAGTAAAAAAAAAAAAAACAACATGCTGATGAACTGGAATAAGAAAATAGAATAAGGAAAGAGTTAACATTTAGTTTAGTGTTGTTTTTCTTTGAAACATATACAGAACAAAAGAAGTGCTGGTTGTAAGGAACCTCTCCCAGTCTCTGATCCAACCTCCTGCTCAAAGAAGGACCATCAGGTCAGCCATGCTTTTGTCTATCTGAGTCTTGAAAAACCTCCTAGGGTGGAAGACATACATAGTAGGCTTGTTCAGATCTCCTTGAAGTATATAAATCTTTATTGTTGATACAAATCTGCTTTTCCTACGTACCTCTTCTTCAGATTATTCACAGGAAAAAAAATGAAAGTCTCTTTGCATATTTGAAATAATCTCGTAGAGGAGTTCAGGTTCCTGACCATGGTAGCAGAAAGAGTTTTATTTTTTTGCTTGAAGTGGAAAGAAAGGACTCCTTCAGTGTTAACGGAAGATTTGTATTTTGTTTCTAAAGCTTAAATTTGAATGCAAATTCAATAGAAATCAACCTCTTTCTCTCCCTAAACATGCTCTGGAGAATTATGGCCAAAATCCAGGGCTACGATATGCCTAACTTGGCAGCTTATTTATTGCTTTATTGATTAACATTCAGAGAACAGCAGCACTAGTGAAACACTCGGTGCAGTTTTCCATCTCTTTAGCCTTATTTTTCCCTCTTTGTGGATTAACTCATGTATAATCAGTAGAAAATGTCAATTGTTCTGGTATCTTGTATCTCAAAGAACAGACCAAAGATTTTAAGCTACTTAGCTGTACTTCTAACGTATCATACCTATAATGAAAAGCTATTGGCAAAAAATGATAATTTTCTTGGTTTGGTTTATTTGAAAGGCATTCTTACTCATACAAAATATCAGTCGTATAGTACTCCAAAGAATAAAAGCAAGAAAACAAGCTGGCAGACAAAATAGCTGCTTGAATGGATTATAGTTTTGATTTGGTACAGTAGTATTACAGGTAATGGTCTGTGAGAGTCAGCATGAGTAAGAATTTGCAAAAGAGGTGTTCTCCATGGGAGTGATTTGCAAGAGAAGGGAGGGTGCTTGGTGAAAGGAATTGTGAGTCTCTCCATTGTATTGAGCAGTCTGGAAAGAGTTTCACAGTTGAATGGATGTGAGAAGGACAAACAGGGCTCTTGTGAGAGAAGTGTGTGTGACATGCAGGAAGAGAACAGGTTAGACATACGTGGTATGGAACTGCATACTGCTGTGATTTCTGGTCTCTTTTCTCTAACACTATAATGGAGCAAAGAAAATTCTCCAGATTATATCTGGATGGAAAGCTGTTCTCCTGTCCTCTAAAAATTTTAAATTAAAATGTGCCAGGGAATCAAACCTCTGCCATCGTTACGGATACTTCTGCACTGGATGGATAGATACTAAACCATATGTAGGTTGCAACTTAAAACACTTTTGGAGGTTGTTTTAATACAGGGTTTTGTGTAGCTTTTTCTCATGCTCCTGAAGCAGACAGTTATTTTGTTCTCTGCAATAAGGAAGGGTTTCCAAAGTTGGTTGTTTTTAGATTGCCGTGCTGGCTTTTTGATCAGTGGGAGTACACGCAGGACTAAATGGGCACAACTAATGGTAGCACTGAGAAAAGGCTAGAGCATAACAATATCTGCATGATTACATGAATAAACACTCCCAGTCCTTGTTAGCAGGTATGTCAGAGTGATGCAGGACTCGACTCATTTGAGCAACACAGACGTGCCAATTGAATAGGACTGCACTGGAGTCAGAGTAGTTGCTATTTGGAACAAATTGTACTCTGTACTTAGAAGGTGAGATGCTGCGTTACACCCCAGGTAATGAGGGAAAGATATGGCCAGGCTATTGTTTAACATGTCCCAGGAGTATTTAAACAGGAAGACCAGAGGAAGCTTTCCCCATCAGCCAAAAAGTAGGGGGTAGAAAGAAAGAGATCAAAGTGTCTCACTGGCTCATTTTGAAGACTGTGAATTAGCTCTGAGCAAGGTGTTAATTAAAAAATGACCCAGAAGAAAGTTTCAGGATTTGCGTTTTGCAACAAAACTTGACTTGAGTGATTTGAGAAGTTTATCGCAGGTTAAGAGAATTTTCCTCTAAGCCTGGCTTGGTGCACGTTTCAAATAAACGATGCAAAACAGCTATCAGCAAGGATCAATGCATTTGCCACATCAAAACTGCTCTGTGTGATTTACGTTACCTGGGACTGACAGGAGCCTGATTTATCAGAGTAGCCCAGACATAAAAGCCTCCTTCCGGAGTTCCGTTTATAATTTTTCTAAACCATTTATTGAGAGTATTTTTGTACCTTTTCTCCCTGTCACACTGTCTTTTAAGAACATAAAAAGTGAAAGACTGAACAGTCAGGATTCAGGGGAAGTTTTAAGATCCAGTGGGTCTTAATTTGATCTCCCGTGTGCTGTTGCTGCTTTGTGATTTATTTTTTTAGTGATTTGTCTATTGAGTAACTTGCTGTTCTCAGCTGTGTTGGTATGAATAGAGACGTGCTTCAAGAAAGCTTGAGTTTCATCACTCTTATTTGAAACCCAAGGCAATTTCATTACAAAGACACTACTTTACCTATTCTGAAGGAGTCACTTAAAAAAAAAATAAAATACTGGTAGTGATGTGGGATGGCAGGAGGGATGTCTGATTTGCATTGCAGGTTTCCTGAGAGGTGCTGAAGAAGTCGTTCAGTTTCACTGGGCTGTTGTTCTCTGCACAAACAACCCTTTTCTCCTGTGTATCTGAATTCTGAAGCCACAAGGAATTAGGTGAAAAGAGAAGGAGGGAGCCACTGTGCACTGCTTTTTCTTGGTTTGAGAAATTAATAATAAAGCACTTTGAATTTTTTAGTGTGCTACAGTAAATATATTGAAAAAGACAAGACATTAAGTATTGCACTTAATTGATATGGTTGTGCTTTTTTTCTGTTGTTTCTACAGTGTATCCATGCTGGCTCTCACAGGAGGCACCCCTTTTCCATTAGCTGAATTTTAACTAGCAGAGCTTCCCAACACTGTGTGAGATTTATGATCTCATCTCTCTTCCAGTGTCTCTATAATTAAGCAAACCTAAGGGTAAGATTTAGTCAAATGAAGCTGAAATTAAACTCATTCTGCATGTTCTGAAAGACTCCAAACTTTATTGAAGTCAGGATATTGAATGTAAACGTGCTGCATTTTAGCCTGGTTTATTCTTCCTTTAAGACTGATGGAAAGAAATTATTTTTTCAGCATTTCTGATAAGTAACAGATCCACAGCAGTACAAAAAACCAGTTCCTCCATACATGAAGCCTTGTTCGTATGTTGTTTAGGATCTAGAGATGCTATTGCATCTTTCTAATTGTATGCTTTTTGGAGCATGGCATTCATGCATGCTGCTATAAAAGACTATGGTATCAAGCACTGGCTTGACCTCAGAGTTTGTAATCTCTCACGTGCTTTATTGCTTCAGTTTGAAGTGATTCTAGAGCTTCTGCTCTGCGCCTGTTGATTTTACGGCGCAAGTTGGAGTCCTTTTTCCCTCTACTTCGACATGTAAAGTGGTTGCTGTTATTTCCTGTTTCGTTGTTGGTAGGATAACAATACTCCCTGGTGCAAGAGTACATCATACCGGTGTGATTGGCTAAAAATGTTTGCATTTTAGCAAACAAATAAATTGGGATTGTTTGTTCTTCTGTGAAATAAGAGGTGAAAAATACTTCTGCGAAGTGTTCTGAGATCTGCAAATAACAATTTTTCATGTACATTTCACATCGTATTTCTAACTGTATGTGTAAGAAACCTAGGTAACTCAGATTTAAGTACAGGATTGCTGTAGATAGGAGAATAAAGAAGCCCACATTTCATTAAGTCAGACAATACAACTTCTGGAGGAGGCTAATAAGTCCACCAATGCCTACAGTGCAATGTGACTCACCATGCGTTGGAGAAGAATGTTTTAAAGTGCTGATAGGTGACAAAGTTTTGAGGCATCAAATGGGGAGAGTTAACAGGAAAATTATGGCTGAACTTCTCAGGGTAGCCACGGTGGAGTTGATGTTCCCACTGTAATTACAAGATACAATGCAAGTTCTCTGAGTAGCCTCGAAAGTCTCAGTTCCTAAGTGTATGTATTCCCTTCTCAAGCATCATTTTATTTATATTGCTTTTATTTTACCCTTTTTCCATTGCAGTGGTGCTGAGAGCCTATGAAATGATTATTAGTCTAGAAATTTTAGGGCAGTACCATTTCAGCATGATGCTAAGTCCAGAATCCTACCAGTAACTTGCTAGCAGAAATCAGATTGCCTTTGGCAATCTTTACTACAGTGCTTATTTTTAAATATTTTCTACAAAAGTAAACTACTGATTATCATGCTTATCCCAGCACTAATGTGCTACCCTTCTGAGATGTGACTCTCACTGTAATGGCAACCAGAGAGGCTTTTTTCTCTTCTTAGGAAGAATTTGCTATAACACTTAGGTCTGAAACCACGTGGAAATTTTGATTTGACTTTGATTTAAGGAAGGTTCTGTGCATAAAAACTAGGTTTTGCAGACAACCCAAGTCCCTCACAAACTTGGGATAACTGATTTCTGGACACACAAGGCAGACTTGGCTCAGTGTGCATGGTCTGACAGCTTTGAATAAACGCTGGCTTCAGAGCTCCCTGTTAGGCAGGAGTCCTTCCATTTAATTTGATAGAGGTGCAGAGGGAAAGGGGAGCAGTCTCCGCCTGCAAAGTGAAATTGCAGTGAATGACAAGTGCGCAGAATGAGGTACTTGCTTCAGCTTTAGATTCAAGTTCCATGGGGACTTCATTCTGTGTGTTTCTGTACAAAAGACAATAATTTTCTACAACAAAAGCAGCATCTATGAGCTATTTCAGCCTATCTATTTCAAGGGAAAATAGAAAGTGAGAAAAGCCATCAGCATATTTCAGTTAGCACAGGAGCTGCGTGTAATACAGTGGTGTCTCCGCCTCAGGTGGGAGTTAGTTGCTGAAGTATAAAAACAGCAAAAAAGACAAATAATATAAGGCATGGTTATTACTTAATAACGTTACCATCTATATATCAAAATTATGAAAGAGGCTGGAGACAAGACAATATGGACCTGAAAACTCCTCCAGCTCCACAGGTTATTGGAATATGGAAGCAGCTGCTAAAGGAAGGGCTGGTGTTGGAGTTCAGTGCTGGCATTTGTCTGTGCCTGAAACTTACAGCGTGCCTGGATTGATCTGCTAGCGTTAGATTGGGCTAAATGTAACGTCATTACTTCAGAAACTGAGAGAGCTATTGCATCAGTTTTTGTATTGTGTTGTTCTCCAGCAGTGTATGACTGCAATGTGTGGATTAGAGGTACGTGCTATTGGAACTTAAATGTAGAAAGATTTATTTTATAGTATAGAGTATAGGCAAGCAAACTCTGCAGTGAGGAGCTGCAGCTTTCTGCGGTGGGGCATCTTGCCTTTGTATACCCACAGGATCCTGTTGGTGGGTGGCTGACTTTTGGATTAGCATGCTAGCCAGTAATCCTGGGGATGCGTGGTGGTGGTGGTGCAGTGGTGCCTTTTTCACCCTCCTGCTCGTCCAGGGCCCTGGGAGCTCTGAGCTGTCCCAGAACAGAGGTGGGCTCATGCATGCAAGAGCAGAGGGAAGCAGCAGCATCCCTTGCAGTAATGCCCTGTCCCTGCTCCCACCATGGCTTCTCATAACCTCCTTGGCAAGCTCTCTGTTTGGGGGAAAGGGAGAATTTCTGTGTTAGTTTAAATTCGGTATTGTGAATGCCACAGTTGGAAAAACCCTGTTAACAGTTAACAGCTGCAGACACTCACAGTACTGACCTGAATGGAAATTAAATTAATGTAAACGTGATGTTTCCAGGATTATATTAAAATGACATTTTAACTTCCTGCACATTTTTTTCAGTTCCTTATTGCCCAAGCAACTTCATTATTCTGCAGTGCTGTATCAGAAACTTCCCTCAGGTGAGGTTCGTTGGAGTGATGGGCTCAAAAGCCTTGGGATGCAGCATAGAGGTGGGCAGCGTGGCAATTAGCAGAAGGGTATTTGCTGTATTTCGAGCATCACTGTTCCAGATCTCCCCCCTTGTGAGGGTACAGGTAGAAAATAGCCTGGGTATTGACCTGCTGCTGCTTTCTGAAAGCCATGACAAACTGAAATGGACACCCTGATCATATAGGTAAGGAAAGCAATTTCTCATGTAAGGGAAACACCATAAATGATTCATAGTACCCATATTTCTCATGCTTATTTCCTGTGGGTGTAGAGAAGCAGGGATTAGAAATGAATGGCAATGCTTACTGCTCCTAAGGGGTTTGCCTGGAGGTGATTTTACTTTTAAGCTTTACAATTAACTCTCCAGATGCCAGTCCCAAAAGCTGAAGTCTGAAAACCCTCCATGAGCTTCAAATATGCAAGAAAAGAAAAGTACAAGAGTTGGGAATTAAACACAAAGTGCAAGCATTTTGGAAAGTGTAGGGTGTTCAAAAAGTAGAGGGGTTGCAGCACCAGCATGCGCTGAGCTGCTGCAAGTGCAGGAGCAAGCGTTACGTAGGGCATGAGAGAGGACTGTAAAAATGGGAGTGGTTGCTGGTATTCAGCAGAACTTCTCCAGATGATACTTTGCTTCTGGAGGTGATGGGGTCTGTTATGGTCCTTTGGGGTTAGGGTCTTCTGATGCGTGACAGCTCGTGGAGAGGAACAGGCAGGCAGATTTCCGGGGTTGGCATCCAGCATCCCCCACTGGGTGACCTTATGCAAAGCCTGTGGGGTGAGGTTTTTTTGGTTTTGTTTTTGAAATTTGTCTCTTAATCTGGTTTTCAAAATAAAATCAATCTCTGTCACCTGGAGGTGAAATCCAGTACCGGTCTGTGAAACAGCTACCATACTTTCAACACTTAGTGATGGTCTCCCTGGGGTGACATGAGCTGATCCACTAACTTTGCTGTGAAGGAATTTGCTCAATACCCAAGTTCCTGTTTGCCATACCTATCTGCAGGATCAGGGCCAGCAGGCAAATGGTTTTTCACTATTTACATCAGACCAGAAATTTTAAATGATTTTTCCTAGTATTATGTACAGTCTGTGACACAAATAACATTTAAGCCCTAGTCTCCTGAGCCCCAGTCAGGCACTTTAGCCATAGGATGAATCCTATTTCTTTGTAGCACCAGTGTGGTTTAAATGCAAAGCAATACACGTGGGGATGGGTGGAAACTCTGTCTTTAATTTTAATGGAGATTTATGTGGTATAATATAGCTGATATTGGACTCTCTCCTGAGGGAGAGGAGATATTGCCAGGAATAAAAATGTGCAGGAAGAAGATCATAGATTCTATCAGTGAGCAATTAGGAGCTTTGCAGACTCTGTATGTTATGCCTGTATATCTGCATGAGCAGTATGTGATACACTAGATATACTGCAGACTCCATAATCTCTGAAGTTGAGTACTGCAACCCAGTGTTCACTTAATTTCCTTTTAATTTTGATTTTTCACTTGAAAAAAAAAACACACATCATATAAAGAAAGTATCATAATATGCGCTTGTTTTTGTCAGGGAATTTGACACGTGTAATCAAAACCTTTTTCAAAGCATCTTTCTTCCCCATCATTCTGTGTACCAGCACTAGAAAGCCTGCTGTTTGTTTTTTTTTTTTCCAGTATTACGTTTTGTGAAGACCTCTTCACAGAGAGGTTTCAGTTTGTGCAGGATGTATATTTAGCAATCAATAGCTGTCATTTGCTGTTTAGAATAGCTTTGGTAATGTCTTAAATCTGTCCAACTAGCTGTCATTAAATATTTTTTATTGTGCAAGGAAAACAAAATAATTGGTATAATTCTCCATAAACCCCTCAATAGTCCCAAGGGTTAGGTTATAATGCAGCTTGATGGTGTGCATGTACTCATGCACAATGGAGTCCCAGTGAAGATGTTACACAAATGCCTTTTTGGTAAGAAGCCCTAACTTCTCATGCCTGCTTTTCAGAAAGTACTTTGCTGGCTCTGGACAGCTCTGTACCTTTCAGGAATAGGTCAGGTTCATGCGGGCCTGAGATGTCCATATGTTTAAATCTCTGTTAAAGCAGATTAGGTTGCCTTTAATGTTTAATTTAAATTTTTTCTGCTGAGCAGCTGCTGAGCTGCTCAGCAATGGTTGCACATCACTAAGTATCAATGTACTGCAAAATGAAAGATTATGTATGTTTATAGGCTGCCCTGGTTATATCTGCTGCAAAGGCACTGTGGTATTGGAAAACCCATCTCAAAGCAAAGCTTCTCCTATTACTATTACAATTTGTGGCAGAACAGCCTTTTTTCAGCAAATTAATTAATATCAGGATGAATTGTGCTGCTTTTACTGTATTTTTAGGAAGTGCAGACTTTAAGTATGACTCCAAAATAAAACAAAACTACAGAGGATTTACCAATGTGAAATTATTGTCTTTATTTTTTTATTTTTTTTCAAGATTCTGCTATACTGTGGTGTTTTCCTCAGGGAAAACGGACAAAAAATAAGACCAATCTCTAAACATTTGGTTTTATTATCAAATGTGATTATTAACTCATTAGTATTTAATAGTTCAGCAATATGGTGATTTCCAAGATTGAGATTACTGCCTAAATGACAAGGGAAATGCTGCAGTATCTCCTGTATATATGAGTATGCGATGCCCTCGTTTGTCTGTTCCAGAAGCTGAAGACAGCTCTCAATGACACCATTGTGTGTTGTCCTTCAAGGGAAATAAATCTGAGCATGCTTGAGACAGCAACATGTTGACAATTCATTTTTACATTTACATTTAATGAATACGTTTCTGGGTGAGAATCCTGTTCTAGCAAAACCTGTCCTAGGATCTTTAATAATTACAAATAGATGAGATACATCTTTGAAATTTCATCCATCTCCTTTAGGAGAGGTGTAATTTTTTTCTAAGCTTGGGTAAATAGTTGTTGTATTTCATGTCAAACTTGATGTCAGCGTAAAACTACAGCTAACGAGCTATTTGTTGTGCTCTAGATTTCAGTAGCTGCATGGCACTGTTACACATGATACTTGGATTGCTTGATTTAGGAAATACCTAACAGCTTCTTTGTCTGGGGCTTCCCTCAGCATGCAAGAGTTCTTGTGTGAAATAGGTCATGGCACAGCATTGAGTGACCTTTTACCACAGCAATACTGGAGCAGAAGCTCTAGGCAAGGGAAAGTAGACATAGCCAGAGAGTTGGACACAGAAACTTAAAGCAAAATATTTCAGGAAAACCACGCTGTTAGGTTTTCCCTCTTCTCTCATTAATGCCTCTGTTGTTCATGCACCGTGTGTTCAACATCCCATGTGTAGAGCTGCCTAGAGCAAACAGTCCCACCAGAGTTGGGTGGGGAAGGCTGATCCCCTTCAGAGGGTGTTCAACCTTTTTTTTGGTTGATATGTTCTCCACAGTATCTTCATTACGTATTTAAAAAAAAAAAGAAAAAAGTTCTGTACATATTGTATTCAAGTGATTTGATCTGATGTAGAAATGCTGAATGAAGCCAGGTGTCCCCTGGAGTCTGTTTTCAACTTCACAGACCTTGATCTTAAAAAGACTTAACTTCACATGCTGTGCTGGTACTTAAGTATAAATAATCCTGTTGATTTACTGTGCTTATATACATGCTTAGTGTTGGGAAAACTAGGACACTAATAATAATGTGTGCTTAGGGTGGGTTTAATCACAGAGCTGTATCTATCTACATACTGTAAGATAATTTTGCCAAAATCACAACACATGAGCAGAGGAGAATGTGTATTTCTTTTTTCCTTGTAGCTATTGCCAAGCACAAATATAATTTGTGCACATTTATTTTGTTTAATGACATTCTCTCACTTCCTTGCTGCTTGATTTTAAATGGCTTTGCCTTACAGTTAAGAGAGGCCGGTGCATTGCACTGAGAACTGCTCTCATGGCGAGTCATCTGCAAACACAGGTAACAAAGACATGAAGATAAAGATTAAGTTGTTGTATGCAAATATGTGAAACTGCTGTGGCCTATCTTCAATTGCTAGGTATTTCTGCCTTCCCATACAGGTTATCTGTGGTCATTAAGAAACCGCATGAGAAATTTTTGAATAGGTAGGCTGACAACAGAACTGACTACAAAGAAGCCCAGGTGTTCCCAATTGCACCTTGCTGGCACTGCCACGTACAGAGCTAATAGAAATGTCAGTCATGGTAGCTGGCAGGATAGATTGTATTTAGGGAAATCAGGATTTCCAAAGTCTGTTGCTTTTTTAAACTTGTCGTGCATTCAAATTTACCGAACAAATTTTGCATTTAAAAACAATAACATATTGTGCAAGGTTATTGTCATTTCTTTAGAACCCAACCTTGCTGTGGGGATGTGGGTGGATGCCAAAATGGCCCATGACAGTCCAGCTGTAGGATGGGTATTCGGTGTGATGCCTCTGCTCCAGGATCAAAGATCTCCCTTTTCTGTTCTGTGTTTCAGATCTAGATGGCAGAGTACAATTCTAATTCATGAGAGAGTGGTGATTTTTTGCCGGTTTTCCTTGGTTGGAGATCTGGCTTGTAGTCCAACTGGAAAGAAGCCTGATTTATGATTTTTTTTTTATTTTTTTTTTTTGATTTAGACCCAGGAGAGCAGATCTTTCCAGATCAGTTGCCTTGTTGAGATTTGTCCTTAGACTAAAATGTCACTTGCTGGAGTTGTGAGATTTCAGTGGAATCTAAAACAACTGTAGTGAATGACTTGGCTGTGTCAAACCTGTCTAAAACCTTGTTGAATCTGTCTGGGTCTGATTCTGGATTCCAGTGCTGTGTTTACAGCCTTTGTCTAATTACATTTTAAGGGCATAAACAATTCAAGGGGAAATACACAGCTAGGGGAAAAGATATCTAAGCAATATGCTTCTCAGTAATGAAATTCAATGGAGTATTGCTGGCAAAGGGTTTTATTTTAAAATGTATTTGCTGTGTTTAACTGCACTTATTTAGCTTTTCAATATCTTATCCTAGCCAGCATTTTACTACTTTTTTTTCAGTGTTATATCTGTGTTTACAGGAAAAATCACAACTTGTCCATTCTTCAGTTGAATAATCCATTGGAATTGCAAATGCTGTTCAAATGATCTAGCTGAATCTCCAGATGTTCCTCTAATTGCATCCAGAAAAGCTATATTCAGTTGCATATAAATCTCAAAGTTCATTTGAGAAGCACGGGCAATTTATTAATCCACCTGAATTGTTTCTTCCAACCCTGAATTTAGTCTGATGAAAATTCAGTTCTTTTAAATGTACCTTTATTTTTGTCCTCTAGGAAAACAAATATTTGTTTGCATAGAAAAGCCGCACTTAGCTGTGGTAAATAGCTTCTTTGAATCACGGACAGAAGCTTTATGGGACTCCTTGTGATTCCACAGGAGTCTTATTTTCATTTACTGCCCTACTAATCATAAAAAGTTGGCAGTCACTGGAAAGCAAAGTGACTAATGTCATCTCACTGTTCTTCACACCACGACAAGAAGCATATTCCTTTGATCCAAATTGCCATTAGAATTGCTGTTCAGATAATAACAGTGGGAGATTTAGCTTAGATAGTAGGGAAAGCCGCCATCTCTAAGGACACATGAGGACTTGCACAAATAACGCGGAGAGCTTGTTATATCTCTTGTGCTGAAGGTTTTAAAAAGAGGTTAGACAAATATTTGAGAAAAGGGTATAGTTGACCTTGTCTTGTGTCAGCAGCGATTGCCAGGATGACTTCTGGGCACTCAGAGGCTCCAGCTCTCCATGTGCATGATCATGTGCTGGCTGTGACATGGGCTGGAGTCTGGGAGCTAACACAAGCCGTTGGGTTCACCAAGTGCCCTGGGATTGGGAACAGACCTGCTGCATTTGTGGACAGTTTGAGGTCGTTCCCTCTGTAGGAACCAGAACACACGAGCTTTCTCAGGGGCTGGTACCCAGGTATCTGTGCCACTGCTGCCCTGCAGGATGTGCTGCCAGTCTGTAACCACACCAGGACTGGGAAATGAGAGCGCAGTGCTACGACAGAGGCCCTGCTATGCTCCTGGCTGTGGGACGAGGTGTTCTCAAACTGGGGGCACCACACTTTGCAGTCATTGGAACTTGAATTTCCAGAAGCCACTGAAAAACTTTTAACGTGCTTTTTCCACTTTTAGAACAGGTTTTTTTTTTTCCTTGCCTGTTTTATATTGGCTACTTGTACTTGCATATGGAAACTTCAGCTTAATTCACTTGTCCTGAAGAGAAGCATAAAAGCCTTTGCATCAGGAGGCTGGATTTAAAGTGTACTCCAATCTCAAAATACTTTTTTTTTTTTTATGTGTAAGGGTAACTGTGATATGCATTCAACAAAAATGTTGCCATTTCAGTTACATCCAGAGATTAAAACACTGATAAGAGTCACAGATGTTACGATTATTTCCCCTACTTTCTGGTTTAACATAAGCATTGGTTATTGAGAATTAATGGTGTCAGAAGTGGTACTTTCAGGGAAAATAACTTTTAGTTTAGGTAATACATTATCTGCTGATTTATTTCTCTTGAGGAAAAAATAACTCAGAGCACTATTTTGAGAGGAGAAATAAAACTAAAGCTATCAGATTCCCATCTGAAATGACCACCTCTGCATTTTGTTGCTTAATACAGGCAGAGGAAACTAATTACAGACCTGTGTTCAGAGAGAGCACTTCAGCCCATGTAAACCCAAAGTGCTCAGACAAGGTTTTTAAATAGGACTCCAGGAGCTGATGAAAGCATACAGGTGTGTAATGAAGGCTACAGAGCCATAGAGCAGCTTTAGAAAGAGCGAGCTGCTGAGCTCCCAATCAAATATGTAAATGTATGTGTCAAAAATAACCTCTCCCCATTATGTTAGCCCAGGCAGGTGTACAGGCGAGAGTTTGGGTGGTCCTGAGATGGTTGCTTCTGTATAGAAAGGGAGAGCATTAGGCTTTCTTAGGATATTGAAAGAAATGAGAAGATGCATATTTAATCATGCAATTTAAAGCCATTGCCATAATTATTTTTTTTAAGAGCTTATCTCTAAATATTACCCTTATTTCTGAAACATTCTTATCATGAGATACTACAGGTGATGTTGTGTCAAATCCATTTTTACTGCACACCATGTATATACTTCGGTTAGTAATTTGCAACAATGGAGGTGGGATTTCAAGCTACTTTCAATAAAATCTGCTCTCGGACATCTTGCTGCTGGCCCATTTTTCCTCATTCCAAAGGGTTTGTTTAAAAAAAAAAAAGGAAATAATGAAATACCAGCTAAAAGGGCTGCATTTAAATCAGCCTATATTTAGTGCTGTTAAGTTTCAGAATGGTATCAGAAAAGCAAAGACGGGTGCCTACTGACACTTTGTTTGACAGAGAAATGGGGGGAAAAAGTTCTGTGCTGGTAGGAGACTGTATCAGTCACTGGGGCCTATGGATGTAGAAAGGATGGATGAGAACCAACCCCTGTGTGATTTTTGGGTCCTTATTTCAGCTACCAGCACAGGGACATGATGGGGAACATGGTGGCTAACATGTGGGTTGTCACAAGAAACTACTTTTTAGTCATACATGGTGTGACCTTTTGAGTTAGCAAGGAGAAACAAGCAACAAGACCCCACAAGCCCACAGCAGTGAGAGATGGGGAATGGAAGCAGCTTTGGGGAGTGAGTGTGGACGAAGGATTTTTGCTTGTATTTGAAAACTTGTGTTGCATCAATACAAATCCATCTTCATTAGTATTATCAGCCTGGGAGATAATTTATCTTTAAGGTTTTCCTCATAATTTGCCTAGAACTAATAGAAAGTAGTGGTTGTGCTATAAGGGGACTTGGAGTAAATGATGATCAGCCAGGATTTGCTTTGGACTTGGGCTGGGGTCAGTCTTGTGCCCTCTCACAGGCTGTGTTCGCTCCACTAGCCGGGCAGCAGCCTGCAGTTTCTGGCCGTCACCTGCAGGGCTGAGCGATGTGCCACCAGACCCAGCATGCTGGGGGGAGCTTCTAGAAATCCCAGATAAATGACCCCTGGAGGTGCATACAGTGCATACAGAGTGCCCTCACAGTGTGAGTATTCCCCTTGAATGCTGCTCAACTTCAGCCTAACAGAGGCCGATCTGTTGGATCTGCCTCTGCGGTGGCACACAGTGTAGCCGTGCCCATGCAAAGCACTGTGCGTTCCTCCTGCTTTGGCATTCTCACAAGGTAATATCACTGTTGCGAAACATCTCCTATTTTTGGTTCAATTATCAGATCTTTGGTTAATAGTCTGTAGACTTTGATTGTAGTTTTTAATAAGTGTAATCTTAGTAGTTTAGACTGTATGAGCTGCTAGGGAAGTGGGGGGTAATTCATCCTGCAGTCAGAAAGGAACTAGATGTTCCCCATGGCCAGTTTGAGCTCTTTCTGGCAAATGTGCAAGGTCTCATTGCTCCCCATACACAAGGCCAGACAGATGGCAGGTGCAAACGGGCACCTCTGCACAACTCCCCAGCACTATGATCATCGCAGTCCTGCCCAGCTGCATCCCTGGGCGTCCCTGTTTGAAGAAAGGGGCAACTGCACACCAGCGTGCATCCCATGCTCTGGCTCTACAGGAAGAGGACAAAACTGCTCTCTTCATTTTTACCACAGCAGTTGGGGGTTTTATTTTCCTTAACAGCAACCATTTCAAAGAATTCTTCTCCATAGTCCCCTTGACATGAGTTTTGTGTCCCTTCGAATCAGTGATCATGTTAGATAGCAATGAATGCGATCCATTACATATTGCCATTACTCTGTTATCACAAATACATCATCATAATCTATATTATGTTATCAGTCATGCAATAGATATGTTTCAAAAGGCAATGTGTTACTGTACTGGTACCAGTTTGAAACCAAAACTTGGTTGCTATCTAAATTTCTAACCAAGCACTATGTTAATGTATTTTCCCTGTGCTCCTCATTACTTGGCAAGATTCAAGGTCTCAATTCTATCAAAGAGTCCAGTGTTTAAATAACGTAACCAAACACAGGTTTGTAGGTTAACCCAAGAATAGGATTAGGGCTAACTGTACTTTGGTGTGTTTTTTCAAGAATGCTGTATGATGTAGCTTTGCCTTACTCCGTTGAAAAAAAAAAAAAACTGTTTAGTAGGAAAGCCTTATCTGACAGTTGTCTGTCCTGAAATTTCTTTGAAATGTTCTTTCATTCTTCTCCATCCTACCCTGTATTTCTCTTACAATGGAAGTGTAGGGGAATAGGAAGAGCTAGGAAATAAGATATTTTTCAAGAACATCGAGTTATTCATGAAACTCAAAATCATTTGTTTCCAAACTAAGCATAAAATGTTATGGTAAAAAAAAATTAAAAAAAAATAGCCTTGTTGCCTTGTTTGGAGGGATTAAGCAGAGCTAAGGTACATATGCACTGCTCCTTTGCATGAGAATGCATTGTATGTATTTTGAATAAAACACTTTCTGTTGGAAGTGTAGGACATCTAGAATCTGTTCTGTCCACTTCTACCCCTTCAAAGATAGTGGCTTCACCTTACAGCCTGGGTCTGCCAGTATCTGCCCCCGTACAGTGCTTGCCCTGAATTTGGGGATTTAGTTTTCCCTTAAACAGCTTGCACAGTGCAGCCACTGCAGATGTGTTCTGAGCAAAAGAAAGAAGCTGGACAAATTCTTTGATGTCTCCCTGCACTGTTATGATTCTTGACAGAACAACTATTTATCAGCAAATGAATTCCTAAAGGAAAGACAGCATATTGGATTTCTCTGCATTTTATCTTTCCTGGAATATAGCAGAATCATCAGTATATGCACCAGTGGAGAGCAGGGAGGCACTTACTGAACTCAGAGCTGACTTGCTCCAAAACCCCATGTTGTTATAATTACAAGGTTTAAAAGTTTTTAAAGTCAAAATACTTATTCTTTTTTCCCAGAGAAGACGATGAAGTGATGTGCTCTATTGCATGTTGAAGATGCTCTAATATACCCGAAGGAATAGGCCCTTCTGCAGTTTCTGGAATTTAAGAAGTGTGTTAAAATAAAATTGGTACACCCTACTTTCTACTCTTAGGAGTAAGAAAAGAAAAAATCCTGTCTAAGACACTATTTTCATTTGAGATGTAAATGACAGGCTCTTCTCAATAGATCCTGCAGCTGTGAAATTGATGGTTGCTCCATGTGTGCTAATAGGAGGCTTCAAGGGCATCAGTCATTTCAGAAAACTTTCTCATCGCATGGTAAGGAAACTTGTTCAGGAATAAAGTGCTCGCCTAGCTTTCAGGCTTTCCATATGGACACATCTTTATTTGTGAATATGTTTCCCTTCTTTGCTCCGTGGGCAGAGCAGTTCAGTTGCACACATGCTAGAGCCATGTCTCGGTGTGTCTGGATACGTGACACCAGTCCACAGGCTAGCTGTCTTCAGCCACCCAAATTAAAGAAATGTCTGAAAGCTGCCAGAGCATCTTGCTTTACTAGTTGATCCTATTTATGGCAGGAGGAGTGAATTAGATAACCTTTAGAGACCTTTCCTGCTCTGTTTTTCTTACCTGCTCCAAGATAAAGGCTTTCACATAGGAAACTGGGCAATCAGCATCATGGTCCAAAAAAAACCCACCTTAAAATAATGATGAAATCCCTTCTCACTTTCATGAAAAAACTTTGGAACCTGTTTGGCCTGAGCCCTAGAAGTAGCTCTCACTGGCCATTTCAGTGCACAGAAAATTACTAAACTGCAGAGAATTGTGCCTCACGGTATTTAAGCTGGGAATTTTATACAGAATTGTTTTGCTACAGGAGGTGAGAGGTTGCATAGTAGTCCTTCACCTTCTGGAGACTTCTTTTTCTCGCTGTTTTGATTTTTCTCTCTTCTTTAAAATATATATAGTTATGATGAAGTAGAAAGAAAGGTAACATGGGAGAAAAGTATATTGCAAACTCTTAATCTGCACTCAAGGAATGTCTTGCCAACCTCAGTAAAATCTGAACTGTTTTCTGTCCTGATCTCTTGACTTCTTGATGCAAATTCCTCCCAATTAGATTTCTTTAGAAAACCTCTTATAGTTTCTTTCAGTGGTATTTAGTAACACTGAAAAAATCTAACGTGTTTTGCATGAGGTGCCTTTTAAAAAGTTTTTAAAAGTTAGTTTAGCGTTGTTGGGTGTTGTTTGTTTGTTTGTTTTAACACCAAAAACATTAGGACATCGTGCCAATAAAAGCTCATCAGCTTTAAAGACAGGTATTTTAATCTGGCTTTGTGGGTTTGCTTATCTACTTCCTCAGTCTAGCTCTTGTTTTATAAATTGCTAATTTATGGCTTTTCTTAGTATCTTTATTGGATTTCGTTGCAGAACCGTGGCTCTGCCAGCAACGTGTCTGTGTGCCTCAAAGAGAGGAGCCCCAGTACTCCGAGCAGCTGTTGACAAATTATTTACTGCTGAAGCTCCCATGTTGTTCGGTGCAAGCTAAGGAGTACTCTTTGCATGCTCCCTGCTCTATAATTGTTGGTTTTAGTGCTCTGTGTCTGTGGCCAAATTGCTGCCTGAGGTGTCAGAAAATCAAATGTCTCTCTATTGTTTATCTGCAGTGCACAGCTAGAAAGCCCTAACTGATGTGCGTTCAACCTCTGTGCTGTCGATTCCAAAGACGATAGCATCCATAAAAGAACAAAGCTGAATAAAATGGGAGCCCAGAGTTTGCATGTGACCTCGTTTTGGGGCAGCAAACACCTTACTTCAAGGAGGCTGCAGAGGCCTGGAAGTGGTGTTTCCAGGTATCAGCTTAAAAATCACGTAGGAAGTAGAGGTGAGCACGCTAAAAAAGCTTTGTGATCCTGTGCCAGTTGGATTTGTCCTTTGGAGAACTAATTCTTCAGTCTTATGTAGTGGACTGCTGCAGGGACTGCACTGAGGAGAAACCTTCGGATACGGCTGTAGTGAGATTGAGTGAGATACTGGGTGTCAGCCACTGAAATATGGCTGAGGTGAAAAACATTTCCAAGACACTGGAATGATGACAGTTTGTATGTTTCCTGGGAAGGAAGGCTACCAGGAATTTAGGGTAAGGGAGGTTTGGAGTTTGAAAATCCATTTGAAGGTCTTATACTGTCAACCCTGAGGAGAAAAAAAAAAATATCATAGTATGTATGTATGGCTAGCTGTGATCCTGTGCATGTTTATAAGCTGAGGAGACAGCAATCAAAGTTCAAATGTTCCACAGAAATACCATGTCAAAACACTGTCAAGGAAAACAGAAGGACAAGGGAAATTTGTGACATTTTATGGTGCTGGCAAATGTAAAGTAGCTGGAAGGTTTAGAACAGGATTCTTACAGGATATAAATCTCTACTTCTAGTGGTGCTCAGACTCAACATGAGCAGAAATCTGGCCATCAGGTTTCTAATCTCTGAGTATAACCAAAGCCAATGTTATCAAGAGCTCACGTTTAAAACCAAAAACACCAAAAAAGCAAAACCAAAGTGACCCAGAATCTGCAGGAGGCAAGGATAGGCTAGGTGGGACCAAGAAAAGCAAAGGAAATCCGAAGAGTGGAGTTAGCAGTGCTGAGTCATAATAAGACAGCAAAGGAGGAGAAGGCTGCTGGGGAGAAAATCCATTCCCTTCCTTTGCTATCTGTCAGGAAGATAAATCTTTCTCTCTGGGGTAGCGTTTCAGCCCTGTGCGCCCCACTCTATACTCATTAGAGGCACAAAGCCCCTGCTCGGTGCCAGAAGTTCAGCGCATCTCCTCCCCGTCCCCACAAGCAGTTGGCTCTGGGTTAGTGGCAGATCAGTACTTGGATATAAACAAGAGAGTCTGAAAGCACCAGCATGGATTACAAATTCAGGTGGTGTCCCCAAGGTTCAGCCCCATCTGGGGGTGCTCTGAGATGCAGGCTGCCTGCAGGGCTTGTGTATGAGTCTGCGTGCAGAGCTCATGCTCCCTGCCTGTGGTTTCTTATGTCCTTCACTAATTTATATCAGCCTGCTGTTTGCATATATTTAATTCATTTACTATTTTTCATATACTTTCTGTAAGAAATACTTCCAGTTTTCCAGAATAGGAACTGTTGCTCTGGCAATAAGAGTGGAGAACCAGCATCAAAGCTCCTTTTACTGAGACTGCCTGATTTTTATTCTCTGCGAAACTGCAAATATAGATTTCAGGCATACTGTTGGATAGCTTTCCTAATGCTCGCTGCAGCTGCACAATATATTTGCAGTGGCTCTTGCACACACTGATACATACTTACATCTATGATGTAAATGAATAAATGTATCTGTGGTCTGTGCAATTAAAAATGAATGGCCATGCAAAAATGATAGCGGAGTTGTTTCCATATGATGGTGATACCCATAAAAACAGATCATTGCACAGTAAATGGTCTGTTTATAGATGCAGTTTTCTTTTTTTTTTTTTTTTCTTTAAAATGCCAGTTGGCTGAAGCACATTCCCACCTCTACCACCTGCTTGAGTTATTATTATGGGCTTTTTTCCTAATACCAAACTAACATTGAAATATAAATATATTCTTCATTCTTTGAAGTTCTGGCACTCACAGGCAGTGGTTATGTGTCTGTGTGGGTGTCTGTAGGTGGACATTGCTATGCAGCTGCTGAATTCACTCATTAAATTACTAGGAGGAAAGTCCTGGCTCCACCAAAGCAAGTGCATAATTTCTGTTACCTCAAACTTCATCCAGCTGTCATTGTGCCTGAATAAATGAATAGTTGAGGCAGCTTTGACTAATCTCACTATTTTATTTTATTTTTTTTTAGACTAATCTGTGTTGTCCACCATTGCAATACATTGTAATGCTCTAACAGGGAGTTAATACCGTTTTTTTTTTGTTGTTGTTGTTTTTTGTTTTTTTTTTCAAGGAGTGAGATCTAACTGCAGCTGCAGCTGTTATGGCAAGCTAAGAAACTTGTCCAAGTACACAGAGATTTTTGGCCAAGGGCTGAATCAACCATGAGGGCTGCCCAAAATCTGGGAAGGAATTATTCCTTAGAAACAGATTCATATAGTATTGCCACTGCTGGGATAGTCCAGGTTTATTAGGAACTTTTTTAGGATGATAGGATGATCCAGGTATTAACTTAATAAGAATTTTTACAAAATATCAAAATAATTGATTTAAATTGAATGTCATTTACTTGCTGCTCACAAGGAATTTTTAGTTGAATAAGCACACAAAGAAACGAGGTTTTGGAGGGAAGCAACAATTGGTGGAGACTGGATATTCCCAGAGTTGGTCTCTTCTTATTCAGCAATGCTTGTTCAGTGTTTCATGACAAAGTTAACAGCAGCATTAGGTAGGAAAAGCCATCTATCTTGAAAAATACATTATGTCGCTGTTTAGCTGATTGACAGTCATAACCATTACCAGCTCTCATACTGAGGAATGTTTGGGATTCTAAGAAATACTCTCAGACAGGAGGATGGACCCCAGAATGCAGTGAGGTGTGCACGAAAGCAGCGCTTTGAGCTCAGCCATTTGGCCAGCTCAATTTTTCTCATAATATGTGCTAATTTTGATGTGTACATGCTGATGCATGTAAATAGTCAGTAACTATATTATGCTAAAAATACTCTTTTTTTTTTTCTTTTCTTTTTCTCTGTGCTCTGACGCTTTCTTTCTTATTTTTCTGTGTTTTGTCAGTGCTGATGTTTGTTTTGTCAAATTTAGCAGCTCAAAGGATGGAACCGCTAGTGGATGACAACACAATAGGTTTCAGTTGTATTGTTCAATGTTCCTCAATTGCCAGTGTCATTTCCAGCAGAAGAATCTCTTGAGTAATGTGAACTAGAAAATCATTTAATTGTATCAGCTTCACCTGTTAGAAAATGCATGCAGATTTGGCAGGGATAGGTCTTTAAGAATGTCAGGATGTTTACAGCAAACTTGAAGCAGACAAGCTGCTAGGTTCTTCTAGCCTACTGTATTGGGTCTGGCTGGAATGTTAACTTTCCCAGCAGCAGCCCATACAGTGCCGTACGCTGTACTTGTAGCTGGAACAGCAGTGTTATCACACCAGTGTTGTGTCTGCTGCTGAGCAGCAGTGGCACAGTATTAGGCCTTTCTCTAACCCTCCTAGGGGGTGGGCAAAAGTTGAGGAGAGAAACATCACTAGGACAGCTGGCCTAAACCAATCAAAGGGATATTCCATACCATGTGATGTCACACTCAGCAATAAAAGGGGAAAACAGGAAGAAGAGAGGAGGGGTGGGCTCTCGTTTGGAAGACGTCGGTCCTCCTCTCGAACACCGGCTGCGTGCGTTGAGGCCTTGCTTCAAGGACGTGGTCAATCATCGCTCATTTGTGGGAAGTAGAGAGTAATTTCTTTCCTCTGCACTTCCATATAGCCTTCATTTATTTTGTTTGTTTGTTTTCCTCCCTTCTTTTTATTTTCCTTTTTTCCCCTCCCTTTCCCCTTTCCCTTTTTATTTCCCCTTAGTTAAATTGTTAGTTCGGTAGTCTTTATTTTATTATTATAATTATTTTCCCTTTAATTAAATTATCCTTATCTCAACCCGTGAGTTGTTCTTTGCTTTACTTCTCCCCCTCCTCATCTAAAGGAGGGGGAGTGAGAGAGCGGTTGTGGGGTTTAGCTGCCCAGTACGGTAAAACCACCACAGTCCTTTTTGGCGCCCAACGTGGGGCACGAAGGGTTGAGATAACAATAGAATTGATTAAACGCATATAACTAACACGCTTGCTTGCTAGTAACCATGTACATTGCCCTGTTAATAATAATAGCTTTGTTCCTATGTCATGCAATCCGTGTCATATTCTCCTTTCTCCTATATATCCGATCCGACAAAGTGCTACAATCTGTGTTCACTTTTTTTAATTCGCTGTGCTGCCAAGCACTGACCTTGGTTTTAATCTGGAATTCAGGCTCTGCACTGTTATCATTTGGGTCCCATGGAAACTATCTTTCAGAGAATATTCAGAACTACACTGCCTTCCTTTTCTCATCTGGACACCAGTTTATTAATAATATTAAGAATGGTACCTTTCCCTCCTTTCACAGTGGGCTAATTACAACCGTTTGGGAGTATTTTGAAGATCCATCTGTAACCCATGTATTGCTATTTCTAATTCTGAACAACCAGTTTCATTTTCTCTCTAAGATTAGTCGATTGTTTAGAAAACTTACTTGGGAATCTGTCCCGAAACAGTCTTGTGGTGAGTGGCTAGGTGTGTGGGATGATGTTAGCAGATACCTGTCACGAGTGTCTCCTCCAATAGTTTTGAACTTCACCCCCGAGCAAGTGCTAAATCCTAAAAAATTAGTAGAATGTTTGAGAGTTGTATGTTCTGACCCTGATAATGCCGGAGAACGACAGCTTGCAGCATTGTGCTGGGTCCTGGCTTATTCCTATCAAACACTGTTTAACATCATCCAGCAACTTGAAGAGAGGGAGGAAGTCTCTGAATATGATGACCAAGTAACACACGATGTGGCTGACCCAAAAGACCAACCAACTATGGTATCAGTCGCCCCCATAGTCAAGTCAAAAAAATGGAAACGGAAATCAGCTCGTTTAGTAAGGGAAGAAGGCTCTCCTAAGGAGGAGGAAGAAGAGGAAATGGCAGGCACCTCTAAAGCAGGGCCATCACAAAAACAGCGGGAAGACGAGACAGAAATCATAAAGGAATCAGAAATCACTCGATCCTTATCCCTGAGTGAGATGCGAGAAATACGAAAGGATTATGGTCGACGCCCAGGTGAACACATCCTCACTTGGCTGCTTCGATGCTGGGATGCTGGGGCCAATAGCCTACAATTAGAAGGCAATGAAGCCAAGCAGCTGGGATCCCTCTCTAGAGAAAGGGTAATCGACAAAGTAATCGGGAGAGGAGCACAGGCCCTCAGCCTCTGGAGACGACTCCTGGCGGCTGTGAGAGAAAGATATCCCCATAAGGAAGATATTGTATATCAAATCGGCAAGTGGACCACTATAGATAAAGGTCTCCAGCATCTGCGGGAATTAGCTGTGCGGGAGATGATTTATAGTGATTTGGACAATGCCCAGACACCTCAAGACCCCGATGAAGTCCAGTGCACAACATCCATGTGGCGTAGATTTGTGCGGAGTGCACCACCAGCACATGCCAGTACCCTGGCATCAATTAACTGGGATGAGGGGATGGGACCAACATTGTATGATATGTCCTGCCAGCTTCAAAAATATGAAGACAATCTCTCTGCTCCGCTACAGTCCAGTGTCTCAGCTGTGGAGAAACTGTCTAAAGGACTTGACAAGCTCGTGGAACGAGTGGAACGAGTATATTCCCCCTCATTTGGACAGAGTGATACTTCAGCCACTAAGAATCAGCATTCGCGCACTCAAGAGAGAGAGTACCCAAGACGTACACCACGTGGCACCTTGTGGTTTTTTCTGCGTGACCATGGGGAAGATATGAGGAAATGGGATGGTGTACCTACTTCAACCCTAGCTGCTCGGGTACGTGAACTGAAAGGAAATACAGCAGCAAGAAGAGGGGTTCCTAAGAGAAATGCTGCTCCAGTTTCCATGGGGCAGTACCCCAGAGGCAGTAGAAGAGTTGATGTTATTCTTGACCCTGATGAAGAGACCTCTACCTCTCATTTGCAAGAATTAAGTGGCAGACGCTCCAGCCAGGACTAGAGGGGCCCTGCCTCTGGCCAGGTAGAGGAGAGGGATAACCGGATTTATTGGACTGTGTGGATCCGATGGCCTGGAACATCAGAACCACAAGAATACAAAGCTTTAGTGGACACTGGCGCACAATGTACCATAATGCCATCAGGCTACCAAGGGACAGAACTCACCTGTATCTCCGGAGTGACAGGGGGATCCCAACAACTATCTGTACTGGAAGCTGAAGTGAGTCTAACTGGGAATGAGTGGCAAAAGCATCCCATTGTGACTGGCCCAGAGGCTCCATGTATCCTTGGCATAGACTATCTCAAGAGAGGGTACTTCAAGGATCCAAAAGGATACCGGTGGGCTTTTGGCATAGCTGCTTTGAGCACAGAAAAGATTAGGCAGCTGTCTACCTTGCCTGGCCTTTCAGAAGACCCTTCTGTTGTAGGATTGCTGAAGGTTGAAGAACAACAGGTACCAATTGCTACTACAACGGTGCACCGACGGCAATATCGCACCAACCGAGACTCCCTGATTCCCATCCATGAGTTGATTCACCGACTGGAGAGTCAGGGAGTAATCAGCAAGACTCGCTCACCCTTTAATAGTCCTATATGGCCAGTACGAAAGTCTAATGGCGAGTGGAGGCTAACAGTGGACTACCGCGGCCTGAATGAAGTCACGCCACCACTGAGTGCTGCAGTGCCGGACATGCTGGAACTTCAGTACGAACTAGAGTCAAAGGCAGCCAAGTGGTATGCCACAATTGATATTGCTAATGCATTTTTCTCCATCCCTTTGGCAGCAGCATGCAGGCCGCAGTTTGCTTTCACTTGGAGGGGCATCCAATATACCTGGAATCGGCTGCCCCAGGGGTGGAAACACAGCCCTACCATTTGCCATGGACTGATCCAGTCTGCACTGGAGCAAGGGGGAGCTCCTGAGCACCTTCAGTACATTGACGACATCCTCGTGTGGGGCAACACAGCAGAAGAAGTTTTCGAGAAAGGGAAGAAAATAATCCAAATTCTCCTGAAAGCTGGTTTTGCCATTAAACAGAGCAAGGTCAAGGGGCCTGCACAGGAAATCCAGTTCTTGGGGGTAAAATGGCAGGATGGACGTCGCCATATTCCAATGGATGTGATCAATAAAATAACAGCAATGTCTCCGCCAACTAGCAAAAAAGAAACGCAAGCTTTCCTAGGCCTCGTGGGATTCTGGAGAATGCATGTGCCAGGCTATAGTCAACTTGTGAATCCTCTATATCGAGTGACTCGAAAGAGAAACTATTTCGAGTGGGGCCCTGAGCAACAACAGGCATTTGAACAAATCAAACAAGAAATAGCTCGTGCAGTAGCCCTTGGGCCTGTCCGTACTGGACCAGCTGTGCAAAATATACTGTACACTGCAGCTGGGGAGCATGGCCTCACCTGGAGCCTTTGGCAGAAAACCCCAGAAGAAACTCGAGGCCGACCTCTGGGCTTCTGGAGTCGGGGCTATCGAGGATCAGAAGCCAATTACACCCCAACTGAAAAAGAAATACTCACAGCATATGAGGGTGTTCGAGCTGCTTCAGAAGTTGTGGGTACAGAGGCACAGCTCCTCTTGGCACCACGGTTACCTGTGTTACATTGGATGTTCAAAGAGAAAATTCCCACTACACACCATGCAACTGATGCTACATGGAGTAAGTGGATAGCACTAATTACACAGCGGGCTCGAATGGGAAAACCCAATCGCCCAGGAATCCTGGAAGAGATTATGGACTGGCCGGAAGGTAGAGATTTCGGAGTACCAACAGAAGAGGTAACCCGTGCTGAAGAGGCACCACCATACAATGAGTTGCCAGAGGACAGAAAGCAGTATGCGTTGTTTACTGACGGATCCTGCCGTGTGATAGGGAGTCATCGGAAATGGAAAGCTGCTGTGTGGAATCCCATACGACGAGTTGCGGAGGCCATGGAAGGGGAAGGTGAGTCGAGTCAGTATGCAGAAGTAAAAGCCATACAACTAGCCCTAGATATCGCCGAAAGAGAAAATTGGCCAGTATTGTATCTTTATACTGACTCATGGATGGTGGCAAATGCTCTGTGGGGGTGGCTGCAGCAATGGAAAGAGAGCAACTGGCAGCGCAGAGGTAAACCTATCTGGGCTGCTACCCTGTGGCAAGATATTTCTGCCCGGGTAGGAAAACTGGATGTTAAAGTACGTCATGTAGATGCCCACATGCCCAAGAGTCGCGCTACTGTAGAACATCGGAACAACGAAGAAGTGGATCGAGCTTCGAAAATTGAAGTGGCTCAGGTGGACCTAGACTGGGAACGTAAGGGTGAGCTGTTTGTAGCTCGATGGGCCCATGAAACATCAGGACATCTGGGGAGGGATGCCACTTACAGATGGGCTCGTGATCGAGGGGTGGACTTGACCATTGAAGCCATCACACAGGTTACCCATGAGTGTGAGACCTGTGCTGCAATCAAGAAAGCCATGAAGGTAAAATCTCCCTGGAACAGGGGGAGATGGCTAGGGTTTCAATATGGTGAGGCCTGGCAAATTGACTATATTGGACCACTTCCAAAAACCCGCCAAGGCAAACGGTACATACTCACCATGGTAGAAGCAACTACTGGGTGGTTGGAAACATACCCTGTAAACCATGCCACGGCCCGAAATACTATCTTGGGCCTGGAAAGACAAGTATTGTGGCGTCATGGTACACCAGAGAGAATTGAGTCTGACAATGGGACTCATTTCCGAAACAATCTTGTTACCTCCTGGGCAAAGAGGCATGGTATTGAGTGGGTATACCACATCCCTTATCACCCACAAGCCTCTGGGAAGGTTGAGAGGTACAATGGACTGTTAAAGACTATGTTACGAGCATTAGGTGCTGGGACATGGAAACAATGGGACACAAATCTACCAGAAGCCACTTGGCTAGTTAACAATAGGGGGTCTAACAGCCGTGCTGGTCCTGCCGAAACAAAACCCCTACACACTGTGAAAGGAGCTAAAGTTCCCGTAGTGCATGTAGGAAGGTGGATGGGGAAGGCAGTGTGGGTTGCTCCTGCCTCGGGAAAAGGCAAACCCACTCGTGGGATTGTCTTCGCCCAAGGACCAGGGTATACCTGGTGGGTCATGCAAAGGAATGGGGATATCAAGTGTGTGCCTCAAGGAGATTTGACACTGAGAGAAAACTAATCTGTAATCTAAGTTATATGTTGTAGGAGGATGCTGTAGGATCAACGACAGGTCATCATTGCAAGGAGCCGGGCAGTGCAACAAGAACTTGAGCTAAGCTGGTGCTCGCGTCCAGACATCCAACTCCACCTGCCTTGAGTGGCCACTTTGGCAGATGAAGACCTAATCATCAACAGTTCTTATGAACGTTTTCCAAGAAAGACCTATGGAATGAGAAGATACACCTGCCTATTAATCTTGTCCTATTAAATCCTTGTCCTGTTAAAGGATAAGGAATAATGATGAGGATGCTTGTATGCTAAAGTATGGGGATCTGAGTGTGACACAAATGTTATGGAATAAGGGGTGGAGGTTGTATTGGGTCTGGCTGGAATGTTAACTTTCCCAGCAGCAGCCCATACAGTGCCGTACGCTGTACTTGTAGCTGGAACAGCAGTGTTATCACACCAGTGTTGTGTCTGCTGCTGAGCAGCAGTGGCACAGTATTAGGCCTTTCTCTAACCCTCCTAGGGGGTGGGCAAAAGTTGAGGAGAGAAACATCACTAGGACAGCTGGCCTAAACCAATCAAAGGGATATTCCATACCATGTGATGTCACACTCAGCAATAAAAGGGGAAAACAGGAAGAAGAGAGGAGGGGTGGGCTCTCGTTTGGAAGACGTCGGTCCTCCTCTCGAACACCGGCTGCGTGCGTTGAGGCCTTGCTTCAAGGACGTGGTCAATCATCGCTCATTTGTGGGAAGTAGAGAGTAATTTCTTTCCTCTGCACTTCCATATAGCCTTCATTTATTTTGTTTGTTTGTTTTCCTCCCTTCTTTTTATTTTCCTTTTTTCCCCTCCCTTTCCCCTTTCCCTTTTTATTTCCCCTTAGTTAAATTGTTAGTTCGGTAGTCTTTATTTTATTATTATAATTATTTTCCCTTTAATTAAATTATCCTTATCTCAACCCGTGAGTTGTTCTTTGCTTTACTTCTCCCCCTCCTCATCTAAAGGAGGGGGAGTGAGAGAGCGGTTGTGGGGTTTAGCTGCCCAGTACGGTAAAACCACCACACCTACGCTCTAAAAGTAAAATGGGACTTTCAAGACCTGAACTGAAAACTTTCCAATTTTCTTACTATTGTTTGCCATGTGTTGGTTTATCATACGTGTCTACGGATCCTTTAGAGGCTTCCTTGTTTGCACGAGCATACAGAACAGCACAGACTCAGCACACCAGCCCTGCCAGGCTGCACGTTCCGCTGTCAGACTTCCCTGGGCCTGGAGCTGTCGTGCTACCACTGCCTAGGTACGCAGTCATTTGCAGGATGTGCTCAGTGGATGCATGCTAGCAAATAGTGATGTTGTTGCACTAACTGCCTTACAGAGAGTTTGGGTAACTCTGTTAGCATCACTGCAAGCATCAACCCCGTGACATGTGAGGGAAGGTGTCTGGTGCGAGATTGGGTTTTGGGTTGTTTGTTTGGAGCTGGAGCCCCCTTCTTCCCCCCCCTTGCTGTGGCACTGCGTTGATATTTGTGCTTTTTACATGCCGTATGGGTGAGATGTTGTGGCGTAGCTATAAATGTTACAAAATAGGAAGTTCAGCATTGCAAATGAGACTAAACTGCCAGAGTAACACGCTCGTCACTGGGAAGATGAATCATGTCAGAAATTCCGACAAGTCTGTCTCCTTCCTGTGAGCAGAAATCTCTCAAGTGATCAGCATGGATTTCGAATAACATAAAATGAGAATATTTTGCATTTTAAGTCTATTTTTCCATGTATTGACTTCCTATTTAAACTTGACTCTCAGGAATTGTCAGTGAATGCAAGATTCTGTTATTTAGACGTGAGCATTTATTAGGTACTTACCTAATTCAGAATTCTTACGACACCTCATCAAAAGGTGCTGAACCTCTTGTAGGCATATTTCCATTCAAGTTAGATAGTTCCTGCCTTTGTGGGAGGGGCTGAGGGGATGATGTCATTATCTATTTGAGTTTGTTGCTGTTGGTGTGGTTTGTTTTCCTTTTTTTTTTTTTTTTTTTTTTTTTACAATTTGTGCACAAATAGTGCATTTTTTCTGCCTTTGCATATGGCCTTTGTAATTTCCTCCACTGTAGATCTTTCAGATTCTACAGCAGTAGAACTATGCCAACAACCCCAACATTATGAACTGAATCAGACCGGGAAGGGATGCTAAATCCCTTCACTGAGGGCAAAAAATCATGATTTGAGTAAGAGGCCTTTGAATTTCTCATGCAAAGACCTGAAAATTAGCTCGTAATTAAGCTGATGATTGTTTCTAGTGAAAATGTTATAATGGTATCACAAGCTTCTGTTTAAGACAAACTGTTTTATATTCTGAGATGAGTAACTTTTCTTCCTGCTGTCATTTCACCATACTTTGATCCTTATCAGTGAATCAAAGGTATGTTTTTGGCAATAAGTTCAGATTTTTTTTCTTTTTTTTCCCCTACCTGAAGCCTCTGAGAAGCAACATTAGAAGTTACCTTCTCTTGTTGTTTACATCAACGATATTTTTCTTTCCTGTAGCCAGGATGTGGGAAATTGCAGAGTTCTTCCCGTTTGGTGAGTACATGGGATGCTTCAGACTGCCCAGTGGTTGGGCTGTTCCCGTTACAAGCCAGAAGTCCCTATGAATATACCAAAGGTCCACAAATGCTTGGATTTACCCACTGTATTTGTGACTTCTCTCAGCCCATTTTTACGTACAGTAGACTCTGACTTGCCAGCTGTTAGAAGAGCATATTGGTGTCAGAAATGGGAACAACTCCAATTCTCCCTCATTTGGGATATTATTGTGAGTTTAGCAAACAGCAAAGTATGCACTCCAAACAGCTGGGGAACGCCATGGAGAACACGCGGCCCTGTCAGCTCAGGGCTCAGCTGGTGGCAGCACGAAGCCCCTCAGAGACGCACAGGCCCAAAGGTCCTGCTGGAGAGCCTCTGGGCCGGCCTCCTGCTTGGTGGGGATATTGCCACTGCTGCATCAGGTCAGCCTTGCCATTTCTTTGTCTTTAAAGCCTTCAGAGATGTCGTTTCCACAGCCTCTCCTCTAGGCCTTTCCGAGGGCCGTGGTGCCCTGTTGGTGAATGTTGTTTCCCCTGTACAGAAGGGCCAGCGCCATGTTAGGCCCTAAAAGCTGAACTGTGAGCGTGAGGTATGTCCCTCTGAGGCAGAAATCTCACTCGTTGTGGCCTTTCCTACAGCCACCTCCTCAAGAAAGGGCTTTCCAAATCCTCTGCAGTTTCTGGGCAGAGGTTTAACCAGGTTTGTCAGGCAGAAGAGCACAACGTGAGCGTGGGTGGCTTTGCACAGCAGGCCTCACTGAAAGCGCTGCTCTGTTATTGCTGCTCTGCCACTGACACGTTTTGTAGTGCTTTATAGAAGCTCACTGTGGAAAATCATAAGACTTTTGTAGACCAGTACAGCAATGCTATAGCAATATATTGTTTAGTAAACAGACTTTCATTCAGTCTGTTCCATACTATCATCACATTTCAGTTCAGCTTTCAAGGGTCCTTATTTCTCTCTCTTTTTTTTTTTTTTTCTTTTTAAGCCTAGGTATCTAATAGTGATGTCTGTGGTTATTTGTAAACAGATCTGCAAGCAGTTAGAAGGGTGACATTACATACATAAGCACAGCATGCATTTTTGCTGGAAGTTTCATTCTCTGATAAGTAGCATCAACTTCCTGCTGTGGCAGATGCAGATACACAGAATATAACCTCTTCCTAGCTTGGGCATTCAGAAGCTCTGCGATACCGACAGGACTAGCTTGACTTTTCCAGCATTCAGACAGTGTGTTTGAAACATCCCCCGCCAATACAGGGAAGCAGGACTTTGATACTGCAGGAATTGCATTGTTAGGAACCCCAGAGAGGTCAAAACAGGAGTATCTATGGGCTGGATTGTGCTTGCTCCAGAATGTACAGACTGAATAACTGCAAAGGCACATCGGGATGTGCGAAGTGGGAAGGTTGATTATTGCTGACAGTCCTGCTGTGCCAATTGTTCTAAGAGAAATTGGTCCTCCTGATGCAGCAGCTCTAAGTTGCACTTCTAACAATATATCCTGAATTACCATATTATCTAACAACAGTTGCAGAAATGGGGAACCTGAGCTTTAGGTTCAGTTGTGTTTAAAAGGATGTCTCTAGAATAGACCCTTACTCGCAGCTTGTTTTCAAACAAGGTAACGATTAACCCAGATGTAGTTTTTTCATGTGGTGTATTTGTTGCCTGGAGCCAGCTGAGTTAAGGACAAAGCACTGCAGTGTGGAAGCACCATGTGTTAGCAGACAGCGTCAGAGCTGCCTGGCCACGACTGTGCTAGAGCTGCTCCTGATGAAGGGAACTGGCTTCCAAACAAGCCTTTCACATCTTACGGACAGAGTGAAGTATTTGGACAAAAAAGACAGCATTTGAAAGTGAATGTTTAATCATGGCTTGTCTTTAGCAGAATGCTTTTATTCATTTGCTAGCTCATTTGTTTATTCTCTAGCACATTTATTGGACTGCATTGCAAGGAATAATTGTGATCTGCTTCTGGTCTTTGACAGGGTCCTTTCTGTAATGTTTTATTTGGAAAGAGTTTCTGTAGCAAAGGTGTCAGGCAACATCTGCTGACAAGTATTACAATAATTGTCATCTCTGTAACATCTAAACCACTTAGTAGCAGCCTTGTTGGGTGAAGAACTTTCTACTTTGCTGTTTATGGGAGCAAGATAATCATTATTGTGTTTCAGAGCATGACAGGATTTTCTCCTAGTATCATGTATCTGTGCAGGATCTTCTCTTGGGTGCTACTTACATAAACTTTGTATTTAAATTGTATTACCAATATGCTCAGTTAGGGGAAATAAATGAAACAATGCAGCATATTGTTCTGCTTTGTTCAATTTTAATTTTGACTAAACTATTCGGTTCGGCACTGCAAATAGTCCTTGGTCGCAAACAACCTGAAAGAATGTCTCTTGTGATCAAGTTAACAGCAGTAGTTTACATGTGGTCTCAAAGGAGCATCAACTTGACAGATACAATAATTCTGGGATTCTGACTTCTGTAGATAAATTCTGGAGGGAACTGAAAAATGAGAATCATAAGAACTTGTTTCTGAAGAGAAATCACAATGGGAATTAGTATATTCCTGTTAGAACTGGGAAATATGAGAAACCAGGCTGATGTTTCAGACTAGACTGGTTGCTTTGAATGCCTTAATCTGGGGAATCCTCGTGAAAGGAATATCATATCAATATCTTGAAATGTAGATTAATTCTTGGTATTTATCTGGGTGCAACAATTTCCACCTTAGACCTTAAAGGGGAGCTTCTGTAAAGTTGTGCAAAGAACAGGAAAAATCTGTCTTCTAACGTTGACCTTATTGCAGGCTGTTCAGTAGCCAGCCTCTGTGCAACTCTGACTCGTTGCAGCTTGCATCTGGCAAGTACTGTGTTGACAAAGTTATAAATCATGTTGGTTTCCAAAATGTTTATCAGAACTATGATGTTATCTAAATGATGATTGTGAACAGTATCTGTCAACTTGCTGTCAGATTGTTCTAGAAATTCTAAAATTAGTGAAGATTATGAATTACAGTTGACTTGTATTTGCTTTAAAAGACTGAGAAGTAAACCAGTAACTTTTAGTCTATTGGTTCTGTTTTTCAAGTCTTCCTCCTCCCACAGTCCCTGCGAGAACTGTTGAATTGCATTTCATCCCAACCAATATCGATTTTGTGTGGCTTTTTCTTCCAAACTCTTGTTTTTCAAAGAAAAGTTACATAAAAGTTATAAAATCTATTAAGAAGCTATGTTTTTAGAGGTATATTGTGGTTATGTTTGCTAATTCAGAGAAATATTTTTCTTTGCAGTGCCAGTGAAACAGGAAATAATTGTAGTGGATATCTGTTTTTTTTTGTTTGTTTGTTTGTGACAAGAGACATCTCTCAGGGCTTTTGAATAGTATCTCTCTGTTGTCTTTGTTTATATGAGAAAATAAAGGGCAGAGCTTTTGCTGTGTTCTTGTAATGGTCATTTGGCATGGGATTGGTGTGATGATGAGGGATGTCACTGAACTAAGTAGCTGTCATGTGCCAAAGTGATCTTCCAAACTTGTAATAAACATCCAGCTAATGTTTTGTTTGGGGCTTTCAAGAAAACTGTACTGACAGGTAGGCATTTTTTATTTTTATTTTTTTTCTTTTGAGGGAAAAATATCAGTCTGTAGAAGTGTTATAATCTCTGGTGTCATTCTGTACAAGTGTTTTTAATCCATTTGCTTTGAGCATGCATTACCAATTGCCAGGGATTGCAGCTTCAATGGAAGGTCTGAGTTTTGTCTATTCACCCTGCACTGTATGAAGCAATTACCTTTACATATTAATAAGTGCTTGTAATTTGTTTTTATTTTCTTTCTCCAGACATAAAAGCAAACACTTCTGAGAGGGAAGAAATACTCCTTTGTCAGAAGCTCTGGTAATTAACAAATAAGCAAACTCAGTCTCTCCTTGTTTGATAATGATGGTTTTGTAGGTGGAGTGTTTGCTCCCTTAAAATGGAAAAATGTCAGGGCTCTGTGTGGAGTTCCCGTGGTGGCAAAGTGAGACAGAGAGGAGGTAATTTCTTTAACTGGCTGATTAGCTGTTTTTTTCTCTGCATTTAGTGCGGACTGCTTACGGCATAGGGAGTGCTGCGCAGCTTGCACTGGAGGAAATGGAGACAAAAAAGGAGGAAAAATACAGTGGGGGGCAGGAGAAAGGAAGGTTTTGTCTTTGTTGTGCTGGTCAGAAAATCAGTGAACAGTCGTGTCATCCCCTTCTGCCGTTTATTATCTTCTTAGGAATCTGAAGTTTCACATGATTTTCTTTTTTTTTTTTTTTTTTTTTCCTGGCTTTCAGGTGCATATGAGCTGTTCCCACTCCCCTGCCCATTTTATTTTTTATTTTTTTATATCTTGTTAATACTCTTTGAGTTTATAATGGGTTAGGTCCCTCGCAGGCTGCACTGTGACTGACATGAGCCTGTCTGTCACCTTTCCTCCCAGGCTGTGCTTGCTGGTGGGATGTAACAAAAAAGTGAGCTGGTTGACTGGTACCTTGCAGTGGGTTTATGCAATTTTATCCTTTTTATACATTAAAAAATGCCACCTATGCATGAACATGAAAAAGTTACACCTTGTGCAGTTTCAGTTCCAGTTCAGCCGATGACTAGGAAATATAATATAGGGACTGAAAGGAAGGGCAAAACCCCAGATGTTCCCTGAATTACCAACAGAAGATGAACGAACCCGATGAAGAAGAGAGCTGACCCAGGCTGAACTTTGGGGACCTGTCCAGAAAGGTTACATTATGATGTCCTAAAAAAAAACCACCATAAATCCCACATGGTTGCATTATTAAGTGTCACACGTGTCCTGAAAGATGTAGGTTTCCTAAAGCTTAGGTGCTATTCTGAACCAGGACTCCCTGTTTCCAGCCCAGCCTGCTGCAGTGTGTAGGAGCTGGTTCTGTGCCTTGTCAGTGCAGGACCGAGCTTCTGCCTCTCTGCTTTCATAAGCATGCTGCCAAAGTGCTCAGGAGTTCTTGAATGACTCTTCTGCAAAGTCAGCTTTGCTTGCATCTCACTAGCCTGTGCTTTGGGATTTTCTCACTGCTTTCCTTTTGATCATTATTTTCACAGTTCTACCATCTGCACATTTTATAACTTCTGTATTAAGAAACTCATCTCCTTTAACAGCTATTAATCGGAACGTTTTGAAATTGCTGTGGATATTGCCTGTTTGCTCTTGAACAGTTTAGGAATCATAAATGTGATGTGATATAAATCTGTAAATGAAATATTACCTCTCACATAAAGCCTGTGCACATATATATGTATATATATATATATTTTCTTGCTTTGGTAATTTTAGTCTCTGCTCTGTGGTCAGTTATGTATCATCAAGTCTGGAGATACATGTCTCTTGTATATATAAAAAATTGTACTAATTATTGAACAGACTCTCTAAGTAAAGCCAAATAAGAACTTAATGACTTCTCAGACCCAAGCTTTCATCCCTCTAATATTTCATATATGTTTTAATTGCTGTTTGTCTAGTTGAAATATCCTGAGAATGTCCATAAATTGATGTCTTTTTCTTTTCTCATCTGTAATCTCAAAACAGAGAACAAGAATTACCCTGCATGCTGTGTTGTTGGTTTTTGTTTTTTTTTTTTCTTCCCCATCTAGTTTCATTTGAACACTATAGACAAATACATCTTTCTGTCATCTGATGTATCAATATGCTTTGGGCATTTCAGGTCTTTTTAAGGCTATGATAACTTAAGTTCACCTCTGATTTTTATGATGAGTAAACTTCAAAACAAAAACCGTTAAAATTTAAGATAAGTACAGACTAGTGCAGGTGTTTAATCAAAAGTATTTGAGGCTGGGGAAAGTCTCTAGAATTTTTCTTAGCCAGAAATTTCATAACAGCAATTTGCTGTGTGAGATAATTAATTTTACAAATCAGATCCTTTGAACCATTAAGAAACTTCTAGTAGTCTTGAGAGGAAAAAAAAAATAGACCTTCACATTTTTCCCTTTCTGTACCTTCTTATAAAGTTCCTGGAGGAGGGACAAGATGGCATAGATCACCAAAAAATAGTGGTGATGTCTAGGACAGAGGCCATGATTCAGTTTGCCTACTGCATCTCAAAAGAATGATGATTGATAGACTGAGTACAGCTATGTTTCATCACTATAAATCTGAAACTGCAAATAACTTTGGCTTTGCAGTGGCTCTGCCAGGCTCAGAGTGAGCTGACAGAATCATGAGACTGTGACAGTGAATGGACCTATGACAAATTTACACCAGTGCAATTGAGAATAGAGTTTTAGAGAATATTTCTTAGACAATAACAATGATTTTCTGCTGGCTCTTTCTACAAGTCTGCAGGTCTTTTTTGTTTAGTAATGAATGATTGAAAGGATTTGCTTAGTAAATGGGTGTGCCATATACATTTTTTGATGATGTGACAGGAATGTTTCTGATCAGAATAAATGGTAGTCCCATTCACAGTATACTTTAAAATGAGGTCAGGAAAGTCTTATTAATTATTCTGAATATTCTCTGAATTACTTGGTTTGATTGCAAACGATACAAATAGTTTACTACTTTATAAGTGAACTTGATGCGTAATATGACATCTACGCTTAGACATTACATATGTGGAAATATTAATGAGCTTTTGGGACCTTGAACCATATTCTTTCAGTAGCTGCCTTAATGTGCAGGGAATGCAGTGACCGATGCACTATCAATAACACAACTGACTGTCCTGCCTGATTTATTTTGCAGTCATCCTGGAGAAATCACTTTGTGGTTACGACTCAGCAAATGTTGAGGAATGTACCTCTTGCCAAAATTACTAAACCTGAAACTGGGTTGCTACTCAGCAGAAAGAAGAAAAAACAGGCAGCTGAAGTACGCTGGAAACAGTATCCATTTGGGATTGCAGGAAAAATCAAGTGAAGGATAAAAAGTAGTCTGCAAACAAATCAGGCATGTTAAGGGTCATGCAATGCATCAAACTAGAAAAAGGTGAGCTGACATTTCTGGTTATTTGTTACAGTTCCCTAACTGATGTTCTTATTTTAAGTTGTGCTAGTCAGATTATTTTGACAAACAGTTCTAACAATATTTTATTGTGGTCAAACTTTGAGACCATTCGGTGATGTTATTACCAAAATTAAGAAGTTTGAGATGACTCTGGTTCTAGCATAAGGAGAGTTACTGCAGGGAAGCAAGCATCTGTTCAAATTGTTTCTGCAAGGTGTTTATAGTCTTTCCTAACAACAATCAGAAATAGCCTGACCCTCAGTAATTTTCCACCTTAAGACTAGAAAATCCCTTTGATAAAAGGATTTGCGATTTATGATTTTTAACCCTTTTTTTGCTATTACATTTTAGGATTTCCCCAAAGCAAGCATGACTGTAAGTGGAAAACTTCCTTCAGGAAATGGGAAGGCACCTGAGCGTTTTGCAGACCTGAGATTGCATCCAAATGCCTTTGCAAGGATCCAGGCAAAAAGACTTTCCTTCTGTCCTTTCCAGTGAGACTTCAGGTAAGAAATGGATTTCACAATGCTACTTTCTGTCGGTCCAGATGATGAAAGAATGCAATATCCACCTGAGTGGCTCATTGCACAGAAGGGTGTGAGTACATCAGCAAGGTCGGTTTACGCAGAGCTTCTGTCTAAGCAAATTCAGACTCCTGTTGTCCAAATACTTGCTGTGTTTCTTTGATTGCAATCATTAACATTAGGGATTTAATCACCCAGAGTTGGACCTGTTTTTATTTTTTGATGTTGAAAGCATTCTTATAGTTGAAAAGGTAGAAGGTAAGTGAGTTCTCTTGGAAAATATCGGTCAGGTGTGGACTGAACAAACTTGGTGTATGCATAGAAGTTCTGTCCTTAATTTTCATGCGTTTTGAAGAGCATTGTTCCAATCCATGCACTTTGTGACCAAAGTTGTGCTCCTTGAGTGCACCTAAGCTGTTCTTACTACTTAGAAACATAAAAAGACATCACTAGAAGATAATTGTCTGTTCAGTATATGGTGATTTTTATGTTAGAGCTGGAGATACTTGTAACATTGCATTTTTTTATTGTGTTTCTTGTCTAAACTTTTTTAAAACAAATTTCCTCTAATGCTGTTCATAAATCCAAATAAATGCATGTGGCAATGATTGGAGCTGAAGGCCTGTAGTGAATAGCCCTTTCAGAACACAAAGACATGAGAAATAAGTTTGGCTCAGAGGAAGTCAGGCAGGGAAGGAAAGATGCAAGCAGACATCAGACTAAGTACAACTTCCTGAAATTAAATCCTGTAGGTCAAATTAGAAACATATCTGTCAAGGTATTCTTATCACATATAGAACAGCTAATTTAAACATCATTATAAAAATTTAATTAAGCATAATCTGCAGAAACCTGAAGTATAAAACTAAAGGACTAAAATTAATAGTGTAAGAATGAGTTTCGTTCAGTTTTAAACTAATGGTTTTTACATGATATCTCCCGTTAAACCATAGACTCATTTGGGGAATGCAGGATAGTAAATTTTTATCAGCATTTAATTTTGTTTAATTTAGAGCAGAGTTCTATAATAACATTTACCATGGAATACTCAAATTAGACTAATTACGTGTGTCAATTTTTGTCCATAAATCATTTTTAAAAATAGACTTGGGACACAAGGTGGGTAATACGCTACATTAGCGATAATGTATTTTGGAGTGGAGTTTATGTTTGGGTGCAGCAAAAAACGATGGTGCTGTTCGTTTTGTATTTGTAAAACTATAAAGACACAAGAGGAAACAGCAGAAGGTTTGATGAGAAGTCCCTTGATTAAGCAAGGCAGGTTCTCCTGAATGGCCATGAATCAAATCCAAAACAGAGAAATTAAGCTATCCCTTGGAAATGATGTACAGAACATGTCCTGACTGTGTTTCTTTACAGTGATTGTAAACAGCTTTTCTAAGAAAACAAACATCAGTCATTTTGTCAGTCACTTGAAAACCTTTTCGTAAAGTACAGGTATTGTACATAGCATTCCTCAACAAGTGGATAACAAAAGGGAAACCTTGGGAGCTGCAGGTGTTGTCTTGTTGACAGGGTTGTCTAACTAGTGGTTCGTATAGCACGTTTGGAAAATGAATCGATCCACCAAATTGCTCTTTTATTGGAAGATGTTTCTTTTCCTAGCTGTCACAGGAACATATATTTCTTTCTACCATGAAGATATAGGCAGACATCGTCGTCTTTTCCAAACCCAGATAATTTTTGTTTTAAAAATCATTTAAGTTACTAAGTGACTGCAGCGTACTGATCTGCCATGTTATTTACAAATCTCAGGAAGTTAACAGCTAGAAAATGATTACTTAAGGGATGTCATAAATCTTAACACAGCCCACACAGTAAGCACACTGGCCTGAATCCAGTTCTTGCAGCTGGCCAAAACACATTCTTTATGTGACCCAGAAAAGGAGAATTTAAATGGCTCAGGGTGGAAAAGTCACCAGTTCTGCCCATAGCACAGCCTACTGTAGGTTTCAAGTCCTTGAAGCTGCAACTTGTAGCTTCAGGAGATGTCCTAGAAGATAAGGAGCACTGGGATAGTCTGGTAGCAGTGACCTTCAGGAGCTTGATGCCAGGGACTGGGAACAGGGCTGTTGTGTGACTCTACATGGTGTGACTGTTGTGTCAGTGCGTTGCCAAAGAACAAGTTCATCATGTGAACAAGTCAGAAGTCTGACAGAAAGGGGGAGTGAAGCCCATTCAGTGGCTTGCAATAAGAGCAAGAAATCTGAGGTATTTTCCTGATGAAACATAAAGAAAGATTTACTTATAACTTAACTCTGTCTGATAGTTGTGGGCATAAGGTGTGTTATTAGTTGATGTGATTTCGGTACTGGAGCATGCTCTTTCAAAGAGGGAAGGTTGGGGGGGGGAAGGGTAAAGTGCACCTGCCGCAGTACAAGTGGGTACAGTGTAGTTCTGTCGTATATGGCAGATTCTGAGAAATCTCCAGGATGAATTCAAATTCTAGTAGAAAGCCATTCACTGGATCCCTGGAAAGTAGATCTGGTGAGCAGGATTAGTCGTGTAACCATTTGATTCATCTGTGTAGTTTATCTAATCACTTTTATCACCTGGATCTTTTAAAATCTATTTAATACACCCATGTTTTCTCTAACAGTCCTTTTGCTGTGTTATTTTAGTGGTGAAGCTGAAATCAATAAATGAAATGGCAAAAAGAAAGGAAGATTGATTTTCTTTTATTTTTAATTTTACATTCTTTTTTCTTTTATTCTTTGTCTTCTACTCTGTTTTCTTCTTAGTACTCTAGAGAAAGCTTGTTGATTTTTCTTCTACGTAATCCTGGAGTAGCTAAAAGCTTGTACTTAATGAGGCAATTGCCAACGCCCAGCGGAGACCCGATTTGTCTGTGCGTTGTGGGTAACTCCATTAGCTGCAGTGGGCTTGCAACACCCGTTTAGGAATTACGTCTCTAATCATGTTGTGGAACGTTGTTTTGCTGATATTCCCAGAGAATATAGACATGTCTGCGATAGAGAGCTTGTGTGGCATAAATACACGTGCACACAGCTACAAATTAATTAATATTTGTGATGGAGTGTAAAGAGTCATAGTCAATACAGAGAAATGATGGGAGCTCAAAGTGGGAGTGTATGGGGAAGTTGTTCTGTTCCCACCACTCAGGGTGATGCGAGGAAGCAGCCAGCCACTGACCCCCAGCGTGTCACAACAGGGACCTGCTGGCCAAATCTTCTGGTCGGTCACATTGCTTGGGGTTTGAGGAAGGAAGCATCCCTTGCTGACAGCTTTGCATACAACATCAGGAGCTCCTCTACATACAGCACTATTGCAGACAGAAGCTATTCCCCTTTTGAAGACACTACCTGGTGTTTTTGTCCCCCACGACTCCCATCTGGCACATCCCAGCATCACTGCAATGTCACATTCCCAAATGGCTGCAGGTTGTTCTGAAAGAGAGAGCTACTGTTGATGAATTACTAATAGGGTCATTTTCTGTGTTTCATTGGTTTTCAAGTGACATGGAAGTCAGTGAGATGTGGGTGGCTAGCCTTCTTGGCATAAGGCTGCTCTGAAATTTGAAGATTTGTTTGCTTCCTCAGGGACAGTGCCCAGACCTACTTTAATCTGGCAGTGAAAGCGTCTCAGCACAGACACAGCGTGGTTGCTGACGGGGTTGCATCCTGAAGTCCTGGAGAGCTCATTCAGACCCTGCTCAGCTCCTTGTCACGGTTGCTATTATTTCCTAACTGGTTCATTTGAAGTCTGTGCAGATGTGCCTACACACACCGCACTGAAGACTGTACACATACCCCTAGGCTCCTGGAAGGGCTGGTTAATGATGTTTATTCCGCTCAAAGACTCTTTAATTTAGCCAGCAATAACATAACATGATCCAGTGTCTGAAAATGAGAGTTGCATGCCTTCAAGTTGGAAATAAAAGGCCAGCTTTTTAACAGTGCAGGTAATTAATCATTGGCATGGCTTATCCAAATATTAATTCATTTTTCATGTAGTTATTTAAGAAGGGCGTGTAATTCTCACTTAAAATATAGGAGTGTCTTCTTGATGAAACACCTCTGTAGTAAAGGAGCTGCTACAATTACCAGAACATCAGACTCATTCCTCTTCAGCAGCAGGTGTTAGGGCTTTGTACAAAGGTGGATGCGTAGTTATATGTGGCTTGGGAATGGCCCGAAGACAGACCAGATTTTGGTCTTTGCTTTTGGTCATTTACAAACAGGAGGTGGGTGCTTGTACTGTCAGAGATTCATGTTTGTGTTTATTGAAAGATTCTTCACTCATATGAAGTGAAAGTAGTAGTATAAAAGATAAATCCATCTACTGGAAAAAGTTTTTGCTTCCCTAGTGCTACTTGAGAACCAATGTGTTAAGGTATTTTCTTAAGAAACAAATCACTATTTATATAGTTTTTGTCCTTTTCTTACTTAGTCCTGCCTATTTCCCATTTATTATCTCTCCTTGTAGCACAGTGCTAGCTGTTTGTCAGATACAAGGCTTCACTGCTGAAATAATAGGATATTCATTGCTAGAAGCCTGATAAATGGGTAAAAGATCAATCCTATCTAAAAGTACTTTTGGCTTTGAAGAGTTGTGGTCTTCTGTAACTAGTTTAGTTGATATCTTCTTAAAATCAATTTTTATACTGGCTTTGTATGCGTTCATCACATTGCATGCAAATTTCTGGTGTTAGGTAGCAAGTTGTGAATAATATTTATTAATTGGCTTACCATTATTTTGCATGTGATTCTGTCCATTTCACTACCAAATTTCAGAAGTTGTGGCTCCACTGAAGTCAAAATCCTGTTGGACATAGGAGAGAGAAAGTCAAGTCTCAGTGGTTCTTAATGAGTCCTGAATGAGAGGTAAGATCCAGGCTGGCACTCTGCACAGAGATGTTATCAGCTTTCTGTTTCCTTAACTCCTGTGTTCTTTTTGAACACACCTCCATGTACACACTAGTGTCAGTCCAGTAGACTCAGATAAGAGTTTTCCATTTAGAAGTAGATCCAAGTAATGCAAGAGTAATGAGATCAATTTGTTCTGGTCTTTCACTGACTTTCTGATTACTTTTAGCTCTGGCTAGAATTCAGCATGGATAATTACATTCTTTCTACCTAATTCCCCTTGTAGCTTCAGTTGCATATGGCATTCTTTGGCTTTTACTGATTTTTTTTTTTCTGTTTGCTGGAAGCTATTAAACTGTTCTACATTTCACCCCAGAGTTGGCTGCATTTCAGTAGCTCGTGAAGTGTTTCATACATTGTGGTGTTTGTAAAAAGCACCTTGGGACTGTTTTTGGATTAAGGGTCCCATCGGAATTGAATATATTGTTTCCATCCCTGACATCCTTCATAATGTGTAGATCTTGGAATTTTGCTAAGTACCTCTTCATGGAATTGCTGAGGCTGGAAGGAACCTCTGAAGACTCAGTGGTCCAATGCCCTGCTTGGAGCAGGTTGCTGAGGACCGTGTGCAGTTTTGTTTTGAGTATCTCCAGAAATGGAGATCAAAGTACCTTCCTGAGCAGCCTGTTCCAGTGCTTGGCCACCTTCACTGTAATAATTATATATGTATAAAAGATAAATGTTTTAGCAGAATTTCCTGTATAATAGTTTGTCTCCTCTCGATTGACTGAATACCACTGAGAATAGCATGGCTCCATTTTCTTCACAGTCTCCTCTCAGGGATTTATACATTTTTTTATACATCTTCATAAAATCCCACTAAGCCTTCTCTTCCTCAGGCTCTCAGTGCCAGTCCTCGGCCTCTCTGCATGTGTCAGATACTCCAAGCTCTCAACTATCTTCAGGACCATTTGCTGGACTCCAGTCTGTCCGTGTCTGTCATGTACTGGGTTGCTCAGCTGGGGACACAGCGCTCCAGATGTGTTCTCCCCAGTGGGTAGAGGGGAATAATTGTTTCCCTCTACTGGCTGGCAATGCTTTTCCTAACATAGTTTCAGGTGCTCTTAGTCATTTTCTGCCACAAGGGCCAGTGGTAGCTTATACTCCGATTCTGTGTTTTCAGAAATTTTTTAAAGGGTCAACCTCCTTTTACTCATAAATCCTTCACTTCTTTTTGCCCTTTGAACCATCACAAAAAATACAAGTATTATTTTAGCACCTCTTCATTTCTATAATAAAGTATTTTATATTCTGGCTGGTAAGGTAGGTCTCAAAGCAGAAATTTCAAGAAGGTATGTGAACCTGGAAAGCTTTATTTCTCCCAATACTTTGTAGAATTTGAGAGTTTGCATCAAACTGTGGGTTAATGAAATAAGGCTGCAACTGGAAAAATTAGTATTATGGTATTACAGGCACCGCTATTCAGGCTTTCTGGTGACTGAGGCTGTCCTGTTATGTAGTTTAGGGCCTCTGAGGAGGGTTTCAGCAGCATAAAAAATTGATTAAAAATAATATAACCTATAACACATGTAAAAATCTAATTAGAGCAGTGTAAAGGTTTATAGCAATCTGGCATTCATTTCTAGCTCAACTGCAGACCTGCTGAATAACTTGCACAAGTCATTTATCTTTCCAGGTCTTTATATCTTTATCAGTAGAATAAGGAAGGAAGGCATTCCTGGATGCATATTGTTACTTTAAAACCAGGGGCGGGGGAGTTCATCCTTGTTTTGCAGAGGTGATCCAGAGGGGGAAGAAATCTGCTTAATTATCAGTCCTTCAAATGTTACCGGAATAAGAGCTGTAGATATGCATAAAATTATGTATTGAGAGATACCGTTAAAACTTGTGTTTTCTGATAAGCCACAGTTGTCCTTCATTTTAAATAGCCCACGGCCAGTGTCATCATGTTGTACTGCCTACTTGAAATGAGAATTTAATTTACAGCTCAAATTCAGGGAATAGTTAGGGAATTATGTGTGAATTGTAATAAATAAATAAATAAATAAATAATAAAAAATAAAAAATGGAGTAAAGGTTTTTTGAAATTCTTGTAAAGCCCATTAAATGGCAGTTATAAAACCAGTATAATAAACGAAAATTGTGGCACATTTCTCATTGACATGTACGACAACTTCTGCAGTTATTTTATAGTTGAAAATTCACTCCTAAGGTGCATTAATCTCTAATTCATCTTATGGAATTTTGTTCCAGCATTCTGAACTGCGAAAAATATAAAAATACCTGGCTTTTATACACTGTCACTGCTTTGTCTAACAAGTTAGGATCTTTATCAGTTGTTGGGGTAGGATTTATTTTATTTTTGTTTGCTTGTTTTTTAACAAATAGAGTTTATAATTAGTCTAGAAAAAAAAAGTGTCCACAGGCATTTTCAAAGCTTACCTGTCAGGATTTCTTGTTGGTATTAAGCTTACGTGCATCCATGCGAGGATTTTTCTCTTCTGTTTCTAATTAAACTCATGGGAAAACTTAGACATAACTTCTGCAGAGCTAATTCCCTGTCCAAATCTGATCATTGATTTTATCTTACTTTTTGGCTACATTCACCATGGCAGACTATTGCTTGCACAGTACCTGCTCCATACTTCTGAGAGCTTGCAGAGCTTTTATGATTTTCAAGCATTAACATCACATCTTTCCTGAAGTGTAGGACTTGATTGTTTTTAGTAGCAGTAAAATCATTTTGCAAATACAGAATTTCACTCAGGATTCCCAGGCTGCAAAGGTGTAGATGTGTTCCCAAATTACAGAGTTGAATCTGAAACCTGTTGAGAAGCAAAATCGATTTTTAATTCTAGCTACCCAACACAGGTCTCATTCTTTTAGCGTGTCTTGGTCTGAAAGTTAGTGTTGTGATTTTTGCAGTAAGTCTATAGTTATTTGAAAAATGAATTAATTTTGTTCCTTTACAAAACAGAAAATAGAGACTATGAAGATGCAAAATTTTGTTACAGAGTGACTTTAAAAACATGATTGTTCTCATTTGTAATTTTAGGCTGTCAAAATCTGTTTGTAGCAAGTTAACCCAATCTCTTATTACAAGTTATGTAATGTTTGTGCTACTGTTTTTTTAATAAGATCAGTGTCATCTCCCTGAGACAGGAAAGTTACCTTCTTTAAAGCTGGTGTTCCTAAAATATCTCACTTTAGTAATAGTTTCTGTCACAGAAGGTGACAGGAATGGCATTATGTTTCTGACAGTACTGGAAGAGTTATTAGTACACAGAAGGTGAGCATTTTGAATGCTGCCTTCTACACGCAGCATTCATTTTTCAGTCTTGCTGTATCCTGTGGTGTTGCTGTGTATCCTGTAGCGATTACTATGGCATCATCCCAGGTTCTGCTGCTTGCAGTATTTCCCAGCCCAGAAGAGTTATTTTTCTATTCCAGTGATGATTGTTAAACAGGGGTATCCATTACATCTCAGTGGTCATACATGGAGTAAGTTTAGTTTGGTTCATCAGGGCACTGATCCCAACAGAAATCTCTGGTAGGCTTTGGCTCCAAAGACAGATCATATACTCGAGTCCTGTAATGTCTTGGGAAGGCCCCAAATCAATGGAATTTATCTAATCCGGACTTGGAAAATTGACCTGTTCTCACTTTATAACATGAACCAAGTGGGTGTGACTGACAGCCATAAGTACGGTTGCATTAAGATCCAGAAAAGGCTGTGAGCCCACATTAGCTCATTGCCAATGTGCAGCAGTGGTTTATATGGTAAATGCTAGACAATACCCATTATCCAAAAGGATGCAACCTAAAAGTTAGTAGTAAGACCATCTCTCAGACATTATACAAAGCTGTAAGACTGTCATTTAAATGAGTTCACAAACTATGACGCTTAAGATTTTGTGAAATTTTTTTTTTAGCGGATACCTTTGTTTAGTAATTTTTGGAAGAATTCTCATTTTCTGTTAACATTCTGCAACAGAAGAAAACCAAATATAGCACTGAATTGAGATATTTTAACACTGTCAAAACAGAATACTTGACCATCCTAGAGGCATGTAGACATCCAACCTGTGTAGAAGTTCTGAGACCTTGCAAAAAGTGAGTTCTTCCCATGCTTTTTAAATCTCAGGTGTTCTCAGAATTGGGACGGGGGACTCTTTAAGTTACCAGTGTTTCATGTGGTAAATTTAAACTGTTCTCTGAACCACAGCTCAGTGTGATACGTGAATTTTTTCATTTCTGAAGTTTAGAAATTAATCACAAGTCTTGTGTAAAGCCCTGTGTGTTCTACACACATTCCTCTCTAGCAAATTCTCCCTTGCTGTTTGGATAATACATGCTAGCTAAAGTATTTCACCTTGCTTTCCAAGTTAATGGCATCTTGTGTCTGGTCACCTCATCCCTTTGAGTTATGAATGGTAAAGACTGGAGAGAGTAGCTACTGCCTCATGGGAGCAGCTATTTGATAGGGAATATCAGCCGTTGTAACCTTGCTCTTTATCTTTTGACTGAGGCTTGGGGGTTTAGACTTGTTTCTTAATAGCTTTACTGTAATCCACACTTTCCATTGTGATGTGTATCTAGGAGGTGGGTATTAAGTATTAATAAACCTGCTATTTAGCTTGGTTTTGCAAGGTAGGGAAAATTGAGATTCTTATTTGTGAAGGCATTTAAAAACATGTTAAAAGTACCATTAAAATCAGAGCAACTATTTGCGTGCTTAAAGATAAGCCTTTATAAAGACTGAGACCACTGCTCAGCACTTGACAGAATATAGTCCTAAATATATTGTCTCTATATTACCACACACTCAAGATTTGCGCATTAAATAAATCAGTCATCCTTACAAGATTACAGATTGTAATAAAGCATTTAGTATCTGAAAGTCTTCACTTTTTCATCTTACACAAGCATCATGAAATCTTAATGTTATTAGAGGTTAAATAATTTATGTTGCTTGCCTAAGAGAAAATGTCATAGAGTGCCCATGGTCTGCGGGCTTGATTTTCTAGATTTCTTTTACAGACAAAATACAACAACATGTATTTCAATCAGGAAAATATTTTTCACAGAAAGAAAAAAAATAAAAAAAAAAATGCACCACCACTAAAAACAGAACAACAAAAAAGACCAGAGGAAAATAACAATATAAATCAAGAAGACAATTCAAAGAAGAAACAGATATTGTGACAGTAGAGCTCAGTTATTTTCAAAAGTGACATTGTTTTTTCTATGCAATAGTAGATTCATCAGTCATTAAGAATTACACAAGTATCTGTTCACTTTTTCCTTTTAAAAAAAATGTATTGCATGCCAACTGAAATATATGTGGACCAAGATTTAACGGTGCGCTCTACCATCAGCTGGGCTGAAAGATTTACAAGAGAAGTTCTCACACTTATTCAGGCAGAGATCTTACTGATTTTGTTTCAAGGTTGCAGTCATCAACAAGGAAGGCATTTAGACATGAGGCAAATGTAGTTTATAGATCTGTAGTTGGACTGGGAAATTCAGAAAGTCATACGCAATGTCTGCGAATAGCTGTCTAAGCAGATAGTTTAAATCCCATAAATTGTGCACCAGAGAAATGAAGAAAGGAGATAAAGCCATTGCTGATGGTTTCTTAACTTGCTGATCCATTTCCTTGTGCAGTACAGGTTTGATTAGGGGTTTGGACATCTGTTTTTATTTATGTACTTATTTTGAATGCGTCTGTCTGGAAAATTACATTATGAAACAGTAAAGATTCCAGTTAAATTCCAAACAGGCCTAGGATTTGGGTTCGGATTCAAATGTTCCCAAGACTGTGAATATAGGCAAGGTTCTGGTGCAGGGAGATCAAGAATTGAAACATCAGGCTTGTCTCTGAAGTTGAACTCTGAAGTTCAAATTCATCTTTTTTGCAAAGTACCTCAAAAATTCTTAAACTTTCAAAATAAGGTAAATTAAGGAGAATAAAAATGAGGAAAAGAAAAGTTTCCTCTTCTGTCAAAGCAAATCCTCTTTGCTTCATTCAGGGCCTGTGTTTGTGATTTCAGTCTCTCATCTTCCAAACAAACTGTATTATCTGAATTTTGAGTCTAATATGCTTGGTTGTTTGTGATAAAGATAATGCTTCCTCACCATACACTTGACTGCTACAAAAGAACTAAAGCTAATAAATGCTAATAAGGAGAAAAGTAATGATGTTATTTACTACTTCTAATTAAGGGTATTAAAACAGATGTTCATCAGGGAGAAAAAAAAATTAATGCAGACCAATAATTGCGATGTTTAAAATGAAAGCAATTTTAAAATATTTACTTGTGAATAGCTTATAATGGAATACTTACTTCAAGAAAAAGGTATGCAATTAAAAAATCATGGCCAAAAAAATGAAATTAGGGTACAATAAACCTGATGACTTCTAGTAGTTAGAAGTCCAAAATGTAGGTCCTATCTGCTTAATAAATATTCAATCAGAACAGTGTGGTGCAAGGATTTGAATGATATGATTTTAAGAATTTAGCCACCAGCCTTACTGCAGTGTAAGGAAACTATAATCCAAATGCAAAATAATACGCAGAAAGATGGTGAGAACTGCACATTTAAAGGCCTGAAAACTCGTGAGAACTGAGTTGATTGTGGTGACAGCGAATAGACGCTGGAAAATTGGCCAGCTGTGATGGCAAATGACTGAGTTAAGTAAAAGTTTTGCATGGATGCAGCTGGATAGAGCCTTTACCTGATGTTTTAGCACAGTCTTTGAAATGGGCATTGTCTGTGGGTGCTGCATTTTAGGTTAAGTACCAAGAAGTTTTTGCTATCACATCTCATGCACATAAATACATTTTACAGATGAAGGCATCCAACTTACATGGTTTGTTCAAAGCTGTAAAGGTAGTCTTCAGTGGTGGAGCTGGGGAAGAAGTAAGTTCTGTTGGCTCTTGATCATTGCTTCAAAATCAGCTTCCCTTTTCTTTTATCCACTCTTTATTTAAAATAAACAATATACGTATTCTAGTTGAACGGCTTTGTTCAATGTGAAGCATCTCAGCTGTATGGTAGGTGCTGGGCAGGTCTCAAGATGTTATCAAGAACTACCTTTTGTTATTAAGAACAACTTTTATGAGGGAAGTAGAATGAAGATGCTTGGAAGGTGAGTCTTCTGTGACCCTCTGATAGTAATGTTGTATGAACAAGTTGCTTTTTTGTAGTTTGCAGACAGTTAATAGAATAGATTCAGGCTATGGGGGTTGTAGCCTCCATTTGAGTAGTAAAAGGGGCGACAGCTCTTCTATGAGGCCCACACTAGTTGTAGAAATCCAATCACTCCTGTGGATAAGATTGTGAAATAAGTGGAGAATTTCAGGCTACCTTGCACAAAGTTTTCTTTTTATGATTTTTTTGATCTTCCTCCCTGACCTTGGAAAGGAGATTTGGAGTCAATAAAGTGTATTTATCTTTCCTGCTACAAATACTTGTGTTGAGGCCGTCTGCTTGGTTGGTTGGTTTTCCTTAAACTTCTTGGTTGATTCCCTTGCTACTCTGCATGTTTTCTGATTGGACCTCTCAGAATTACAGTATTAAAATTTCCACAAGGAAACACTTTTTTGACAGAGCAGTTGTAAAATCTTTATTACTGAGGGATTATACTTCAGTGACTAGCACTGGAAAACATACTGTCCTTCAGGTAAAGTGTCTCTACTTTGCTGTATTTTTCTGTCTCTAACAATTAAATGCTATCCAGCTCTGCTTAACAGAAGCATCTCCGTCATGTGGTACCTTCTCCTTGTGAGCCCCATCAATGTCAATGAAAAATCCATTACTTCTGTGAGTTTTAAACAAAGCCCAGGCTCATGAGAGCATCTCCATCCCACACAGGCAGTAAGGGGGGACTGGCACTTAAGCACAGCAAAACAGTTTCATTTGAAAACTCTGAGACATCTTGCTAGCTCAGGCTCACCCAAATCATTAAGTACTTGGCTGGATTTTGGATGTAGTTAATGAGAATATTGCCAGTGGTTTCAGTGGTTACACAGCCCGGTGCAATCTGATGAAGACAACAGGCAGAAGGGTAACATGCTGTAGGGTCACCTCGCTGTCTGTGTGAATTGTCACTGGTGTCAGAGGCACCACGTCCTGCTGTTGTCAGTGCAGTTTCAGCGAGAATGAAACAAGTCTCTGAGGCTTTGGCTGTATATGTAGTTTATTTCTTCTTATTGGAGTGGGAATAAACAGTTTGAAGGAATAGTTTTGACAAGTAAGCTAACACCACTGAATGGGTAGATGGGGTTAGATGGCTGGGGTTTTACTTCTTCCTTGAAAAGAATGGGAATGGGGGTTAGTGGAAACAAGGGAGCTTTTAAAAATAACATCTAATATGCAATTCAGTGTACGGCCTCAGATACTTAAATATACATATACAAACTGCAAGTACATTAAGGCATATAATAGAAAACCTAGACCAAAATCAGCTGGTGAGAAAATCAAGTAATTCTAATCTCATGATCTCATGTGTACGTGTTTACCAGCACACTTTGAGTCAATTCCAACCCTATTTCTGATTTTTTTTTGGTGCTGGACACAGCAATGGCAGAAAAATAAGTCAATTATTTTGAGAGAGCAATGCCTTGCATTGCTTTTCACACTCCAGTGCCTTGCCACTGTTTAAACCTTTGCAGCTGAGGCAAAGTGTATTTCAGCCTTTTCCAAACCTTGGGAGCAAGCTAACAGGTGCCGTTTGTACCCTATCTTCGTGCATTTGCTTGACTTGCGCTCCAATTCCCAAATGTAGTTTCACAATTTCAGTTCAGAAGAAATACAAAGCAGAGACTGCTCCATGCAATGGCAATTACAATAATTATTACGGTTCTGTTCCTCTGTTAAAAATCTCATTTTAGATTGGAATCTGAGAGCAAGGGCTGAAAATATATGCCTTTTGATGGTTTGTTGGCTTTATTGTCTGTGACTAGCCAACACAGTGCTTGAAAGAATGGAAGATTACTCTTTCAGTCTTAATTTTGGTCAGAAAACAATCATACCAGAAAAGCTTTTATGAATGGATGAGCAGTATCAAGCATCAATCTTTGTTAACAGTTTATCAGTGGTAAAGCAAGCCCCTAGTCGATAGATTTTAGCAGAAATAATATTGAGATTGAAGGCTGCAACAGTGGAAATAAAAAAGGAAAAAGAAATGACTATTAACATTTAGAAGGAGCGAAGAACAAGCACATAGACATGATGGAGATCCATCAGCCATTGCAGTAAGCATTAATTTAGCCTTCTGGATGTAACACTTGGATAACTCAGATGTAAGCCTGGTGTGGAAAACAACATGCACATCGCTGTTAACTCTGCCTGCTAAAATGTAATAGCAATTCTTTCCGCTAACTTAATCAACTGGTATCAGGTTATTAGATGCAGGCTGCCAGGATGATATGTTATGCAAAATTTTGAGTTTAAAAGAATAAACACTTCTCATGTCAACATCTATTGGAAAAAAAAAATGTTTTTGAGCTTTCAATTTTCTGTGTGTATTCGAATAAGTTTTTTGGTTTTGGTTTATTTTGCAAAGGGGAAAGGGAGCAGACTTGTGAATGTTCACAGTGCCATGAAATGGGATTTCAGTCATTATGTAGGGAATAGAAGCCGTTCTACCCGATATGAGCAAAGCTATGGGGTTGTTTGTAGGCTAGTGGAAACAAAAATAAGTGTGCAATGTTTTGAGTTAGGGGCATAGGAGGCAGGGTTGGGGGTGTCTGAGGGCATACTTTATTTTACAGGATTATTTGAGAGTACAGAGGTGGATAGGAGCTATTCCAAACTTAGAGTCTAACTCACTAGCACTACCTTCTGCTCCAAGTTTACTGTGTAGTTCAACCAAATGGTTCATTGTGAAGACACTAATGTCTTGGATCTTCATCTTCCTGCAGGCAGCAGAAGCACACGTCCTCAAAGGTCAGTGCCCACAGGAGATTATTTATTTGGTGAGAGGAAGAGGGGAGCAAGAGAAAGGGATAGGAAAAGGAAAACATGAATAATGTTACTGGATTTTGCCCTGCAGGTCAAGTAATTACATGGAAGTCTTGACTTCCTATTTTTCTGGCTGTACCTCTAATTATCTTTCTTCCATTTAAGCATGTTTGTGTCTGTAAGCTTGAAAATGGTAATCTAAAATATAAGATCAAAAGTTCACTATTTGTGATACCGCTCAGAAATTAAAACTAATGCACTTCGGGGTTAAAATAAAAAACAAACCTAATTTATAAGGTTTTGAATACCCAATCTGGCAACAGCTTGCTACGGTTAAGATAGAGCTGTGCCTCAGTTAACCCAGGAGTGTCCTCAGCCAGTGCCTGCTAACACAGCCTCTGAGGGTCTACTCCTGAGAGATGTTCAGCATCTTTGCCTTGTTCAGTCTGAAAAGAAAGTATGCAAACAAACCTAAGCACTTCTCCAGGCGGGTCTCTGAGACTTGCTTCAAAAGATGTCACGTAAGGGCTCCTCTGGAAAGTACCTGATATTCAAAGAATAGAGGCTAGGGGGAGGGAGTAAGGCAGAGAAGGAGTGTGCAATGCAGAGAACTGGGAGCACAAATACAGCTATGAGGAGAAATTTTGAAAGTGAGAAGAAATAAAAGCTTGATCTTGCTATGTCAAAGAAAAGAGGAGGCAATGAAGAGATCTGAGGATTTCTATAGACTTCCTAATCTTCAAAGGATTTTTAAAATATTAAGTTTTTTATCATTTTAACTTACTATATGGGACACAGCAGATATAAAAAGCCTCTAGGCATGTATAAAACAAAAATACTTTTTAAAAAATCAAAATATTCTGAAAAGCAGCCCACCTCCCTCAGATAAGAGGAAAGAAAGACTGAGTTTTATCATCTTATCCAAGATGAATAACCTAACAGAATTCTAGCCCTGCTCAGTGGCAATTCAGAAGAGAAGGGCGCTAGTTTCCAGAGTAAATTGTGAGACTGATGATTGTCAAGTGGCTCAGGTAAGCACAGCCTCTTGGACAGATCTTGAACATGGAAGCCAGGTATTATAACAGAATAAACTCAGCATGCTAAACAAAACTAAAACTCAGAAGCGTGCCTGCTCTTCCCTTTTGCCATTGATGCTTCTGATCCCACGGGAACTGTAATGAAACAATATACTGCAAACTGTCCCAATTTGTGTTACTGTTTTTATTGCTAATGCTACTCGTAAGGAAATTGTGCTTTACCTTTAACTGGGTAAGTTTACAGTGGAATCTCAAGGAGCTGACAATTAGTAACTGATCAGTAATGAGCATCATTGGCTTGGTAGTTTCTTTCCCTAATAGGTTTATACTCTTCTCCTTCTCTACATAAGTCAGTAGTTTAGGTTCCACCAAGGCCTTGAAGGTGGACATCTGTGTAGGCCTGGTGAACACTGAACTAACACTACTTCTCACATTTTAAATTAAAAATCTTATTGTTACAAATGACCAAAAATATTTCTGCACTGTGCAAACTGGTATCACAGTGCCACTGTTTGAAAAAGTGATGAGCAGCACTGTGGGAATATGATTAAAAATAGCCTTACCTGATGTGAACTGAGTGAAATTCTAGATCATTTGGTGTTTTGCAGTCCCAGAATTCTGGATGGCTACAGTATATGTTTCTACAGGTTGACGTTTTGATAGTAATTGTCCCTGGAGAAAACCTTTTGCCTCAAAAGGTTTCTCCAATTAGTGTAGAGCTTACAGAAGGGACTCTACACCGCCCCTTCAAAGCTGCATTATAAGTAAAATGTCAGAAACACATCAGGATGAGGAGGAGGTCAGAAAGGATATAGGACACTTGCAAAAAACTTAAACTGTTGGATAAAGATAACATGACATCTTTACTCATCAACCCTTTCCTATTCAAGTGTGTGGCTGAGATTCAGGATGCTGGCTGGGACAATGTGGTGTGTTTGGTGGCAAAGCACCCAGCTTTGGGGTGATAGTGGGCGTCAGAGGAGGACACTATAAAAAGGCAAGGTGTTTGCAGCAAGCTAATGGAATGCTATCTAACTGTGAGAAAAGGTAATGTTTTCTTTAAATTACCTGATTCAAGGCACTACCCAAAAGCTTTCTGTACTAGGCAAATGTCCTTTTCCTCCCATGAAGGCTCATATGTGAAGTAGTTTTGATAGACTGTTGTTTATTGGTTTTAAGCTAAACCACAACTGAACATGGTGTATTGCAGTTTTAGATGAGAGGTCAATCTAATTGCCAAGTAATTGTCTGAAAATTACATGAACAATAAAACAAAGTTGTACTCTTTGTAACATACAGTGTCAGGCTGGTAAGAAAGGTTTTTGCATTTAATTGACATTTAGCAAAATAATTACAAGTCCTTCAGGATAATTAGAATACACACTGTATTTGCAAAGTGCTTAAAATACTAGTTGACCTTTAGTAAGTGTGTTAATCAATAACAAACATATAACTTGCTATTATGCCAATTAAATGCCTATGTATTTGTTTCAGATATTTAAAGGTGAAGGTTAAATCATGTTAAATCATTACACTGTCAGGTTGGGCATTTTGCTCTGATGCGTTGCATCCGGAGAAAGCATGCAAATATCTTCTGAAATGCCCCAGGGATCCTACTGATGCATTTTAAAATGTACAGCAGGGATTTTAAAATCTTGTACTCGTGTGAGTTACAGTCCTGGGACTTGTTCTTAAAATGCACAGTTCTGAAGAGATGTTCCTTCTCGTGCCTCTATTTAGCCTTCTTAAAATGCAAATGAATTTACATCAAAGGGCATGTGTCTGTGCTAGGTGGTGATCTCCAAGTGTCCCCGTTAAGCTTCCAACATCCAGAGAAATATAATGAGGTGATAGCAAAATTTCCTTGAGCGTAATGCCTCTTTCACTGAAGAGATGAGTATCGTCTACGGAGACAAATACCAGGATGTTTCATGTGTACTAACAAGTTAATAGAGTAATGCCTAGCATGGAATTAAAAGATATTTGTGTTGCTTTTCAGTTACACTCGGTGCAGGACCTTATAGTTAAGAAGGGGAAATGGTTGGCACATGCAAACACAAGTGTTAGATTCTCCACCAAATTCGATGAAGAAGCCGAAAACAAGATAGAAAATAATCTTTCTTTCTGCTTTTGTAGGAGTTTTTCCAAGATTTTATCTTTGGGAAAAATAATCTATTCATGGTACAAATGAGCAAGAACAGAACTGTTGCTCATGTGATGCTCAGCCATTGCTCTACCAAGCTGTAGCAGTTTTAATCTGTTGAAGATCTGTTAGAATACATTTTAGAGAAAGGTGCAGTAAATTAGTATGGCCATGCTCTTCTCTTTTTCAAGAGTAATATACTTCTGACTTTGCATAAAGGTCAATGGAGTGTTAAATTGAGGGTGATTAAATACAGTGTGAAGGATATGACTCCAAGAGCGAGAATCAGTGAGAAGAAAAATGTGAATTAAGATGCAATAAAAACAAAGTAATTGTTGAATAAAAAACCCACCGTCTGATATCCAGAGTCCAAAGCTGTGATCCTTTGAAGTAGCACATAGACCACTGAAAAAATCAAACAAAACTCTTTCCTCTTTACATAATTGAGGCTTGCAGTCACATGAAAAGCATTTGGCACTGTCCCTGTGATGTAGTGTTTTTACAAAAACGATGAGGACAGAAAGCACTGAAATTCTAGGGTGGATGCTTTAAGATTTAGTTTTCTTTTTCTCTGTTTCTTACAAATGATAGCATGAAAAGAAAAACCAAGTAAAAGAATTTTGACGTGACTGTAGGGATAAGAAAATTCTCAGTTATGGTGTCTCATGTATCTTGTTTATTGTTTATAATGTACTGCTAGAATGTTTACAATAAGGATTATTCAGTTTAAGAGTTGCATTTCCTTCGATAGGTAGTGTTTTACTCTACTTCTCTTGCCGGAATTGGCCACAACGCGTCTCTCACTTGAGACAAAGCACACAGTAGATACATTTATATTATTGTATCTGGTTGGAAGAAAAGATCTCTTCCCACTCAGGCAAACACAAACATCAGGATTTTGGAATGTTGATACTGTATGTAATCGTAGATTCTGTAGTCAACAAATATCGTTGCATGACTCCTTAAATTGTATACTTCTGCATAGGGATGCAGCCAAGAAACTTATTCAGTGAAACTGTGAGGGTTCTTTTTTCTTTAGTCTAAAATCAGTTCTCTTTCAGTTGTGGAATGATGACTTACTCTGAGTTTTCTGAAGCCTATGGTGAACAGTGATATATTTTAAAAGGAATGGAAAACAAACAAAGGCATTGAGTCTAGTAATTCAGAACTATGCTTTTAATAATATAACCCCCAGGCACAGTGCTTCCAGGAGAATCCATTTGCTTCCATTTCTGGCCCTGCCTTCACATTGCTATCACAATGTAAGTTAGCAAGATGCTTATCCTTAATTTGGTAAGGACATGCAAATCAGTAGATTTTCCAAGTGGTATGTAAACTGTAACCATTGTAAAGCAATTTTTATTCACAAGGACTAAATTTACCGAGAAGGGTATGAGGAGCTCTGTGTTAAGATGCTGTGGAGTTTTCCATTGATACTGAGGCCATTTTGGACTGAAGGTTCCCGTGTTACTCCAACATGAGGTTATGGTTAAATACAACTCCTTATATTCACTTGTAATATCTGTCTATTGTGTTTTAAAGCACAGCACACAAAAGAACATGGACCATCTATGTCTGTATGACCCATGTGAAATAAAGCCTTATTTTACCGGGACCGGGACGGTGGGGATGACAAACTCCCAACCGACCCTGAACGTGTGCGGGATCTGCTACTCCACCTGGATCCCTACAAGTCCATGGGTCCGGATGGGATTCATCCCCGGGTGCTGAAGGAGCTGGCGGACGTCATCGCGGAACCTCTCTCAATTATTTTTCAACGATCCTGGGAGTCTGGAGAGGTCCCGGTAGACTGGAAGCTGGCAAATGTTGTGCCGATTTTCAAGAAGGGTCAGAAAGAAGACCCTAGCAATTACAGGCCTGTCAGTCTCACATCAGTGCCTGGTAAAATCATGGAGAAGATGGTTCTCGAACGTATTGAGGCGCACCTGGGGGACAAAGCAGTCATTGGTCCCAGCCAGCATGGGTTTGTGAAGGGTAGGTCCTGCCTAACTAACCTGATTTCCTTTTATGATAAGATCACCCGTATGGTAGACCAAGGGAAACCAGCTGATGTGATTTTTTTGGACTTCAGCAAGGCTTTTGACACGGTTTCCCATAGGATCCTACTGGACAAAATGTCCAGCATACAGCTAAATAAAAACATCATACGATGGGTGAGCAATTGGCTAACGGGCAGGGCCCAAAGGGTTATGGTGAATGGCGCTGCGTCAGGCTGGCGGGCGGTCACCAGTGGGGTCCCTCAAGGCTCCATTTTAGGGCCGGTACTTTTCAATATTTTTATAAACGATCTGGATGTAGGAATAGAAGGCATTTTGAGCAAGTTTGCTGATGACACCAAACTTGGAGGAGTTGTGGACTCGAATGAGGGTGGAAAGGCCTTGCAGAGGGATCTGGATAGGTTGGAGAGCTGGGCGATCGCCAACCGCATGAAGTTCAATAAGAGCAAGTGCCGGGTCCTGCACCTGGGACGGGGAAACCCTGGCTGCACGTACAGACTGGGCGATGAGACACTGGAGAGCAGCCTAGAAGAGAGGGATCTGGGGGTCGTGGTAGACAACAAGTTGAATATGAGCCGGCAGTGTGCCCTGGCAGCCAGGAGGGCCAACCGTGTCCTGGGGTGCATCAAGCACGGCATCGCTAGTAGGTCGAGGGAGGTGATTGTCCCGCTCTACTCTGCGCTGGTGCGGCCTCACCTCGAGTACTGTGTGCAGTTCTGGGCACCACAGTATAAAAAGGACATGAAACTGTTGGAGAGTGTCCAGAGGAGGGCTACGAAGATGGTGAAAGGCCTCGAGGGGAAGACGTACGAGGAACGGCTGAGGGCACTGGGCCTGTTCAGCCTGGAGAAGAGGAGGCTAAGGGGAGACCTCATCGCAGTCTACAACTTCCTCGTAAGGGGGTGTCGAGAGGCAGGAGACCTTTTCTCCATTAACACCAGCGACAGGACCCGCGGGAACGGAGTTAAGCTGAGGCAGGGGAAGTTTAGGCTGGACATCAGGAAGGGGTTCTTCACAGAGAGAGTGGTTGCACACTGGAACAGGCTCCCCAGGGAAGTGGTCACTGCACCGAGCCTGACTGAATTTAAGAAGAGATTGGACTGTGCACTTAGTCACATGGTCTGAACTTTTGGGTAGACCTGTGCGGTGTCAAGAGTTGGACTTGATGATCCTTAAGGGTCCCTTCCAACTCAGGATATTCTATGATTCTATGATTTTACAGCTACTGCCTTGTGAATAAAATACTGCTCCCAAGATGTAACCTGATTCCCCAAGTGGTAGACAGAGTTCTGCAATAAGGTTAATGAAACTGAAGTCAGACTTGCATCAACAGAAACTGTCCCTAAATATTCCCTAAAACATTTTTAAACTTGAGTAGTATACTTGGGGTTTAGTATACATGGAAATAGAGATTTATTGTCAGTGAGAAGTTGATGATGAAAAAGTTGAAAGACGTTTTATGAGTCCTGAGGCAACAAAATGCCAAGTGCTGATATCAGTCAGGCCATTTGAAATAAAAGCCCAGAAATCACTCCCAAAGAGGGTTGCTGATGTTCCATGTTAATAATTGATAAAATAATGTACAAACGTCTTAGCTGGAGTTGTAACTGCCAAAAGCTGTGAAGCTGCATTAAAACAAACTGCATTTCTCTCCTTTAGAAAGTTCAGTTTTCAGGATGATTGCTGATTCCAGTACCGATGATTTCCATCATATATGATTTCGGAATCTTTTTCGCAAGTTGATTTTTTTCTGGTTGATGTGAAGCTTTAAAGTGTGACCCTCGTTGGATGTTTTATGCAGAAACAAGCTACTAATGATCCATTCGTGAAGCTGTCCCAGTCTGATGTGATCTTTCCTGAGCATTGGTGCATGAGATGGAACATGATACTCCAGATATTTCTCTAATGCTCTGTAGAGTGGCTTTACGCTATTTCTGTCTGCTTCCAAAATGGATCATATTACATTTGCTTTTCTGAGCTGTACAACTGAGTCCCATCACTCCCATTCTCTTATTAAAACTTGGATAGAAAAATGGGTAGGGTGGAGAAAGAGGAAATACTGTTATCCAGTAGTTGCAAATCTTGACTAAGGAGCTTGGAATTTACTTTTTTATTTCCTATGGCCTGTAAGTTTCTTGTATGTGCTTTTTTGGCAAATTATAGATCAAATCTTGTAAGGTAGTAGTGTTTTTCCATACCTGTCCATGGCCAAGCCACTGTACTTTTTTGAGCTTTCGCCTTCACCTTTGCACTTCATTCAGATAAACCATAAACTGGAGTTCCATGAATAGTTCCTGGAGTGGCAAGTGCCTAAGAAGTCTAATCTTTACTGGGGGCCCTTTGAATCCAACAAAACACAAGTAAATGTAGTGGACTGACAGAGTTTTCAAATCACTACTGGTCCTTTATCTTCGCTGATTTATTTACTGTCCCAGTCAAGGAGCTACATCTCATCAGTATTACTCTGTGTACAAGATGTGGATTTTAGCAGACATTAGCAAACACACAGGCATTTAAAAATGCATCAGGGGCATGGGATGGTGCTAAGGACCATGTGATGGCCATACACCAAAATGTTCTTAAGCTCCAGGGAAAAAATATTGTTGAATAAAGAAGCAACTTGAGAGTAAGTGAACTGTAATGGGAATTCAGCAGCTAATTCTCCCGTTTGCACTGCACTGAGGATGTAGTGACTTAAGAGGAACAATTGCTTCAATCCCAGAGTAAATGGTAGTCAAGAAAAGCTGAAGGAATTTAATATGCCAGAAATAGATCAATGACTGCTTTCATACAGCTTCATGTCAGGCTTCTGTTTAGTTTCTACCTAGCAGCTAAACTAGAAAAGACAAAGCTTCCTTTATAATTCCTTGATACCAAATGCCTGCGTGGTGTGAAAATGGAGCAGTTCCATCAAAGTGAGGCAAGGTATTGAATGAATATTTGTCCCAAATTTAAAGTGTTCATCACTATGTAATTTGTTACAAGAGCCAAAGGAAGTTTTATGGGCATTTTGTTCATCATATTTAGCCTGGTTCTTTGTCTGCCTAAAGTGTTGTACTGAAGCCTCAAGGAAGAATTATGGTCTCAATTATTCCTTCTGCATTGCTCCTATATTAGTGCTGAATCCTGAGGGAAGGGTTACTACTGATAATTAATCTTTCCCTAGTTTCTCCAAGTGAAAGTACCAAACCTGCAAACAAGGGAGGGTATTTTTTAAAGGGATGACTCTGCTGCTGTATAGAATTCAGATATCCATGTACACAGGTAAATGTACCAAATAGACTGACGTAAACTAATTACTCTATTACTTCAGTTACAACATTTAATTCCAAACTGTTACTCCGAATTGTAGCAGTCTTTTTTGAAATACAACAGGCAGATTTCCTGTGTTGGTTCTGTCCTGTACTCCCTCAGGTCAATCATTTCAATAAATCACACGGTAATACAGAGTTCAGATTAATGTGTACTGATACCCTCTGCAATAATTATTGATACTTGAACTATAAATATGCTACTTAACCACCCTTTGGTTATCACCACTTGTGTTTGTTTTTTTGTCCTTTATTTGCATGTTCATAGTCTCTCTTAGCTTATATAGGGAGAGGTGGACATTAAAAGAATTGGATGGTAGGTTCAAAAAGCAAATAGCAGGCAGACTGACCTTTATTCTGCATATTTGCTTCATCTCTTGTGTGGAGGGCCGTTGTACATCCTATATGCTGCTTAATTGCTAATGGATAGTACCAGGATGAAACCATAATTAGTTGATTTTATGCTTCTGCCTGTTTTTTTGTCTTTTTCTTTTTTTATGTCTTGTAGTGTATACGTTTCATTTAAAAACAGTTGGAGATCCCATTCCTTTCCTGTTAGTGTTCTCCCACTTCAATAATTGTACATAAACATTGACCAATTTTTGTTTTCTTGGCAAGATGACAATTATCTCATTTGAATTTGCTTTCTTGCTTAGACTTCAAGGAGCATCTGGAGGTAGCAAACAGCTCACATTCATTTCAGCTGCACTTACAGACCAGAGCCACTGTCAGGCTATGCTGAGCATTACCTGTGCCCTTCGAGGCTCCGATCTTGCCCTCTGCCGCATGTGTCACTGTCTAGACGAATAGCTCTGCTGCTTTCAAGAGTGTTACACCTGTGGGCTGTAGAGAGAGACCCAGCACTTTTCTAATAGCTTTTAGAAAAGCAAGCCGCACATCCCCTTAGAGTTCGAGTCACCATATTTCACCTCATGATGTGGCTGATGCTACGGTTTTCAATTCTGTCAAGCTCTTGCTGAGGGCAGAACAATGAAGGCTGCTGGGTGATAGGAGCGTGGGAGCTGGGTAACAGCATGTTGCTGTTGCCGTCCTTTCTATAGAAGCATTTTGCTATTCATAACCTCAGCAGTATGGCCATCCACCACCGTGGAAATAGAGCATTGGAAGCAGTGTCAGGGCTTATGAAGTACACAGAAGTTAGCCCTGATGAATCACTTCCTACTCCAATTCTATTTATTTATTCATTTGTCTCCTCTCTGTTTGTGGTGTAGATGGTGGTTTGACATCTGAGCCATCTACTTGCTTGGGCTCTGGCAAAGTTTGGGATCTCAGGTTTTAGAGACTCCAGCTTGCTGTGGTGAAATACTGATGAGATGAAAATATCAATGCAGTTTATGCAGGAATCTAATCTACTTAATGCCCCAAATAAAGTAAGATTGTTGTGTGTACAAAAATGGTACTTCACCGAGTTTCTTTAAATTAATTTAGTATAATTAACGCATTCACTTTTTAAGTTGTAGTACTGCCTATTCGAGGCTCTGACGTCTTCAGGTATCAGTTTTAGCAAAATCTTTAGCTTTCTGTAAGTAAACACTTGTTGTTAACACATCGTTATTTACACATTGAAAGGTATTTCTTTTAGAAAAGTTAAGGGTTTTTGAGGTTTCTGAATGCATTCTGAAAAGTGGTCTAACCTCTGTGAACTCGGTTACCCTCACTCAGCTCCAAAGTAACTTGACATCCGCTGGAAGGACTGTCCTTGACTCCAGTAGGCTTTGGGACAAATCTTATACGCAGCCATTTAGGTCCGTCAGAGCTTTCAGGTTTCATAATTTTGTATGTGAAATTTAATGTTCTTATTGATGAAGATTTTTCTTCACCTCTTTTTTCTTACTCTTTTTAGGTAGCGTTCACAGATTTTTATTTTTTAATATTTTGTATATAATTGTAATGTCATTTTCTACAAGTGCAGTTTATTGCCTTTTATTCTCATAGGATTTTTTTTTTTTTTTTTCCTTGTGGTCTGTAAAGTAATTTATAAAACTTATTAGAAGGTTTATACATATTATAACAACTCAACAAGTGAAATACGAATACCTAGAGTTAGATGCTTAGGTGCACTGAAACATTTACAACCACTCAATAGAGCTATTCGGATTTGTGCCAAGGTAGGTGTTTTTTTTCTTTCACTTCCACAAAACTTATATCATGTTAAATAAAAGTGGCAAGTTTTACGCAGCTATCAGTGAGAATTTGTGTAACTTTAAGCAATTAAAAGCCTAGAGGATTCAATCTTAATGTTACTGGTTATTTTTAAAGGTACAGAATATTCATGACCATCACTCTGCTTTTAATTCAGAAGATGAACACTGATGTGTTGTCCTTGAATGGGGATAAAATTAAGGAGAACATGTGTGCAGAAGTAAGTTCAGCCACTTCCCTTTATACCACTTGACAAGTTTCCTCAGAATTAGTACATCTATATTACTATTCACAGCCATGTATGAGACAGCTTAAAATCATGTTGAGATGATTTAAAGTTGTGTGTTTTATATATTCTTATAAAGAAATAGATTACACAAAATGAGTTGATATCTGCCTGCATCCAGACCACGTTTTTTCAGCTAATGTAATAGCTAATTACACGAATTTTCACTAGTTCATGTAATAGGTGATAAATTCACAATCTGAGCCTCATTTAAATATTCTTCCTTTGCTTCAGGTCTTATTTTAAATAGAAAAATCAAAAAATATGGCTCTTAGCCTTGCTTTGGTGAACCTAAGCCACGATGGCTACTGTACAGCGACTGGGAGCATAAAGCCAATCTGGGGGATCCCTCAGGGACCCCATCAACGGTAATTGTGTTAAGTGAGGGATTTCTGGTTCACAATCCAGAACCATGAAATGAATGTGGAATCATGAACCCAGCCTCCGGCACCACTTCTGTGCACTCAAAGCCTGTGAAGGGCTCTGGAAATGTACCCACATCTCTCAGTAGTCTGAAGCAATCAATAAAATTAACCTAGGTTCTCTTTCATTAAGAAGTATTACCTGACCAGTATGCCTAATTTTAGAGCTGCAAGTATGCCTGCCAGCTGCGACAGCCACCAATCCCTGGCATCCCAAGTGGGTCACACAAGGCAGCCGAGTAGATGTTTCAATACAGAGCGAAATGAATTAAGTCATTGCTGATTCAAAATTACCCTTGCTTTTAGTATTTACATTGGCCCAAGCCCCGGGACAAATTCATCGCACAATGTAAAATAGAGTGGAAGCTTCAAAGGTAAAGTTTGTTCTCTGCTCTGCATATTAAACTCTTGGTTTAAATTCTACCTTTTCCACAAGGTGTATGTTAAAATAAATGAAAATATAGCAGGTCTGATTCTCCTTTCCATGAGATAGATTTCACAATTCAAGCTTCCAATGCTTGCAATAACAGTTTTGCTGGCTCAAATTGCAGAGGATAAAAGAAAAATCAAACCACAAAATACACTATTTAAACCTGGACAAGAAGTAGGCTAATGGCTCACAAGGTTGACCGAACCAACATAATAGCCCATAAAGCATTCTTTGATGTTATGTGCCAAGGACAATCTTAGAATTTGTAGGAAATAAGATAAGAAATGAAAAGCTAAGCCTGATCCAGACATAAATATACGGACTGCTGTGAGAGTTTCCTTTATGTCCAGCAGATGTCAATGTGGCGATAAACTAAAGCACACTGGGAATCAAAAACGAGCCTGTCTACTCTCAGAGTAAAGGTGGAGTTAGAGTTTGCATCCCAAGCACCAGACTCAGCCATGCTCTCACGGCATGGTGGAGCACACATTTAGTTTTTTGGGATTCTTTTCCCATGGCTTTGTTTTTCTCCATACTATCAACTTTTATTTAACCACAGTTTAAAATGTGTTACAACTTCTGTGATGTAGGACATAGCTTGGCATTTTGCTTCCAATATATTTTCACCTTCATTTCCTGCTAACATGATGGTCTTGGTTTTTCCCATGTGCACTATAGTTACTGTACGCTGCTGTATCCATGCTCTCTCTAGTGCTGGGCAGACCTTCCCTCCAGGCTTACCCTGGGAATTCCCTATTGTGCTATTTGTTGTGTCACACGTGATTACAAATTATTTGTATTTGAGTGAATAGTTCACTGATCTTGATTATGTAGGAAACAGGAACAATGGACAGTAGTTAATTTTTTGCAGACAGATAGATTGTTCTCTTAGTAGTAGCTCTGCTTAGTTTTTAGTGTTGTTTGAACACGCCATTGATTTTCTGTAAGTTCATTATATTGTTTAGCTTTTTTTTTTTAGTCTACTGTACATGATGTTTGAGTATTGCTGTATTGATTTCTCAACAAGCCATTTGAGTTTCAAAATATTAATCACTCAAACTAAAAGTACTCATACATAGGTTTTCTGTTTCATAAAATTATGTAACAATGATCAACGAATAGGAAAACTTCCTGTGCTTGTTGCATTTTGTTTGGAAACATTTCTCTAGAGTAGTGGTTTGCAGTAAGCTTTTGATGAAAAAGATAGAAGCTGTCACGGAATTGATTAGGAAGTCATTATCTGGATAAGATACCATAAATTGAGATAAGATACCATAAATTGAGATAAGATACCATAATCATCTCTGTGATGATTCACTGAGCGGAGTACTCTGGTGAGGACAAACAGTGAGCTGATGTACCACACAGCAATTGTCACCTATAAACAGGTTCACGTGCATTTGGTAGCTGTGGCAGTGACCCTCTGATGGCTCTTCCTCCATCTGAATGCTTTGTGTCATCCTTTCCTGTATTAGTGGAAAGGCTTTACAAGAAGCAGAGGAATCAGGCGTACTTTGGGATGAGTGTGTCTGTTTGGTGTGGATTACCACAGGGCTGTCTGAAGCAAAGTAAGCTTTGGTGTAATTACCCAACTTTCAGTTCTTGCCTCAGACTGTCAGTAGTACTCCTCTGTGTACCGAAAGCCTTATTCTCCAAAGTGAAAATAGGGCTACGTGATGGCTCATTACGGAGTTTAAATGTAAACTCTAAGGCTTGTCTTTTTGAACACAAGTGGAGGACTCCTCCACTGGACCGCAGTTCAGGAGGAGCAGATGTCTCACAGTTTGTGATCTACTCTTACTACAGTCAGCCTAAAAGTAATGACTCAGAATCTTTAAAATATAAAGGAAGGGATATTTTTAGTCTCTATCACATCACATCTGAAGCTCCTTTCTTAGCAGTGCTACTTAACTGAGGCCACTTGTTATCTCTGGGATTTCAGAGCCACGGCTGACTTTCTCCAGTGTTCCTCTCTCCCCCAGCTATTAGCCCTGTGCTTGGATTCTCTGGGGGATATCTGCTAATAAATAACGATAAAAAAAGGAGGAGACCTCCCTCCCATTTTTGTTTCCCTTACTCCTGACCTCTGATTCTGTGGATGAGATTGTGGTGATAAGCACATAAAAGAACTGTTCTCTACTGTTGAATATTTCATACCAGTTTCTTGTCAAAAAATTGATTTTTGCCACAGCTCTCTGACTTTACTTGTCAGGATGAACACGCACACTGTTTTGGAAATGTAAATAGGGATATTTGCTCTTTTTTCTGTGTCAGAGAACCTTCTGACTATGGTCTGTTGTGCGCCCCCCTTTTCTACAGTAATTTGCAACCCGCAAGCAAAGAAGTCAGGTTTAAATTGCTGTTCAATTCAGTCAAGTTGAGAACTTTTCACACCTGTGTATGTAACATTTGCATAAATTATTATAGGAAAAGACCAGTGTTTGGCAAATCACACAAAAGCAACAAGATGATGCAACATACTACAGAAGATACTTATATTAAAATATGTCGTTCTTCGTGGCGCTTGCTGTACGCTGCTATTTGTGTATCTTGAGATTTTTAAAACCTGTACTGTACAGTTACGTTTTAGCATGGTATCATATCATAGTATCAAACTTCCATTAAAACAGAGTTCTCGCCTAATAGAGTTTCTCTGACACCAGCTATCATAAGGGACTAAAACAGGAGAAATTGTATTACTCCATAATGTGAACACTAGACTTGATTTTAACAGCCTAATAAATACATTAGGCCTGCAACCTTCTGCATTCAGAATTGCTCTAAAGCGATCTTTAAACACCACAGTGCATTTCATTTATTGGTTTTGTGATGACCTCAGCTGTTGTGTGTTGTTTGGGTTACCAACTGCAGAAACCTGAAAATGTTAATAGGAGCTACCTTCAATAGCAGTCTTTTTTTCCTCCTTCAGCCAGTCTGCCAATTTTATCTTATTTTTTGCTTCTTCTCTGGTGACTTTGGGAGATGTATTTGGCTCGATTCATGCCCAGTTACCAGTTGTATTTAAGTGTTTGTTTTAAATTTTCTTATGCCCTGCTGAAGGTTTTTATAAGCTACTTCTCTAGCTTTGTCTTGGTCATTTGGAGTGGAAGCTATCTCCCCTGCTGCCGAAGGAGCCAAGTATTCAGCGCACTCTGGCAGTGAGTAGGGTTACGTGAGGGGATAACCCCAAAGTTGGTCTGAGGGCCCTGAAGTGCTGCTCTTACTGAAGGAGAAGTCCTATACACATCCCTGGCTTACAGAGCTCTAACTAAGTGTGCAGTCATTGGAGACTGCTAATTTTCCAATTATATTTTCAAGAGGATAATGTGCTCTTCAGAAGAGGTCTTGAGTTGGCACTCGCAATCACTGTACCCAAGACAAAATGATAAGGAGTGGGAGGACTGGAGAGGCAGGGCAGGACACTGCACAGGGCGTGCAGGATCACGGCCAAAGAGGCTGTGGACAGGGCAAGAGGGTAAGCTCACATAACCTTGCAGTTAAGGCTGTAACTTGCAGTCATCCTGATTCAGACGGGGGTGTTGTTTTTTAAACCAGGTTGTGTGTTTGCAAATACCGCAAATCACTTATTTTCAGAGGAATAAAAAAAATACTTTTTTTTTTTTTTTCCCCCACTGCTGTGCACTTCCCATGAGCGCTGCCAGTCCAGCAAAGCTCTCTCCATCCATGCCGCAGGATGTGGCTCCGCCAGCAGAGAGCCAGACCTATGCAGCAGTGCTGCCTTCACCAGGACGTGCCCCACATGTTAGTGCACCATGTCATCTTGCTCAGAAGAGAAGTTACTCCCTTGTTTGCCCTCTGTTAGTCCTCAGCTGTTAACCATAGATTATTTTTTTTACCTAATAGCTATATGGAACCTGGGGGGCAATACCCACTGGGATCTGTCTGCTGACTTAGATCAAATTTCAGTTCCAAATATATTTACTGTCACTTCCTCTATATGGGACTTGTAAATCTTTTCATGTAGAAACAGTGTGGAACTAAAGGTCTAAACTTTCCCTTTGATGTCAGTAAGAACTTCACTTCTTACTTGGATTGAGCTATAATAATATACTTCCTCTGGAAAAAAAGTTAATGGGTTGTTAGAAACTTTACAGGAATTTTTAAATTAAACTTTAAGTGAGCGTATTGTTAAGGTGTAGGTTGGGGAAACATACATAAATATATATATATATATATGATGAAATCAAAAGTATAAGTCATCTAGATATTCCTATTTTTGTGCAACAGGCTTTCTAAATCAGCTATATATATGATTTAAATCGTAAATGAGCTAAGGATACCATATGGTTTCAGTATGCATCCAAACTAGCAGAATTCTTCCTGAGGAAATATTATTAAGGGTATTTTATTCTAGGCTTATTGCAGTATTTCTTCCGAGTGAGAAATATATTTGGAGCTGCTCTTGAATATAGGCATGTTGTGCATTCTGTAACGGAAACAGATGTGTTGAGCTCTTCCTTATATACAATACCTGTAGGGGAAAAAAATATATCTTTTAGGGTGTGGTAACTACTTTGGATCCTATTAATGCCTCTGTCCTATATCTCATGTTGGGGTTTTAAAGGTAGTCACTGAGAAGTGTGCAGGGAGAATATTTGTTCTCTTCTGATAAGTATGTGGATTATAATCACTACACCTGGCCAGATGCTTTTGCCTTGACATTTTTAAAGTAATTTCCAGAATCTTTCCCTGTTTCAAGATACGTAGATTTTTATGCAGTGCCCTAATATTTTCTTGCTTATATAAATTTCATCCATGTTTTTATATATCGATCTTCATGGTTTGGTGCATGTAATGAGATTAGTCCTTCCTTACTGCAGCCGCTTTGAAGAATGCAAGCTGGTATAAGTATGCTAGCTACAAGAGACAGTACTGTGTTGTGCAATGCCACGTGGGTTAATTTAATTCCTAAAGTAATGTAGGCTCATTGCAAAATATATTAACTGTAGATTTTCCAAAATACTGATTTCACATGACTATGGATTGATTAACGTATAATTGAGGGAAATAATTCTGTGCATTAGAGCTCTGATATTTACACTGCATCGTATGCAGTGCTATCTCTAACAACTCTTGCCATTTCTGTTCCATGTTTTCTCCATTCCAAAGCAGCTGAATGTGCTTTCTTTGGAATGAGTATTTCAGTTGTCAGCTTTTCATAATGCAACAGTAATAAGGGAAAAGAGGAAAAATAAGAACAGTAACTTCCACTTGTACAGCATCTTTCATCTAAGAGTTTCCAAAGGCAAACATCAGTAATGAGATAAGCCTGGTGGTTTTATTTCTGACCTACCTTGAGGCTGTTTGCTTGTATTTCTCTCAAGATAATTAGCTAACAGAAAATGGGTGGCTGGCCAGGAAGAGCTTGGGTGTTACCAGAAGTGCTGCTGGGTACTTAAGGAGCTTCTCTTTCTTCCCCTTTTGTGGGAAAATGGTGTCCTTCCCTGGAAGAGACCTTCTGAACGGGACATAAAATTGAGATTCTAACACATGTTAAGTCATTAAATAACTTACGGATTATTTTATGAGAGCAAGGCTCCATCCCAGTTAATTCCATTTCAGCCTCTGATGTTCTTCCACCATTTAAGTGAATAAATATTCTGCCTTCCAGGCCTTAATTAATTGTACTTGTTTAGTTCTGTTGTGAGGTATTGAAAAGCCTCTGATCTCATCTCAAAAATCTGCTATGATTCCTGCCTCTGTGATGCAGCAAAACTCATTCAAGCAGCAGAAGATTTGGAAATCTTTTGCTTGGTAGCATGATACTTCACAGCTCTGCTTCTGGACTTCTACCAACCTAAATCAGAATCTGCTCTCTAAAAGCAGTTGTTTTTTCCCTCGTGCCAGTTTCTGACCCTGTGTTTTCCCAGTGGTGATGTTGATTTTCATGCAGATGAACCAAAACACAGCAGCTTAACTGATTTGACACTGGCAGATGCTCCAAGGTAACAATGGTGTTTGAATACAGCACCGACACACACCCGCTGTCCTCAGAGGTGATGGGAAGAAACTCAACTCGCACTGATCAGACCTTTCCTCTGATGGGATCCTAGCTAATGACGTTGTCATTACCAAGAGAGTCCCTATTGATCCCGTTCGTCAGACTTCAACTGTTTAAGAATAGCATTGTTCATATAAACAGTGTCACTAAAGCTTATTATAAGTTTGTGTACTTTCTGCAGCGATGCTGATCTTGTCTTACAGCTATCATGGTGCTGTGGGTTATCTTGTTTGCTTTTTATTTTTCCTCTCCCTTCTCCCTTTATGCTAAGGATATAAACTATGTAGGTTAAAAAATTTTGCATGGCGTAATGCGTAATAATATGCATAATAATGTCATCAGGAGATTGCAATTCACTAGCTGGGGGCTGTTGATTTAACTGCAATACAGGTAGAAAATACAAGTTTCGGTTCATAGCAATTTGAGTAAAATCTTGTGCAAAAACTAAAAACACATCTTCGCATTTGGGAAAAAGTTTAGCAATGGATTTGTCGTTAAATTTCTGGTCTTCATCTATTTGATGGGATTGAACATACCTGATTTTTTTATTTTTTTTTTTAGCCTATCACCACATCAAAACTGTCTCTAAATACACTGAAGCTTCAACAACAGAGTTATCAGTACTCTGGTGTGGTTTATGGCATGGACAGAATGCAGATACAGACAATCCAAAAGAGAAATAGGGTTCCTCTGCACTTCTGAAATACGTACATCTGTTTCTGCTGTTGCATAGAAAAAGAAAATAAAGCAGTGCAATGTGAATTGGAAAAGAAGTACGACAGTCATTTTTGGGTTAAAGAAAGGGGAAAAAATGTGTGTGAAATCATTTTGCTATCCCAAAAATGACAGGGAGGAACATTATGAGCAGGGTCTCATATTTCCCCAGTAACTAAATATTGCTTTGGCTTTATTGCTCAGTTGACTTACAGAGAATGGATTTGTGGTTAGAGGAAAGAGCTTTAAAATTGCAGCTAGATTGCTTTTTTTTTTTCCCCAAAGTTTTTTTTTTTTTGAAGTTTTGAAGCTTAATTCCATTTTTTAGAGGAGCTCTTTCTTCAATCAGAATTTTACAAACATTTTTACAACAACAACAAAAATATATTAAATTACACACTGATGTTAATTTTGCTCTTCTTTTGCCACATATTTTTAAACGGAGCTCGAAGGCAAAGCTAATTAATGATAAGCACATACATAAAATGAGTTCAGAAGTACAGAAATCCTGATGTTTCCTCAGGTTTAGAGACTTGAACATGATGAGCTAAACATAGACTGCTTTGCTGAAGAAATTTAGGTCTTAAATTGAGACCTTCCCCTTTGCCCTCCTTTCTTTCAAGTCACCTTGTTTAAGATAAATCGATTGACCAAGGTGGAGTTTTCCTGAGTGACTTGTGGTTTGAAACATCCAAGTATTTTCAGGCTCTCTCTTTTCATTTCCTTAAAGTCCGAGGTTTAAAGTGAATCCTTCCATCTCAGCGCAGGTAGAGAACAAACCCTTCTGATTTGAGAGCCCAGGAGAGATGGTCTGAGTGAATCGTCAGTGGCTGTTGAAGAGATGGGCATGCCCTTGCTATTACAGAAACCGAGTCCTGATCGATAGGAAAGAAAGAAAAGAGAAATCAGTATGCAAATTTGTGCATACAAACTCAAGACTGAAATGTCATAAAGATTGAAAACGGCTGATAGGTTGTACTTACCCCTTCTTTTACATGTTTGTGATCCCTGGGCAGTAGATCTTTTGGAGATCTTCACGCTGTTTGTAGATTCCTGGTGCAAGAAGACTTGGAAGCTTTGAAAGAAACTTTGAAAATGCAGCTCATTCACTGAAGGTAAATCCAGTCACCACTGAGTATTTTATCTCATTGGTCAACCAATGCATAGCATCATCTTTTGCAAGCTGTGCCATGTGACTCGAGTTGGGGATAATGGATACTGAAAGCAACCATGAGCATTTCTTTGGGCTATGAATATGTTGCCTCTTGAAAAATGCGAATAAGAATTCACATCTTCATCTCGGGTCCTTGTTCCTGTGCCAGCAAAACATTTGATATCACAATAGAAAAGTGTTTTATTTATTTCAATGTGCAGTTGGAATCATTCTACTTTTTTTTTTTTTTTTTTTTTTGCCACAACAAGTACAACCGTAACTTAAACTGACAGTGCTAAATACTGTGGTAAATCTGAAAACACTTCCTTTCTTGCTTGATAAATTAAACTGACCTAAAATAAGAATCCCATTCCAAAAATATGTCCAAAGTATTGATACAAATTTGTCCAACATTCAGAAATGTAAAATACAAGGCCAAGTACAGTTTTCTTCTGCATCCAACTTTAGTGACATATCTTTCCAGTAGGTTTCACTGGCATAATGAAAAAAATGGGATAATAAATCTTTTCCTTCAAACATGTTTGGCTGAGTATTGGAAAAAGTTGGCTGTGCTGTGCCAGGCTCTTGGAGGCCAATTGCTTCCGTAAGTGTAAAGCTCGATTGCAGGTGCATCTCTGATCCCTTCTGAAGAGGGGCTGAGGGCACTGAGCATGTGTAGGCTGCAGCGATGGACATCTGTTAGGGATTCCTCCAACTCGGGGTAAAATCTTTCAAGGAAATGCATAATGCATTTGGGTTATAGAGGCTTAGCCAAGTTTTTCCTTGTTACCCTCCTAAAGTTTTGACTTAAATTGAATTCACCATGGAGAGGGATGCTGACATCCTACTGGGCAAGAAGTTCTTGCATTTCTATGACTTTACTTTTCGTTAGTGTGTGCCGCAGACTGAGCTTTCCCTGCAGTCGTGTCCAGCAACCTGCAGATGGCCCAGCGCAGTGCACACACCACGTGCACAAGTGAGGCTCCATGGCATAATGCAGAAGGTGAGGCTGACCAGCAGGGTGGCAGAGCAGCATGCTGCAACTCCTTGCTACTGTATGAACGAGTCAAGGCTTGCTTGGAAAAGCCGGGAAAGAGAGTGATAGCAAAAGGCCATTACTGAGCAGCGAGAACCCCAGGTGATGTTGAACTTGAGCAATGAGCCTAGAGTCCCTGCTTGCAGACTAATGGGAGCTGTTCCTGCAGGGTAAGAATCAGATAGGAAAACAACACTGCTTAAAGTATGCTTTTGTCATCCAGAAGCACTTAAGCTGCGTGAATAAAATTGCATTCAGTGTGCCAAGGGCATGAATAACTCCACACAGTGAAGAACAAGTGCCTAAGCTTGGATGATTACCAGTGTCAAGATAGCAGGCACCCCTAACTATTTACAATGGAGTTTTACAGAACAAGAGAGGAAAACAATGTCCGTGGCTAGGAAGTGGGTCAGGCACACAGCAAAAAAATAACAAGAAAAAGAACAAGAATTGGAGAGCCCACAAGCTGCATCCCAGCAGCTCTGAATATGGGGATGGAATCTGTGTAAGGACAAATGCCATTTTTCTTATCCTCAACAAAACCTGGCAGACCTCCCAGGCTGCTTTAAAGGAAACTTGCCTTGTCCAGCAGCTTTGTTAAGTACCGTACATTAAATGCTACAGCCTCTGCTTCAGGTTCCTAAAGCTTGATTTCTGACAGTAGAGAAGTGCTTTCTCCTGTTAAGCGGGGCAGGTCTCTGACCTGGGAAAATCCTTAATCCTGGCAGTGATGGTTCCTTTCAACTCCCTGGGTCAGGCTTAAAATAGCATTTCTGTGAAGAAGAGAGCGTGATGGAGGAAAACAAGGCAGCTCCTCGCTTCATTGTGCCTGGTGAGCTTTCGCTGTGTTTTGTTTAAACTACAGAAAGGGACTCAGCATAGAGCTGCCTGTTCCTGCGACATGGAGCACTGTAAAGGCTGGGCCCAGTGCTGTGGAAATAAATAGGTGCGTGTATTTTGTGCTTCAGGTGATGGGTTATTTGTAAGCAGACTTAGAGCACTCAGAGAATCAGGGTTTTCTCCCCGTCCAGCCAGGAAAAGAGCTGGGTAAGGCAAAGAAAACACAGAAATGGCCTTGTAGAAGTACAAATGGAGAACTGCTGCACCACCACTCTGAACACCCCAAATGAGCACAATTTAGGGTACTTCTTCTGCTTTCTTCCCCCTTCCTTGTCTTTGCCTCCCCGGGCAGAGTTGATTGTGCTTCTCCCGAAGATGGAAATGACGCCTGATGGTAGCGTGAGGCTTGGGTTTGGGTCCTTCTTGTGCCCCAAGCTACTCATGTGTAGCCCTGAGCAAGTCAGGGCTCAGGCTGTACCCAGTAACTGTGCAGAGCATCATGCTGCACCTGATGGGTCTCGTGGTAGCATGAACATCTCAACAAACCATCCAGGGCGTGTGGCTCAGTTGTTGTTCAGCTCTGAGCTGCCTGCAGGTCCCTCTCAACAGCAGCTCCCCTTGTGTGAGCTGTGGCACGACTCCAGTGTCAGTCCAGGCTGAGGTCTCGCCAAAAGCATTTGGTTTACCACCTCCTCTCTTGTAAGGCTGCTTACATTTGCAGTGGCTCTTGTGTCACCCTGAGCTATAGATCTTCATCTTACCACATGGCGGTTATACAGGGGCTTTAAGTGACAGCTTACTTTCCCATCTTCCCACATTTTCATTTTGTAATTGAGGAAAACTTATGATCCTATTTGCAAGTTGTTGTTTATTTGTGTTTTGTGTCGAGAAGTTATGGCCTTTTGATGGATGTGTTATGTACATGCTGACTGATTAAATATGACAGTAATGAAAATATATTCAATAATACAGGCTTGGGATGGCAGCCAAAGTGTTCATGAATACATCCAAGGAATGACAGAGGACGTGTGGGTAGGGACATGCAGGTTACGCTGTGCCCTGCAGCAGGATCTGGGGTTGGAAGAAATGTCAGGTCCAAAGAGTCGGTCCCGCTAACGGGTTTTAGGGAAGTCACACCCACCAGGGGTTAGCTTGCTCGGTGCTGCACCTGCGATGGAAACTCCCCTCTGTGTGCTTCTCTAAAAGAGCCTGATTTCTGCCCGTTTGTTTTGAATTCTAACAAATGGCAGTGTTAAAATCAAGGCCAGAAGTGCTGGGGAGGTTTCCCTGCTCAGCCCCAGCCTCGGTGGTGGTGTGCCCATCCCACTGGGTTCAATCTTTCCCAACCTTTCCAAGGAGTGGCTGTGCCTAAACTGTCCTACGTTAAAAAGCAACTTGTTCAATTAAATCCCCTGCCTTCCGGGATGAAAGCCCTGTGGGATTGTTCCTGAAGCCTGTTTACAAACCTTGAGTTGTTTACAAAGCACACAAATCCAACAAGGCCTGTTTTACCATGGAGACTGAAGGGGAAGCATTAACGCTTTTCACTGTCAGAGTTTAGGTGACTTCAATCTATTTTTCTTTCATACAAGTACTGAAATACAAACACAGGAAAACTGTGATGTCAAATTGTACTTTAGGATGAAGATCAGGAAGCTTTTTACAGGTGAGCAATATTTTATCACGGGTATCCTTTCTTTCCCCATAACCAGTGGTCTATAGAAGGCTTTAAAACGTTTGAAGTAGTCTGAATCTTCCCATGGCACTGCTAACATTTCAGTTTTATAGGTCCCAATTCAGCAAAGCTCTTGAACACACACTGAGAATCAAGGGTGATCCCAAAGTTCTCTGGAGGGGACTTGCACAGAGCAATAGCACCCTGCCCAGTGAAAGGCAGTCAGCAACGGAGAGGGGAAAAAAATTAAACCTTCAGTATTTTGATACTACAGGTTGGAAAACCTGGATTAAAATATATATATATATCCTTGAGGAGGAGAGAAAAAGCTTGAGTCTTCAAATTACAATAGCAAATGCAGACACTTTCCATCCTCCTTAAAGGAGAGACATCACCTCTACTGGCAGGGATTTTGTTTTGATAGACAGCTGAGTTAGCTGTGCCTCTAGTTTAAGATGTGCTTTTCTGGTCCGCTCCCAACCTTTGCACCCTCTGACCATCCACAGCACAGCTTTTTTGCATCCTCCCCCCTGTATCTGTGTGAGCTGATTACCTCAGCCCCGTGCCACGGCGAAGAACAGAGCTCAGTCAAGGCTCAAACGTAGCGGAAAGAGGAGAAAAGTCATAAAGGGAAAGTTAATGGCCCAGCAATCTCTATTGGGAGCACTACTGAAATGGGCTCTCATTTCTGCCATATCAATCACAGCTCGCTTAGGGAAGCCTTGATGGTTTCCTTGCTGCTGCTGCTCCTGGGGGAAGATCCAGGTGAAGAACCCCCCTGAGCTCGGCTGCTTGCCGGGGGCTCGTTCACTGGGGAGGGTCCCTGACATTTCTCCCAGCATCACCCCGTAGTGCTCAGCACTGCTCAGCTGGCAGAGCAGCTCCATCAACACCGGTGTCTCTGGAAGCAGTCGTTGACTCTAAATTAATACTGGCTTGAGTGCTAACAAGCTGGTCAGGGTGCTGGTACAGAACAAAAGGTTACGGACAGGTGCTACAGAGCAGTGTTAAAAATACACAGAGCTTTTACTGATGTTCTTTCAAGGGGTTCGGTTTTGTAGTTAGTTTATATTTGGTGAAGCTTCTAGACCAGTTAGGAAGATCACTTTACATAAATTTACTAGACCCTAGTCATGGTTACGGTGGCTAACAAGAATTTGTGGATGCTAACGTTTAAAAAGTAGTTCTTGAATGTAATGATGTAGGTCTGTTAACGATATGCACATTTGAAATCAAGTAAAAAAATTAAATCTGAAAAAGACTTAATTTTCCTGGATAATACAAGTGATGTGTAGTGCAGGCTGTAAGCTTTGTATCAGAGCAGTTCTTTGTTTTTGTGGGCCTGCTGTGAGAGAACGTCCAAACTTTTGCAAATAGTGATGCATCTTTAATATCCTGGGTTACTTGTTGTTATTTTGAATATTGCACTTTGATAAAGGCGGTAGTACAGAACTGTTTGTGCCTTTCCTTACTTGGCATGAGTATAATGAAGCAGTAAAGCCGTAAATACATGTTTTGCGTAGGATTCTACAAGCTTGGGGAGGAATAAGAGCCTCTCTAGGCTTGTATTTCCCTGTTTTATTTCTATGCGTTTGCATTAGTTATAGCATTGTGGTTCAGACGTTTCAATATAGTTCTGTGCTCACAGAAGAACCTGATGAGACCTGTATTACCATGGTTTTTTATTTGACTTCCACTCTAAAGCCTTAATATTTGCAAACATGAGTACATACAAATATTTGACTACAAGCTTCACTTCTGGGCTTGCAATTGGGATTTGCTTTGAAAATGTCTTTCCAGCAAGGCGTGTGAGATCTTACAGTAAGTCATCAGAGGATTATGGAGTCTCAGGGCTGTAGTGTTCATTCTGTTCCTGTTGGATAATGACTGAAGTGAGCACAAAGCAAAAAGCTGTTGTTCAGTGCTGGTAACTTTCTACTCCTACAACTGATGGTACAGACTATAGGGAGAGGGAACATCTCTTTCCTGGAATATTGCTGCTGACATTTGACTGATGGAAGACTGATGGAGAGGGAAGAGGAAAGGTTACTGTTAATGATCATTTCACTAAGAAAGTATAACCTGGAGCTGTGAAAGGGTTCGTTGCACGTACTCTTTACAATTTCCTTGTGCTGTGTTGTAGCTCCCGCAGCACGCTGAGCAGCGTAAAGCAACTGTTTAAAACCGACACTGTGAAGGTGTAGATTTGATGCGTATTAATGACTTCCAAATCAAATTTTCTGAAACTACAATTAAATTGTGTTTTTCTAGCTGAAAATAGAGCTGCTGGAAGGTGTGTGTATCCCAATAGTCATCTCTCCAAAGTAGCACTCTACAGCGTGTAACTGAGGACAGCTACTGAGCACAGCACCTTCCAGCAAGGCTTGCTCAGACCTGCCTGGTGTGATCTGCAGCACAGGCAGGCTCCCTGTCAGCTGCTGATGGTGGCCAACACATTTATATCCTGGAGAGGGAAAGGCCCTTGTGCAGATGTATGCCTTTGTAAAAGACATGCAGCTGCTTTGGGGGAAATGCTTGCCATGCCCACAGGTACTGTGCTGTCTGAGCCACAGGGAAGCAGGGAGGTGTTCGGTTTGCAAGGATTATAAAAAACAAAACAAAACAAAAAAAAAACACAGACACTTCTCATAGAATCATAGCACATCCTCATATCCTGAGTTGGAAGGGACAAATGGGGTTTATGCTCTGCCTGTGCTGCCTTGAGGCAGAACATGGGGACTTAGGGAACCCTGGCCGTTCCCCTGAGCTGGTGAAACCCATCAGAGCTTCCATTAAGTTCAGGAGAGCTGTGCTGTTCTGTACCAGCTTGCAGTTTTCCAGCAGTCTCTCCAAGAAGCTGACTCACTTCATGAAGCCGTGTTCCTCTATCATGAGAAGGTCTCTGTGCTCGTTGTGGGTGAGAGCTGAGGGACAAGTATGAGAGTCCCAGATCTTACCCCTGCACAGAGCCCCCACGCTGGCCGCTACCAGTATAGCAACATGCCAGCCAGCATCTGTCTTGGTAGTTTCCTTTTTGCTGCTGCTACTGCTAAATGACTTGATGTTACCTAATGAAGACGCATATGCTGTGTGCATATACTGTAGAGAAATTGGTGATATACATATGAATAAGGAACACTATTTGGAGCCTCAGTGCGTAGGGGGACACAGGGGAAAGTAACAGTAGATTGCCTGTTGCCACTGTGACTGCAGTAAGTTGTGCTTAAAAAGATTGAGAGGATGGATTTAGTAATATAAACTGCTGAAATACAATGTTTAGAGTGGCAAGTTATCATGAAAATTATAAAATATATTTAGCCATTACAAGGGCGCTGCATTTAGTGTATTATTATTCTTAGACTCTCAGTAAGCCACTCACACGCTGCCTTATGTTTTCTGACATTTCCATTATTAAATTCTGGTCATCGACATAAATAGTATTGCAGAATAACAACCCCAGACCTGAAGAAACCAACTCAATTTACCTTCAGGTTTTAAGAAGTAATATTTATGCATATGTATGGGGGAAATAATAGCACATTATTTTACTGTAATAAAGTCATCCCTTTCTCGGTATCCAGACGGCAAGCTGTTGGCTAGTGACAGTGTTCCAGCAGTGGTGGAGGGCCACCCCAAAGACTACAGAAAGAGAAACCCTGAAGTAGTGGAGACTGCTCCAAGGGCAAGACCACCCCATGGGGTCAGGTAGCAAAGTTCACAGGACATGAGCATAGCCCAAAGATGTTGTTCACTGAGTTTGCATCTCACAGTGGTTTTTCCTTGCTATCCCTTGTTGAAATGAACCTGACCTTTTAAAACACATCACAAGCCTGGTGTGAGTGCCACCCCACCTGCCTTGTCACATCAGCAATGGTGGCAGCGGGAGAAAGGAAGCATGAGCAGGCTGGGCTGGCCCCAGCGTGGTGTCCTGCAGCCTGCTGAGATGCAAATCCTGGGGATGTGGTTGGGAGGGAGTTAGGTCTCTCATGCTGCTTATCTTACAGCATCATCTGCAATATGGTTGGTTACATGGGAAAAAAAATATACATGGAATAAAATTCAGATTGCCATTAACTTCTTTGAATTTTAATGCAATAGGAAGTGTACCAACAACAGCGAATTATAAAAATCACCCCTCCCTGACTTTGATGGATGCACCCCACACAAACACAGCACATACTGTTTTATGAACGAGATTATTTGCCTAAGTCATCAGCATATGATTGATTAAAGGAGCAAAATGAGTATGTAATCACTTCTGCATATCTTGCTTACTACAAATAAGAAAGTTTTGTCCAATTTATTAGAAGCTGATGAGATTAAATTAAATTGTACAGTTGGAGCCCTAACAAATGCTTTTTAGCATTGAAATACTCAGTGATTAAACAGCGTAGCCAGCTGAGTACTGATGCTTTCATGTCTGCTGCAGCGTCCAGGACTGTGCTGTCAAAACAAGCCACCAAAATGCTGGGGCAGGAATATTAGCTACTCAAGGGACTGGAAGACAATAAGTCAGTTTCTTTTTCATGTCTACTGCATGCCGACTACTGATGACATCTGTGTAAGAATTATTCCTTTGAGAAGGAAGGAAAAGTTCTTTCTTGCTGAGTTTTTTAATAAATGAGAGATAGGATTGGTAGGGTGGAAACAAATCCTAAATCATAATTTTTCAGAGCTCTGAACTGACAGCAGTTTTTTAATGTAGACATCCTTTTATGATATAAATTTCAAGTATGTGGAAAGTATGCATATGTTTTTATTAAAACGTGTGGTAATGTAGAACCTAAATAAAATGTTTAATCTGAGATCTTGGATTGAGGCTGGGGCACATTTGTTCCTCTGTCAAAGGTTTTGAGTTACACATTTGATCTGCAAATGTAGAAGGAGTACTGAAGTGATGTAATGTAACTTGTCAATTTTAAGAAAGAAATGTGGTCATAGTAAGCAAAAGAGATTAAAGAACAAGAAAAATGGTATTATATTGAAGAGCCATAGATTTTAAGTAAAATATGCTCCCAAGGTATCCAAAACTGATTCAATCTAATGTGTAACCAGTCCTGAGTAAGAGGGTAAAATTGACACTTGAGCATTGTATGAATAAAAAACCATCTCTGGGCAAGGTCCTGTCTTTATCAAAGTCTTACAAACTACTCAGTTTGCTTTCAGAGATCAGTCTCTCCCTCCCCTCTGTCAAATTATAAATGATGGTCAAATAAGTAAGAGAAAGCACTTATTCTCTAGCTAGAGAGAAAAGATTGTCTTAGGCATTGCATTACTTAACATGTCAATGGGCACAATGTAACGTGCTAAGTGATATGATTTCTCCTCCTCCTGCTACGATGCAGGGGAACGGGTCTCATATTCCTGAGTTATTCTCCAAGAACACAACTGTGTCCAAAATGAACTTGCCCTTGGCAAGATACCTCTGTTGTAGCACAAAACCAGGTCCATCTCATTCAAATCAGTGGCGGTCATGAAAGTGAGCAGAATTTGGAGCACTGTAAGCATGGGAAAAGGCGTGTATATGTCAGCTTATTTTTTCTAATGGTGACTGAAACAGAATTTAAGTGGTCCTGAAAGTATCATGTGTTAATAACTGACTTACAGGGGGTCCCCAAATAGTATGAATACTTCTTTCAAATTAAGTTAAAATTACTTTGTTTCAAATGAAAGGGATAATTTAAATTTAGTAGACTTTTCTTTATCATGTGGCATATTTTTTTTAACAGTATCACAGAATTTCTAGGTTGGAAGAGACCTCAAGATCATCGAGTCAGTATCAATAAATTTATAACTTCTTCCAACCATGCTCCATCAATCTCCTATTTTCTGTGAGCCCATTTTCAGCAGAAAGTATCAAGAATAATTCAGTGGCATAAAGTGAGAACTTCAGTAATTTTAATTACATAGGCTTGTTTTTTAGCCTTAGATGCAGAATGATTTCTAAGCACATGATTAAACTGATGGCTACTCACTTAAATGGCTTAAAGCTAAGCATGTGTTTTTGTTGATTGATGGACTGGTTAACAACCACTTAACCACCTAGTTGGCTGCAGTTTTTGCAGAAAGTGACAGGATGTATAAAGAGGCCATGGTCAGTGTGTGTTACAGCCTTATTTATCATTAGGAATGGACCTAACTGAGCTATTGTTTTTAATTCATTTTTAATTTATTATTTTTTAATAGGGGAGAAAAATGCCCAGTGCTATAGTTGGTACAGTTCTGTAAAATGTCTACCTGTTATCCACGTTTGTTTCATGTAAAAGACAGGCTTATTAATGTCTCAGTACTGTAGATTGACACAACACATCATTAAAGCTCAGACATAGTCATTACCCTGTGCTGCGGTGCTTGGGATTATTAATATTTTCAGTTCTGTGAGGACACAGGAGATGTGCCTCTACTGCACGCGTTTCTAAGCCCTGTGATGGATTAAAAAAAGGAATGCCTAGATACAAAGCCGAATAATACAGTGCTGGCCTTTTTTAAAGCAGTCTTCTTTCAACGTTCAGGCAGACTTTTCTATTGTTCCACTGAGTGTGTGCTAATTAAACCGATGGGAGGACTGAGAGCTAATTGATGGTGGCACAGGTCTCCAAAAGCACTTCGCTAAAGGGAGCAATATTAGATGTGCTTTTGAAGATTAAAGTTATAAGTTAGGACACATGCAGATTCAGTAGACCTTACGCTGAACTGGAGCCTAATCCCCAGAAATTCGGTAGTGAGGCTCGCAGTATGTTACGAGTTCATCTTGCAGTGTCTGGCAGACGTACTACAGAGCAAAGAGGACAAAATACTTCCCATGTTCTCTTCTTCCTGGACACTCAGTTGTGACATACCACACATGAGCACTGGAGAAAGCAGCTCTGCTGTCTGCGGGGTGCAGGGAGAGGTGTGCAGCGCTGTCCTAGAGCATGCTACAGACTGCAGAATTTCTCTTTGGCCTCAACTGGAGGGCAGGTGCAGCTGTGTTGAACACATCACACTGTTACGCACATGCAGCCTTTGAAGCATAGGTGTTGGTTAACCAGTTTGTAGTTCTACACATTATAAAAAATACATGTGCATATACTGCTGTGCCTAGTGCCAACATGAGGTGCAGGAAAAATCCTCGCTGGAGGGATTTGAGTAGCATAGCTGATGCTATTCCTCTGCGTGGAATGGTTTTCACTTGTAGGTTTGTTTAGGAAGAGCAAATCAGTTGCAATGAGGTTTGTGACTGTGTCAGAAATGTCTTCTAGGCTAAATTAGGTATCCATAAGGGTTGCCTACTGTGCTGCTGTGCAGGGAGAAGGTCCCTGCCTGGGGACCGTGTGTACCTTCCTCCAGCTTGACTAAGTACCCCATCTACCGTTGGTTTTGCTCAGAGACAGATTTCTTGAATACGAAGGTGCAGATTTTGATGACTGACTGACGTGAGAACTCCGGTTCAGTGTTTGGCTCATTGAACTCTTCTTTGGCACCACAGTGGTTTTATAATTATTATTGACTGAACTGTCCTTTTCAATACTTAATTCCATTGTATTTTGCTGACCAAGGTAGATGCTTTAGTTGTGCACTTACCTCTGATGCTTTCTGTAGACACCTCTTGAGGTTTCTATATTCTCTCCTTGCCTGCAGAACAATCCTTGATTATAGAGGTTTCATGCATGAAATGAATGAGAGAGTAACCTCACTAGAAACATGTAGTATGATGTAGAGAGAGCAGACCTCTGAGACACTGGAAGGGAAATTTTGTTTCACCTTTGCACCGGCTTCTTTTGTTGTATTCTGCAGAGTTTAGAAAGTGACTGAGCTACGTGCTCTCTGTTCTGCACTTTGCACGTTACCTTTACCCTCTTGTACCGATGCATTTTAACTGTCAAACTTCACAATTGACATTATCTTTTCCCTCTCTATAGAGATTTGCAAGGCTAAATTCTTGGGTGAGTAATTCCACCTAACTGCTGTAGTCGCAGTGAAGTTAGTGGACTTCCGTGTTTGTCTGTTAGCTGATAACCTGTGCCACCCCTAATGGTACAACACTTTTTCATTCTGAATTACTTTTTAGTACCATAGTTTCTTTTTAACTGAGTGGTGTTGACTTGCCGTAGGCTTGTGTCATACTTCCATCGTAATGGGAAATGACTAGCATGTTCCAAAAGAACTTTCCAAAAACCTCTTTGACAGAAACTGCATCGAATATGTTTTGGCTAGCACATATTTGGAGAGAGAGGAGAAATAGCTCCACAGAGCTGACATTAGCTATTTACTGATTGTGTAAGATACAAACAAAGCAAGTGAGAAAGCCAGGAACAGAGCAGTGTGAATAAACCGTACACTGTACCAGGTTGCCATCCAGACCAGAGATACTCCAGCTACTACGTGTGCAGAAAACTCTCCTGTCTCTTTCTGTGTAAGACCAGCCAGCAGCCTCAGAGTTGTTCAGTTCTGGCATTTTAGGATATCTGGACTTAAGAGCTTTCCAAGAATTATATCGTGTGAACTCTCAGATTCCCATTAAGCTTCTGGCTGTTTTACTTCTTTTCTGCAAAATAATAATTTCTTGCCTAATGGACCATTGAGCTAGTGTTTCAGAGAAACCCGGAGCAGTTAGGCATTTGGCACCCATTGACTTTCCACCTTAGTTATTATATTGGTGAATCCAGATCATTTACATCAGCATTGCAGAAGCAATAAGCTCCCCATTTCAACGGGTTGCACTGCTGACAGTGTTTATTGACTGGTTGACAACTTCAGAACTGTTATCTATCATGATTCCAACAGCTCAGCAGGTAGTAAACATTCTCTTTAGTGTAGCATATTGAACAAAATTTGTATGCAAGTCTATTAGCAAAGCTTGTAAACACTTGACTAAACTGTGTGGCTCAATTAGCAAAGAATAATGGAGCAATAAGTAAAGTATGTGCAATTTTATCAACTCCTTGCAGCTCGGCAAAGTCTACACCATTATCAGGAAAGCATAAAGAGCAATTTTCAATGTATCTCACTGAATATTTTCATATTACCTTTGACTAAATCACAAAGGCATGTCAAAAAATCTGAAAAAATATTAATGGCATCAGCATGAAATGCAGTGCAGTCAGGTGCATATATTCATTAATTAGCAAGTGTGTACTACTTGGTTAATTAAGAATATAAAAATGTGACATCTGAAGTGTACTGTTTAATGAAATAACAAGGTTGATCACTAACATATATTACACAAACAGCTCCTTCATGAGAAGTATATATACAGCACAATTTTTTAATTATGTAAACATGGACACAATACTGCTCTATAATCAGAGTATGAAATGGATGGATGCTGGCAGGAACTTCACTGGACATAAGCTCCGTTTGCCCTAAGGTTCAGATGAAGATTTGAAGACGAAGATTTTGGTTCAGCTGTATCAAAGCATTGGCAGTTTTCCTTAAGTGTTTCATCTTCCAACAACTTCAGTTGCTTTTACAGCTGATTCATTAAACAGACACGTTTTGTTTTCATCCACATGAGCTGCAGAGACAAAAAATTGCAATATATAAAACTCAATTTCCATGATGCAAGGTTGTTCTTCAAGGAGCTGTGCTGCAGCTCTGTGCTGTAGTGTTAGAGGCCAGTTCTCAGTAGACTGCGGCTGCCATCGTGTCTGTTGCATACATAGGCTGTTGAAATGAAGGTGAGGGGTGCGCTGAGACAGCCCAAGGAGAAGGATGTGTGTTTACCACAACATAAGACATGCAGAACGTGTGGTGCTCTGTTGGGTGCTGTCCTGCGATCATTTGGAGGAGGGAAGAGAGGAGTTATAGTCTCCTCTTCCTACCACCTACAGTAAATCAGCTCCCAATTTCCCTCTTGGTAAGAGATTGATGGCAATCCAAATGTGTGCAAGGAGGTGATGAATCTCTCAAAACACTGCAGAAAAAGAAGAATGAGTGCACCAGGTACATTTCTGCGCCCCACCAGTAATGGTCAGTAGAAGATTGTTCTTGGTGCTCTGAGGTGAATGTGCTAGGCACCCTCAGCATCTTCCTCTGCAGTATTGCATCTAGCTCAGGTGCCAAAGAGATCGGGAGAAGAAGCAGTATCAAGGAGACAGGTTGGGTTTATTCTTTCACATCTTTGAGAATAAAATCCAGGATCTGGAGTAATAGAAGAGTTAAAATTGTATAGAAGTTCTTAGCAATATTTGAGATCTTTACAAAATTTACAGCATTGAAAGGTACCTTGGTAGTATCAAGTCTTTTGAATTTAAAACGTTTAAAGTCTGGATCATTGTGGGATTGTTACCCACAAGGTAGCTGGTAGCTGGAGGCGACTACTTCCCTTGAGTTTACTCCCCAGTTTCTGTCCACGCTTACCTGGTTCAGGGGCCAGGGAGCGTCAGTCCCAATAGGATGTGTAGCGTCAGATAGAATTAGATGTTTTGGGATCTCTTTCCCCTGTCCTGCTTCCTATCTTACTCTTCTCTCCCAGCCCGGTTTTCTTTACTAGCCTGTCATCTTTGGGTCCACAAATTTGCTGCAGTACCAGCGGAAGAGCATGTCAACAGATTTTCCTACTGCAGGTAGGGCGACAAAGAGGAGAAGAAATAGCAGAAATGTTATCCAGCCCTCTTCTCTTCTCCTTTCTGCTCAGCGTATCATCCCTTCTCCTGCCATGGTTGCTGACGAACTTACCCACCTTCTTTAGGAATGATCATATACAATATTAACTGCCCTTTCTTTGTTGATCTGTCTGTGGGGACTTCTGTAGCAGATGTACTGTAAGCACTGGAGTTTTCTGCCTGATGGCAAGAGATTATGAGGAATAGGGCAAGATTAAAAGGAATATTTAAAATGCCTAAATCTTGTGCTCTTTGAAGAGATGACTTTATGTCTTTGAAGTTTACAAGTGTCTTAATGCAAAGCAATGTCTTCTCATGCAAAATCAGATTCTTTAATGTAACTTTAAATCTAGAGAAGCCGTTAGTTAAGGGCTTTCATATAAAATGGCATTCTCTTGGTTTTGATATTTTTTCCTTTAAATATATATTTCTTTAAAAAAGCTATGTACTGATAAAGAACACATGATTTTGATCAATAGTCTCCCCTGGGGTGCATAAAGTCTCTAAAATTGATCTAACAGCTCCACGAGGTGATTATGGGTAGGGAGGTCGATACAATATCTTGCCAACTAATATTCAGCTGTAGAGGGTTAAGTTAAAGAGCTCACACTTCCAGCTCAATATGTATTCATTCACATGGACACGTTTTGATCACAATCATTTTTCTAAAGCATCATTCTTGTGTGTATAGGAGAGACAATATCAAGTAAAGGCAAGCACAATAACACTGAAACTGTTATTGGCGTAGTCAGTAAAATGGCAACTCTCATGCTTGCTCTAGGACAGTTCAGAAATTATTCCCTCTGTCCCTTTACTAAACCAGTACTTACATTTAAACCTTCCTATATTTATTTTTTTTCAGGCAGACAATCTGGCACTGAAAAATGACATTAAAATGTGCAGGACAATAGTTGTTACATAGGTCAAGGTTCAGCCCTTGTGAGTTACAATGTCTTGCTTTACACCTTAAAAAGGTCTAGTTCTAGGAGTGTGCTTTCAGCTGAAATTATGATCCCACACATTCAAATGTGCTTTGTCCTCCCACCTGGAAAACTCCCATCTTTCTCATCAACAGCAGATAGCTGCTAGTTTGAATATGTGGAAATAATTTCTCACAATACAGCAAATTGTTGAGGAATTAGCAGAAAATCACAAGTCAATTATTTTTTTTATTTCTGACAGTAGAATTCTCTGTCCTTGGAAAATGAAGCAGTAGAGGAAGGCTTGGACACTTGAAATTACTATTCCAAAAGATTTGGATCAACTCTCAAAAAAATAATATTTCATGTTTTTGAAGTAGACCTCGGTATTTTGAGCTTGTTTTTCATATTTTTGTCTACTTTCATTTAAGTAATTTATCAGTTCTAAATGGAAAGGAGGGATCTTGTTTTGTTTGGGAAGGGCCTTTTAGCCCAAACTCCTGCTTGCAGGCTGGTGGTAGATTAGGGAAGAAGAAGAAACAAAGCACACAACCAGTCGCCAGGAATAATGTGTGAAATGTACCTGTAGGGTATCTCAAGTGAAGGCAAGAGAATTACAGCAGGAATGAACTTGACCTGAAGTGTGCATATTTTTTTTCAGGTAGAGAAAAGTTCATTATTTCATATATCACTCAAAGCAATGTCATCGTATGAGTGTAGGAGACTTCACAAAGGTAGAAAGCATTTGTCTCTACATACGTAAGGAATTCTGGTTAATGTATCTGTCACAGTATAAAGAAACAAGACACTGGTAATATCTATGGATGCTTTCTGTTGTGGTCCAGCATTCAGAATGCATTGTCTGAGGTGCACAGAATCATAAAATCAGATCTGAACCGTCAGGGAATTCTAGTATTTCTATTGCTTTGATTCATCCATCTGAAGGCTAAGGGCATACAGGGGGCTGAACTTCTTATTTTTTATTTTTTTATCACTGTTACTGTTGTTACTGGCAGCTACTGGTGGCTGCCACATGGATTAATGACAGATAAAAGCAGCAGCAGGCTGGAGTGGCTGACTTTCAGAAACACACACAGGTTCATCTCTTCTTGAAAGAGGCTTGTTAATTAGAATTAAAATGCAAAGTTAATGTTTGCTTTCTTCATTAATGTTGCCACAAAGAGCTTCATTAGGGTCTCAGAGAATCAATCTTGTATTTATGGCTGATTATAGCAATGTAAAAATTACAGCAGTGTATTTATGTTAGTGTTTCTGTTCTGTCTGGAAGTAGAAATGTATTTGTTGAACTCTTAACCTGATAAAAGCCTTCTATTGTCAAATAAAAAGTGAAAATGTTGTTGCACAAGCTCATTTGCCTTTTTAATGTTCTTTAGCTGACTCCTGTGATTGACAAACTCTTCGAGGAACGCTAGCTGTAGAGGTACACAAACAGTGAACAATTCCGGTCATTTCTATCCTCTCACTTTAACTGGAGAGGGGGAGATAAAATACGTTGATAGCAGGTCACGAGTAACTTCAGTGGATTTATTCAACTCTTTTGCTTTAGGTGTGTGTTAAAATATAAATGTTAAACATGAAAATCAGTAACATCCAAGATTCTTGAATGACGCTAGGTTGGCAGTTGTACAGAGGCCATGGTTGCTTGTTTTGCTCGAGGTCAAGGGAATTATTTTAAATGCAGCTACAAATTGCTTTCAAACTTCATTCGTGGAGATTATTTGACATTTATGGGATATTTCATGTGGTGCTGCCCCTATGATTGACATTGTCTAGTCCTACTTCAGGGGACCACGAGGGTCAATGCAAACCTTTTTTCAGCTGGAAGAAGCATGTGTGCATGTTGTGTGTGTTGTAAGGGAGTTTCCTGCTCTTCTATGTGACATCTCTCTGGCTTTGCACTTAATTGCACTGGGAACAAGGGGCCTAGGTGAAAAACATCAAAATTCATACGTTTCAAGGTTTTCCTCAGTAACCCATAATCTGTTGGTGGACTTCATATGTTGCCTCCATGATACTATGAAAGCACTGAGAGGTGAGAAGCTGGGTAGCTGTACGAGCTTAGCTAGCTGAGTAGGGGAAAAAAAAAATTAGTAGTATACAAGTCAATAAAGCACAATATAAAAATCTGGAGGAGACTAGACATCCTTAGTTCCACTGATTACAGAACTACTTATTAATAACAAGATGGTATAACCTGGGCTCGAAGAGCCAAGGTGCTTGGTGCTAACAAGCTTGTGTCATCTGCAAATCAAGGCATCAGGGAGGATGCAGCACCATCTTAGTATTGCATGCAGTGCCCAGGTTCTTCAGGGGGCAAGGTGTCTTTGCAGGGCACTTCTGTACTTGGATTTTCTGTGGCTGCAGCCACTGCTGCAGAGAGGCAGTTCAGTGCCCGTCAGTGCTCTGCAGTGTGCTGCAGCCTTCTAGGCTGCAGTTAGAGAAGACCCAGGTGGTATCCTGGACTTGTGCACTGCCAGGGCTTTGCTTTCTCTTTACGTGTTTTGTGGTGCTAAGTGTGGTGTTCTGCCCACCGTGGAGCTGGGTAAAAGGTTTGCTGCTCCCAACCTCTCTGCTGCTCATCACTGCCCTCCTCCCGAGGTGGGTTGAAGAAGAGCTTATGACTGAAAATGCCCATGAGTTAGGATTGTGTTGGTAGGATTCAGATTGCTTCTCGACCTTGCCCAGCAGAAGCCAAGCAACACTTTCAACTCTGGCCTTAGTTTACTGTTTTAACGGCCTGAGGGAGACAACTCATTTCTAGCATGGCATTTCAGGTGGAAATAAAGTGGAGAAATGGAGAGAGTGCAATATTCAGGCTTCATTCACTCCCCTGCACTTACAGAGAAAGCCATTTTCAGTGGTCCCATCAATAAGGAAATTAGAAACATTGCCTGTTGTACTCTAACATGGGGGTGAATTTAACTCCTAGTTGTTCATCAACTGGACTGTCAAGTAACAAGTTTTACGGTTTTATCCAGCACGCTGTATTTCCATTTTGTTGAACTATGTGGCATATTCACATGTGTACTTTTCAGTTATTCAAGCTTTTTCTCAGCAAAATCAAGTCTGCCTGTACCCAGGCAGAGCAGCGATCTGTCACGCCGCATTAGGTGACTGTATTTTTTATGATAAAGAGAACAAGATTCCTTATGGACACAATAAATTGCAAGAGAGACCTCTAGAGCACTATGCATCTTCAGGCTAGCGGGCTTTTTTCATCATGAAGCCATTAAGTGTGGCATTAACTACAGCATATGAATGGGTACCACAGATTATAGCCATAGGAGGTACTGAGAATGTGCCCCCTCTTACACTGTTTGTGGAAATGCACTCATGTTGTGACGATTTATGTTTTCATTACTGAACAATTCCCATAATGACAGGCATTGAATATGGATGCTTAATGTTGAGTACAGGGGAAAAAAATAGAACTACACTTTGAGTAATAAGTTTTGATTGAATGAATGGCTACTTTATAAACTTTCATTACTATGATTTGGTCTGAGGGAAATAGCAGCTTGTCAGAATTTTTCCAATGGAAAATTTAATCAACAGAAAATGACGCATTAGGAGAATGAAAAGGCTATCAGCGTCGTTCTGCTGGAACCCCACGGCTCTGTCTGCCTTTCTCATGCTTTGACAGCTTGGGCTTTCAAGCCGTACACCCTGTTCCTTGGGCTGTTGATGGGATTGTAGTGGTGGGTGTACTGGGAGCTGACAGAGTCTGCAAAAGGTTTTGAGAGTTTTTGGCTACCTTCATGCAAAGTGTGATTTTTCATCTTTTTTCCCGTGTTTCTCCTGGTCAAAAACTCCAATTTGAGAGGAATCTTTTTACCCAGTGTGAAAGCTTTTTGAAGGAATCCTTCCATATCCAACCTCAATCCTAAATGTTCATAGCAATTTGCTGGTGGCTTATCTTTCATTTAAGTTGCTAAATGGCTTCTTTCCTCTACTGTCATTTTTTTCCAATTTTTTTATCCATCAGTTTCAGTGGTTTTGTGCTTTAAAGATGAACAGCAACTACTTCAGCCAGCAAGCTGTATTAAATTATTTGTTCTGCACTCCTAATCAGGAGACTATTAGTCTACAAACTTAGAAGAAATGTGGAAGTGATACATATAACCTAGACTGGGAAGTTGAGGATTAATTATATTGGGTCATGCAGATAAATTTACCATATAAGAAAGTGTTTGTACTAATCTATGTGCAAGAACCTACAGCACAACTGAGTCACAGCACATTCCAAACAATGACTACAGAAGTACATGTATTATGGGATCCTCGTGCTTTTTGTCTTCTTTCAGTGTTCTCTGTCAAATTATAATTATATCTAATAGTTTCTCCCCTTCCTTAAGATGTTAGTTGGCTTCACACTTTATATTCATTACATACACAGTTTACGCTGCAGCAAAACAGCACAGGTGCATTGTAAATGAAAATCCACAGTTTAGGGAGCATGTTTTTCCATCTTAGTATGTTACCTATAATATGTTGTTGTGACTGCAGATATAAATTAAACGCTAGGGTAAGTTTAGTGTGACACGAATATGTCTTATCTTGAATTCTGCTTGGCCTTCTAGAATAGTCTGTAACACAAAATCTGTCTTGTCTCTGACAAGAAACCCTAATCAAGGAGACATGCAAATCTGGTCACTGACTTCAAGAAAACCTAGACTTTGGGTATCATTCTGTGCACAAAGGGCAGCTTCTCTGCTGGTATAAATTGAAGCTGCTCAGCTGAAGTAAAATATTTAAGACACTCATTATGTAATTGCTCACCTGTTAGGTACATGACCCTCTCAATCACTGCCTGTCTTTATCTGCTTCCCTGATTCGAACAGCGGGTGTGATCCTGCGTTCTCACAGTTGGAGTTGAGCTCTTCATGCACCTATTGCATATGGATCAGTGAATGATGCTGCAGATTTGCTTTCAGCTATGGAATTTACTAACTTGCATAGTAAAAAGAGCACTGTACTGTTGTACTGTTTGTTAAAGAAGCATGTTGCTTTTATTTTGTCACATTTTTCATGGAGACAGCATATACAGTCTAAATAAAATAACATTTGCTCTTAAGGCTTAAGACTTCTAGCTGGGCCAAACATAGAAAAGTCTAGTGTGCCCCTTAACAGTTTTCTCTGCTGGTAGATTTGAAAAGAAGTTACCAACTGATTTCTTCACAGAATTTTTGATAAGTCCCTGTAAGGTTTTAATAATCTTTTGAGGACTTCAGTCTGCCACTGGCAGAGGACTGATACGTTCCCATGAGTTACGTGCAAATCCAGTTGAAATCTATCCAAACAGGACAGCAGCTGAACATACCACATAGCAAATGACTCTTAACCTTTGGCCTGTGAGCTTGTTTTCAGGGACTATTTGTTGTTTCATTTCACTAAAAACCATGAAAGATCTCTTTCGCTTCTCATTTTGGAACCAAACTAAATTTCCAAGCTCATGTTGTTGACAAAGTGTCTCTTAGCTTCTAACCACCCTTTGTGGCCACAGCACAAGTAGTACTCTCCTGGTCAATATATTTGTGTTCAAGAGCAACTTTGACATACAGAACTAGCTGAACCAATGCTATTTTGGTGCTTTCCAAATACCTCCCAGGTTACGACTTAGGGAAGAGATCAGGAAGTGTGTATGACTGTTGATAGATTTAATTTGTTCATAAATGAAGACCCACATTTTCAAGTCTGCCATGGTCAAAATGTTCACACTGATCAACTAAGGCATGTGAAAATGGAGATGATGCCAAGAAACACAACAGAAGAACCCACATCTGGCATGTATTGGCTAGCCAGGCCACGGGGTATCTTTGACAATCCACGTGTAGTTTAACCTTGTGTAGTTTGGGTGGTAAGTTCTCTGCTGCAATTGCAAGATACTGTTCGAGCTATACCGAAATGTTCTTCACAGAGGCAGCTCCATTCATCCTGCTCATCTGAAGTGCTGCAGTATGAGTCAAAGAGCTACAAGGACTAATAGAAGAGGAAGCAAAGTTGGGACTGTATCCTATATCCACTTGCACGACAGGCTTCTCATGAAAGGTTTCACATTGGTTTGTTTTTGAAAGTCTCTGCTTGTGCAGGGCTCGATAAGGATGTGCTTGAGACCCCTCTGTTGCTTAGGACAAAGCTCTTTCAGTGGGAACAGCAGGAACCAGAACACTATTGCTCATCTCTCCCACCAGCATTTCCAGCTTTTAAAGCAGGGGATTTAATCACTATGAATGCCCTTGGAACACTTGGAAAAAACTTCATTGGTCTTTGATGGGGGTATCTTCAGCTGCTAGGAGGATTCTTACTACAGAGTGGTTTTGTGGCCTTTTTAAGTCTAGAACCTGAAGGCTGCTATTGATGTGGTGAAGCAGCTGAAGAGACCAGTGCAGCTGAAACACTGAATCACTCCTAAATCCTCACCCTGCTTGGAAATGCTCTCTACTGTTAAGCACTTACCAAATACAATCCCTAAGCAGTATTTGCTCAAAAAGTGTTTGTTTCCAAGTGTCCTTGTTGCATTCTGCTAGTGATGCTGTAATTCAGTGACTCTGATTTTCCATGCGGCCAGCAGCTGTGCCAGCGTCAGCAGGCATCAGAGTGGCAAGCACAGACCAGGCAAGCTGTCCCAGCACCCAGGCAGGTAGTGTGAGCAAACCAGTCCCCAGCAGGGCTCGATGCAGATGTGGTGCAGGGCTGCTCCTTGCACGAGCTGCTGTTGGGGTGAAAGAACTCCAGCGGTCTCAGGTCAGCCTCAGGAGAAAGATGGGTTCCTGGCGGCCTGCAGCAGCCTCAGCTTCTCCAGTGTGCTCGTGTGATCAGGGGAGCAAGGAGTTGGGTTTACATGAGGAAGGTTTAGCAGTGATATGTGTGTAATTCCCAAGTCAAGTTAAATCGGTTCAGTTACAAAAACATTTGTCCACTTCAGCACAGCTTTCCTCTCCCATATTTGGGGGAAAGTTCACAACCCTCCACATTGCCATAATCCATGTCAGAAGTATTTCCAGGGGAGAGAAAATGTCCATGCAGATGCCTTCTGAAATTCACACTTCAGCTTTTGCTGATAAAGCATTTCCTTTAAAACAAGTCTTCAGAAAGTTTTGTTGGCTAGCTTTTGACTTCTGCTTTTTCAAGGAGAGGTCTTACTACCTGGAAAGCACTGGCTACTTTTTTTCTGGGGCTCTCTGTATGTAACAGCAGCTCTTGCATACTGGGCTTTGATAACCCATGCACATCTCCTTTGAAAATATACACTCCGTCTCTTCCTCACCTCCTACATCACTTTCCTTTGTGATAGAGTGACACCAGGCCACTTTTTGCTCTTATCCTGCCCTTTTCTTGTTTCAAAGGATGTGGAGTTCCACACTTTTTCATTCTTTGTGTGCACATCCCATTCATTGGCCTTTGTTTTTCTGTTTGATGATTTATTGATAAATAGGACGTGTTGTGTTTCTCTATATGATTTTGATCCTCAACCAAAACACCACAAAGCTAAAGAAAAATCCAAGCCACAAGAAGTAAAGCCAATAGATCGAGGAAGACAAGAAGAGTGGAGAGTTTTCTAATAACAATTCTTTTTTAATGCTGTTGCCCCTTGCATTTTTATGAGGCTTTTCTAAACCCCATACTGCAACTTTGGCCATGAAGTAAAGTGCCAAATCATTCTGTTTCATTTACAAATGACTGGAACTTCCTTTTCTGATGGCCTAAATGTAGCCAGAAGAGTATTTACAAAAGATATGTGTATTTCTTCTTCTTCTATTTAATTAAGGAACTTGTGGCTTGTCCATCAGATCCAAATCTTAGCAAAAAATTAAAAAATTCTCTCTGCAATAAAAACGGTGAAATATCCAAGCTTTCAAATGAGACCCTCTGTGCAAGCTCTGTAATAAACACACCTTCAACACATTCTGACCTCTTCATTTTTCATTGCAAAGATTAATAATAGGTCGCTTAGCAACGATGCTGTATTGTCAGCACATGTTAGAGACTTGGCAGCATTCAAGGTCGATCTGCAATAAGCTTAGATTGAATGCCATTAGCTAGATGCCACTTTGCCTCTGGAGTTTATTGCTAAATTTTTATTCCAGGAGGGAAAGAAAATACCGTGCTGACACAGTTAATATTTGGACCACAGCGGAAAGGTCTGGATCACTTACATGACTCATGTGTTGAAAAAAAGCTATTCTAAATTAGATCTTAACCATTTGAAAGCTGAATCTATTATCATTTATTATGAAGTGTAGAGGTGATTTCTGCACGGAGTAGTCAATAAACTCCATACAGTTTTGAATGCAGTGGTTACATTATTGGCTCATGAGAATTAGGGTTCAACCAGCAACTCTGAATCTGGAAGATCTCATACATTTGATCATTTGTTGGCTCACTTTTATGAGAAACTGTCTCCCTTCTGGGAAAATAAGATCCACAAAATTGTGTTAGTGCCCAAAAACAGAGTTGATGAGTTGTAATCTTAAAATCCTCATTTAGCTGCTGCCTAACCCAAGTTTGCTGAAAGATCTATTGGATAAAATCTGTAAGCAGGCCTTGGGGCAAGGATGGATTTTGCTGAAAAGGAATAAATGATGAACTCCTCTTACGGAACAGTTCTTAGAAGTAGGAAGTGCTCAACACAGGGAAGAAAAATAAAATAAAACAAAAAGGAAAAGAAAAGAAATACACTGACTCACCTTCATGTCCACAGGTGAGAAACACCCTGTAAGTATGTGCTTGATCAGTAATCCTCCCTTTCAATAGCCAACTGACCAGATTTAAGCCAGTAATAAACCTATCCTCTTTTTCCCTCTCCACCCAACTTTTGTGGCTCCTTATGGCAGGAAACTAGCTGCCTCGATAAACAAAAGGTTTTTCTCTGCAAGAACTTCAGTGCACGAAGCCTTTGTTCAGACGTAGTCTAGCTGTAATACATGACTCAAGTGTGATGCAGTGATGGGAAAGCAGTCTGCAGGTGGAGATCTGGCATAATAATAATGCTTCTCTTTAAGATAACAGGTGATATCTAATTTTCTTAAGCTAAGTCAGTTTCATAGTCACTGTGTGCAATTGAGAATTTGTGGAGGGATTCGTGGGAGTCTTCACAGTTGTCATAGACATTGAACCATAGGATGGTTTGGGTTGGCAGGGACCTTAAAAACCATTTATTGCCAACCCCCTGCCATGGGCAGGGACACCTTCCCCTAGACAGGTTGCCCAAAGCCCCATGCAGCCTGGCCTTGAGCACTTCCAGGTAGGCGGCATCCACAACTGCATTGGTTGAAATTGTTGAGAAGAAAACAGAATGCAGCAATGGAGTAGTTTTACATTGTGAGAGGAACACAGGTAGCTGTGTTGTCCCTTGTAATTTCCATGTTACCAGTGTAAGGATTCATTTGAGAATGAAAAAACAAAAGAGTAAGGACAGTTAAAAAAAAAAAAAAAAAATTCTGATAAATAACACTTGCACTTGGTGTTCCTGCTATCACACAGTTAATAGCATGACTAAATTTTTCTTTCCCTTGCAAATATTTATACTTGGTAAAATGTCATTTCTTGTGGTTTTGATTAGAGAAAATGCAATTATAAATCCAGATCCTAATGCATAGTCTTCTAATAAAGTCAGCTTTCCCCACTGTTCCTATACTACCGCCATCTTCTAATTTATTTCTCATTAGGCTATGGCATTGCTGGGTAGGAGTAAAACATTCAGAAGTAAATCAACAGGCCTGAGAATAATTTTTTTAAAAAGAATAATTATTAAAAAGATACAGAAAGGTAAATTATTGAATCATGGTTATGCTTTTTTTCTTCATATTCTAGTCCAGAATTAAAAAAAAAAAAAAAAAAAAAAAAAAAAAAAAGAACTTTCCCTTCTTATGGTTGTTGTGACTGTTGCTTTTTTGTTTTACATTTTATTAATTTGTACCCTGGGTAGTCTGTCCCAAATGCATTTATCTTGAATGGTTATCTGAAACCATTATCACCAGAGGAAATCAAATCAAAGTTTATTCTAGCTACTCATGTTATATTTCATATTGTATATTCCCTGTGGGCTAGATAATGAGTTTTGAAGTCTCTTTCTTGAAAAGAAATAGCTCGCGCTGGTCGGCAGTCTATCTAGCATTCCTGTTTTGGAATCAGACATATAGTAGCAGTTCTTCACTCTTTATGTGGCATTCAGTATATTACATACAGGGGAAGAAATTCAAATCAGTCAGCATGCAAACTACTGCCTCCCTTGTTTAGTCTTCTTATAAAGCAGCCCCTTTTCAAGAGTGCAGTATAAAGTGGGACCTGGCTCTGGTCCCATTTATTGATGCTTTCAGGCATGATCCTCAATCAAATTTCAAAAGACCCATAGAATGGAGTATAGTCTGAACTTAATTCTTCAGTTCCATCCTAGGGGAGTCGCTGCTGTTGACTTTGTGCAGATTGTTCTTGTGTCGGCACACAAAAGCTCGCCAGAGGACCTGTGCTGTGCGAGGAGTTTGAGAAGGCAAAGCCTCCAGTGATCAGCAGGCACTGAGGAATGCTTCCCAACCTGACTCTGGGCTAATCAACAGACCGTAATTGCCTGCATTATGTTCAATGAGTAAACATAGAAGCGTAGGAGAGACTATTAGCTAGACGACTTTTAAAATCAATGCAATCGCCATCCAGACCAATGTACACATAAGAAAAGTTGAAAAGCTTTTGAATTTGCAGAAAGTACTGCATTTCAGTCTTTAATTGCCCCGTTGAACACCACTGTTTGTCTTACAGAGATAATGAAACCAATGCCCCAAAGCAGCACAACACTATTGCAACAAAAGTGGCATTTCAGGGTGCTATCAGATCATCAGTGCAGTGATGATCTGATATCCCCCCCTTCATCCTTATCATCTTACTAACACACATTTCTAGAAGTCTCAGGAAATCATTGAGGAGAGGCTGAGCCTCACCCCTTAGGTCATTAGTTCTACTCTCATGAAGACTGGCAGTGCTAAAAAGAAATTGCTCCTTCTCAGAAGACATAGTGACCCTTCACATACGGGTGATGTTGGTAACTTCTGCCCTGTCTCTGACAGATAGGAAGGGCCTTGCCCACAGAAACCAGTAGGCCAGGTCACTTGTTTATTATTTAATGCAACAAAATAGTGAAAAGCATGAACTGTTACTTTGGTACAAACCAAGTAAAAAGTTGAATGGTATAAGTAATAATAATATAACAAGTGCAGTGTGCTATTGAATCGCTGATGGTGACGGAACTGTAGCAGTAAATAGGCAGTTAACTTCGTAACCACACAAACCATTCTGCTTTATTTGTGTATTGCTTTTCCCAGTGTGTTGTGATAGCAATAGCAAGTTAATAGTGATGTATATTATGAAAATAACCCACTACAAAATGAACATCTGCTTTCGATTAAACAGGTGTATGGGAAATTCAGCACATTCATAAGCATAATTAAAGATTGTTATTACTAGGAAGTAGAGAGATACTTCAGTAATTAAATATAGCTGAAAATTATTTCACTTTTTCTTTATAAAGATATTATCTTGCTTGTTTTAAAAGAGTATCCATGGTTTATTGAACTCAAAAGCTACATAAAGCCTCATTTTGCGAGCTACTTAGCATAAATTGTTGACCTCCTAAGTCAAACTGATCATTTTAAGGAGTATATTTATAATGTAATCAAAATTTGGGAGTAAAAATATATTACCTTTAAAATTCACCTTATTGTTTTGATATTGTTGACTAATAACCTACGGTCATCTGCAATGTCAGGGCCAACCAGGCTTTACTACCAGAGGCTATCTGCCTTCTGGAATACTGGACCAAAAAAAGTGCCACAAGTTCAGCATCCACAAGTGGAGACACCTGAAACTAGTATTCGTATTAGCAAATGCTGACCTTTTACTCTTGTATCTCCCTGAAGGCATTTGACTGAAGAATTCCTGTGTGAGACAGATATTGCCTAGGGATTATGGAACAAAATGTCAGAAGTGCCAGGAAAATTTATTGGTAGTGAATCGGGTTTTGATGAGCCACCTATAGACAGCCAAGGAGTCAGCACTCCCCAGAAGAGCAAACTTGCAGGGTTTGTGACATGAGTTGTAAGCTAATGCAGTAACAACTGATGCAGATAGTTAAAGCCAGACCAGGATAAGAGCAAATAAGTAGTGTTACAGGCAATTATTTTATAAGCAGAATGAAAATGAAGTTACTTTCCTTTTAGTAAAAAAATTCCAAATATCATACAAACTGGCAGAAATGTTCTTCAGAGCAGTTTTGCTCCAGCCCAACATCTGTTAGGGGCTTCCTTGCTAAGTATTGGATGATAGACATGGGTGAGAAACACTGAAGCTCTCTGACATGTAACTGTTGTGTGAGGTCAGGTCATTGGTCTCTTTGGCATTCTTTACAGTGTTCCCTTCTTCATTCCTTTGGATAATCTGCCTTTTTAAAATAACGCAATAAAAACTGTTTTTGTCTGCTCAGTCATGAAAGAAAAAGCTCTGTGGAGGTCTCATATCCAGTCTGGAAAGCCAGATAAATAAGAAACTGAAGCAAGAAGTCAGTATGTGTTATTACTTCATAAAATCATGGTAGCTTTCCTTGACTTGCCTATGCCTGGTATGATCAGGAGAAGAGAGAAGGAAAAAATAAAATAAAAAAAAAAAAAAAGGAATTCTTGCTATGGTGTCATTTCATTGTAGTTTTTCTCCTCTGTTGCTAATAGTTTAATTGATCCCCTGCTTTACTGCAGCTACTTGGAAATTCACTTGTACAGCTGAGTTTGGTTTTCATTCCTCTGTGGTTTATGTCCAGTCATCATCTTCGGCTACATAAATTGTCTAACTTTAAAACTGCTGATATAGACCTGTCATGGTCTTTTTCTTAGCTTTATAAATGATGTTTTCTAGGTGAAGGACATTGTGTTCATGGACACTGTCTATGGCTGCTCCACTTGAGACTGTTGTCTGAGAGATGTGAGAAGTCAAAGTGAACTTCACACTGCTGAACATCAGCAGGGAGGAAGAGAACAGCAATATCTGAGAAACCTTACGGTATGAGCAGAAAGTAAGCTTAGATCTTTCTCCCAAACCTGTACCCAGCTCTCTGCCTGTATCTGACCGAAGAATGAGGAGAGAAAACACTGTCATTAATTTTCATACTAAATGAGCCTTAATAGCGTCTCTACTTGTGCAGTAGGTCAGCTGCATGGTTTGTCGGCTGGGCTGTCGAGGCACTGCACGGAGCACTGAGCCACCTGGCAGCTTTAGAGCAGTGAAAATAGAGCACTCAGCTCTGCCTTTCCCTTGGCATTAATGCAAGGAGATTACACTCGTGTAATGAATTTCTAAAGTTTCTACCTTCATCTACCTCATCTCCCTTGTTTTCCCTGTTGTCTGTGACAAGTTCATGTAGAATCCATGTTTGTTTCCAGACTTAACTATTTATCTTCCAGTCTGTATTTTCATTTTCTTTCCCACTTACACAGCAGACCAAATGTTGAACCACTGAGTTCAAGTAGAGGTAAAAATGAAGAGTGAGTGGTTGAAATACTGTCCTTGTTCACTCCGTGTAAATCTGAGGTAATTACTTGAACAGGCTGAAAATGCAGTTTTCATCCCATGGGCATGTCCTTTTAATTTAGAAACCATACCAAATTTAAGAGAGTTGAAGGAAGCCGAGTTTAATGAGACATTTTGATTTCAGAAAGTCTCAAATATTGTTTCATTTCAGTTATTTCAGTGTTTTCATTGGATAATATAGCACTGCTGAGACAATGGAAATGAAATTCTTTGGTAACTTCCTATACCAAAGATCAAGGAATCTAATCTATTACCACGTGCTTTGATTTTTGTAGATCAGCATTATTCAGTGGAACAATGATCTATAGGAAAGCTTTCCACCAATCCTGATGTTTACCTTGAATAAATAGGTTAGATCATGTTTTCAGACAAACCTACTGCCAAAGCAACCTGACTTACTGTGCATACCCTAGAGTCTCTCACAAGCACCAGTGCCTGCGAAATCTAGTCCAGTAAGTCCATTAACATTTTTTTCTGTATCCCTTCACCACTATGACAGTTATTGTCAATGGAAGAGCGAATTATTAGGTTTATTCAATTTACAATTACCCTTTCTTTTAAGTAATTAATTGGCATTTGCAATAGCCAAATTTAGCTAGTTTATTATAAAGCCTGAAATAACTCCAGGTATATAAAGCCTGTTGTTCTGGCTTCATTGCGTGAAGGCTTTGACTGAAGTCTGCTTCAAACTACTGTCAAGTACTCACAGATCTGTGTTCTCTGTCATTTCCCCACAGAGAGCACAGACTATTTGGGTATGTGTTTATTGTCAGAAGTTACTGGTGAATGAGATTCAAGTTGGAAAATGATCAACATTCATTTTCAATATCTTGAAAAAGAGCTAATAAGCAAGTTGTAAGTACATGAGATAGTATACGCGGAATTGATTTTTTTTTCCCCATTGATTTATAGCCAATTTACAAGGTGCTTTTAAGTAGAATAGTTAGAAGAAAATAAGGGCTTCGAAGTCATTTGGAAACATCTCTTTGATAGGTGTAGTATTTGTGGTATTCAGTGGTAAACCTGCATATTTTTTCAGTATTCCAAGGTGAAGTGTCTGGAAACGTTCATATATTGCATGTGAAAGATCTCGTACTTGATTCTGAGTTCAGTGGAACTAAATCAGACACTTTTACATATGGGTTTTTGCAGGGCTTTTATTTATTTCTTCCTACCATCACCATAAGTGACCTAAATCTGAGACAAAGAGAGATAGCAGTTTCAATTTCTATTTTTATTTTCACAGCAGTATGAGCGTTCATCGTACTTCATAATATGACAAAATGATTAAATTCTGCTCTGACTTGCACAGCTTTTAATTTGGAGCAACTTCAAGGGAGTTAGTCCAGACTTAAATATGTAAGTGGAAGTGGGAAAATTTGACTCAGTATGTGTTTGATTCTGATTTCAGCTGTGATTGTCGACACTGTAGCTCATATTTGATTCAGAACCTTGTGTTAAGTGAGCTGTGCAGTAATGTGCTTTTTAGCTGGAAATTATTGCAGGACCATTTAAAGAAAAACTTAATCAGGTGCCATACAAACTTCTGATTAAGGTTTTTAAATAACAAACTTGAAGTTAAAACCAGCAAGGCATAAGAAATTCCCAGAGCAGTGAATACAAAATCATTAATCTGAACCACTTTTAATTTCTACTCAGAATTTGTTAGTGGAGTGGTAAATTAAATTGTGGTCCTGGTTTTAGAAAATATCTGCTGTGAACGTACACTCATCTTTGCTAATCAGAAGCAACAGTACTCATAGAAACAATTTGTCATTTCATCTTCAAATACACAATAAAAAAATCTCATGGAAAAGATTTTCTTTCTTATGTAGAGCAATCACTTCAGCGTAAGACCAGCAAGAACATCAGCAGGAAAATCCTAGTGCCTGGCAAATGACACAGTAATGAAAGACAACGTGGGGGGACCAGGACTGAGCAGTGTCCTTTGGTATCAATAATTACATGTGGCTCCTGTTTGCAGTGGTATAAAGCAGAGATAACAAACAGTGGGATGATGCTGATGAAAAATCAGAACCAACAAGCTCAGAGTTAGACCTACGAATTCTCTTCTATTTCTTTCTGTTCACTGTCTGGGTTTGCTTCTGTTCCCAATCCACTCTGCGGAAGCTGCCATGCCCATGTGCTGCTTTCACATCTGAGAGAACCAAAGCAGTGCTTTGTATTCCGGGCAGTGTCTCCTGTGTCTTCAGTGTACGCAGTAGTTGGGCATAACTCAGCTGCAATTTTATCTCTACTAAGGAAGAAAGCTTCTGATGTGTCAGTCATGTTGATGGGCTTAGTTGTTTTGCTGAGGCTACCTGCGTATGCGTCTTGGCCATCAGCAGGAGGGCTTGCAGGAGGCTCCTAGGAACCCATGTTGTCCTGGGAGGGAGGTAAGATAAGACAGCATTAGGGTGGTAAAGCTATTTCTTCAGGAAGAGAAAAGCCTTGCCTAAGGCATCATCTCAAAGAGATTTAGGTTTCTGTGACGCTTGTTAGTTCTCTAAAGAGGTTAAGTGTTAATGGTCTTTTGTGTTATAAATAAACATGGGAACTTGGATGAAAAGCCTGTAAATAACCACTTTAACTGCCTCTGTGCTGCGCTCTGGAAAAACTTTCCTACTCGCCTTCCACTGCTGTCCCATGCATGTTTCCTCAGTCTGAATTCTCTAGCATGCAGGTTTGACTCTCTTCTGCTAAGTCACTGGGTTTTGAAGAGTGCTATTGTAATTTTCAGAATATGGGGGTATGCTCAGAACAGGATGGGCCCCACCAAGCCAAATACAATGTTACTGCCAGCAGAGATCATATCCTCACCACTCATCTTTTGACTGTGTAGAGACAGCAAGCACAAGGATGTAGCCAGAATCAGTACAGATGGTCTCTCTTGTTCTGTTGGTATCTGTCCAGGTCTGTTATTAAGTGTTGATACAGCAATTAAGATATGCCTTCATATCCAAACTTCATGTTTTTTTCAAACTTTGTTGAAGTCTTGAAATGCGAAAAGAAATGGCACTGCTCAGGAAGATGGGAACTCCTCTTAGTCATCTAATAAAAACAACCATAGATTGTAAAATGAAAAATCAGCCTGTTGTTGGCTCCCCAACAGCATGTGCTGTGGCACTGTGCTGAGCTCAAATGCCAGATCCATTTGAGACGGCTTGCAGGAATTGGCTTGAAAGGATAGTAGGCAAAAGAAGAGGTTATTCCATGAGGTCCAATCCAGATTGATGCTTAAGTACCACCAGCATCATCTTCTGAGAATCACAACCCCCCAGACACAATGCCTATCTGTAGGCGGTGGTGGTTTGGTTTGTGTTGTTTTGTTGTTGTGTTTGTTTTCCCTAAATTGAGACTAAGCGGAGGAAATGGTTAGCAAACGGCAAGTTCAGCTGGCTTTAGCAGAATGTACATTTAAAAAATGGGAAGGAAGAAGAAGGGAGACCTGATTTCCTCGCCAGGAAGACTTAGAGGTTGGACTAAGTGATCTAGAGGTTGGACTAGGTGATCTTTGAGGTCTCTTCCAACCTCAAAGAAGATCCTGTGATTCTGTGAAGAGCTAGGAGTTCACATCAAGAAAGCCTGGTCCTAGAAGTCTTGTGCTGCATGACTTAATCAGTGAGAATTTTGTCAGCTCTGACCTAATTGCATTTCCTGTGTTCAGTAAATGTGCATAGCCGAGTTTTAAGCATATATTTGGATCCTGCTCTCTTTAACAAAGCACTTCTGTATATATTGGAGTTCTAGTAATTTGAGGTCCCTGTGAAATGCCTCCTGCTACAATTTCTATTTAGCTAAAAGGGGGGGAGAAGGCTCAGCCCATCTCAGAAGGTTCCCAGCTCTCTTTACAGGACTGTCCCTATAGCATGAATTAGGGGATTTCTTGGACTCTCCATGCAGCAGAGCTCAAGCATGCAGCTAAGAATTAAGACTTTTATATAGGTATTGTTACAGATTCATTAATTTAAGCAAACAAGTTTTCCACAGCAAATAAACACAGGGTATGTGCAATGAATATCACGCTGCTTAAAAGAAGGGAAAAACAACAACAAAAACCACCATAATATGTTCTGTGTGTGATTGGAGTATCTGCAGTGCTTATTTTTCAATTAAGTGAAAGACTGCAGAAAAACAGAATATGTAAAGAGTATCTGTGCAGTCACAGCCAGGATATTGGTAGAAGCAACTACAATAATTTTTGTCTCACAAGAGTATTGTGACAATTAACTCATATATACAAAAATACTTTAGTTCTGGAATGAAAGACCCCGGGCAAATATAAAGTATTTTAATGTTTTGAAGCAGTCTGGTAAATTTTCTTACATTGAATAGCACCTTGTGCTAGAATCCCATTGCTTTTGCTGGAATTACTTATTCCAGTAGATGAAATAATAATAAGGGTATTAAGGACATTATCTTCTGTTGCATATGAGGGAAATCACTGCTTGTTTTAACTGCAAATCACCTATAGCTGTGAGTGTGCTTTGTAGCGTGGCCAACACTGGTGTCATTGACAGCTGGTGGGTTCTTCCCTCCAAAGGTTAAAGATTAACACAGGTCTGTAGGCTCCCAGCAAGACAACTGGTAGTGGCGGCTTTCAGTGGCATCTTCCCGTCCTCCACTAAAATCTGTATCTAAAATGACTTGCAAGTCGAAGACAATGACTGCTGAGCTGTAAAAGAGTGTAATGCATACACATGGGGTTTCTGGAGCACACTGAGAAGCTTTTTTTTTTTTTTTTTTTGAAGCTGAATAGAGACAGTCTGGAACTTTTTATCCATTCAGTGCATTCCTTACAGAGGAGAGTGATTAAATTTACTGATTAATTATTGAGCCAAAAGAGAGTCTGTGTTGAAAAGAATGGAAATAGGAAATACATACATATATACAGGGAATGAATCCTGAAAGCTTATTCAGAACTAAACTCCAAGCTCAAAACATTGTATTTAAGGATTTCACTGGATTTTCCAGTGAGCTGTAATTTACTCTTCTGAATGCGGTGAGCAGCAGGAACTGCTGATGTTAACGTTTTGTTTCCAGACGAACGAGCCATTGTGTGTAGCCTGGGCAGTGGAGCTGCTCGAGCAGCGTGCTGTGCGTATGGTGGGAGGGCACCCTGAAAATCAGAGTGAATGGGGAGGAAGATTTCAATTTGAAAAAGAAAGAAGGGGAGGGTTAGATGCAAGGTGTGACAGAGGGCAGTGGTCTGATTTTGAGGCACAAGGAAAAATGAATGCTTCAGGAGCTCAGCAAGAAGTCTTTATTGGAAGTGGTTATAGCTGTCTGTGAACGCTGGTTGTCAAGTAGTTGACAAGTGGCTATTAATCCTCAGTCATAAGTACGAATAATCCATTCCCAAGAGAAAGCAGTGAGTGTGAAACATGCAGGAGCTGAAGAATTCTCCTCTGATAAACCAGAGCAGATGCCCCAGGAGAGGGGAGGCTTGACAGGAGAGGTCACTGGACACAGCAAGGAGCTGGTGTTCTCTGGCTGGCTGTGATGCAAGGCATGCGAGGATGTACAGAGTTCAAAAAAGGTGGAGTAACTGGGAACTGAGTAAAGAAAAAAAAAATCTACTTCTGGGTTGCAAGCATTTGGATATTTTGAGCCAACCAGTTCTTTTGGGTTTATTAGTACATTTCTCTCTCTTTCTCATATATTTTGGGTTTCTGCAGCTTGCTTTTCTGTGGTTAATTTCCAAGCACGTCTCAAAGAAATGATACTTTTACAGGATCTTAAGGTTGAGCTTTTGGAAGCTGCATTTTAATCCGTATCTATGTTAAAGAGGAGGGAGAAGTTTCTTGTCCTCAAGAACACATGGGGAAGCTACCAGAGCAAAAACATTGTCAAGAGCCGTTTGGATCCTAGAAAAGGAAGGCAACAATTCGATGGGCTTATGTGTCAGTGGAAGTGCAGATAGAAGAATGGTTTCTATCAAACCTCTGTGCTTAAGGACTGTGTTTCCCTAAGTTCTTAATGTAGTTGCCATGGAAGTAGATGAGGATCTTTCTGGTTAGTTAAACAGTAAGATAGTACTTGCAGTCAGTTAAAACATAACACTTTCAGGCTTTTTATGATACCAGACAATGACTTTTCACACACAAGTCAGAATTTGGCACAAGTGCACAGATCAGTGGTGCTTCTGTTGGTCTCTCAAAACTGCACACAGGAAAAAAAAAAAGTTAGGTAAATATAGTTTTGAAGCCTAAATGTAGAAATACTAACTTTGAAAGTGTGATATAAAGTAACTAATCTTCTAGAGAGTCTGTTGATACGATATGACAGTGCATAATTTTTATCTCATCAGTGAGTGATATTTTGCATATGAAATTTGCAAACACAATGTGTTTTTGTCATATAAAATACAGTTAATTTTCCTCATCGCCACAAGGGAAATTTTGAGGTAATTTTGTCAACATGCTCTGTAACGAAATGAATTTGGGGGCTCACAGGCTCAGTAGTTTTCTCCAAAGAAGAAATAATACTTCTTAGACTCACTCTGAAGGTTGCTGGCAACTATAAAAACTATAAATATTTTAAATGGTAGCATTTTAAAAGGTTAGAAATGAGCCATGAAGAAATTGGCTGCACTTTCTCTCATTTCAGGAATGGGGAAGAACAACAGCAAAGGGAAATGAGGGGGAGTGCTTGCACACGAGCAAAACCTATAGAAAATGAACCAAATTCAGAGCAAGGTGACTGAATTTTAATAAAGAATGAGAGTAATTCTTAATCATTTTTGCAAGGCTGGATGATGCAAGACATGGGCAGCATGTAGGTATCATATCTGTCTTAAATGGCTGGTTCACTGGTGGGTAGCCTGGTTTGTGTCGTTTTTACCCTGGTGGGTGTCTGGCACAGTGTCCAAGGTTGAAATTCAGCAGCTGGTTGGAAGGAGCAGCTATTGTAGTGGAAAAGCCATTCCCTAAGACATGGTCTCTTGGCCCAGGCCCAGGCTATCACTGCAGTTCTTGAATGTAGCTACCTGTCCATATATAACACTCTCATTTTTGAGTGATCTGAAAAGTACTGAAACGCCTTCTGACGTGGAGGCTCTGGCATGGAATGTGAACCATAAGTAAAATTGTTTGGGCGTTGGCGTCCTTGTGTTACACAGGGGACGGCAGAGGTGCAGGCAGGCTCCCAGCAGTGCTCTCCCTCTTGAGCAAAGGGCCCCGACTGCTTCCACCTCTCCAGGACCGCTGGGCTTGGATTTGTGCAGCTTCTTCATGCAGCGAGAGGTGCTGTGATGTTCTGATACACAGGTGGGATGAAGTGAGGCCCAAGCATTGCCGTGCCAATGTTACATAATCTCGGGCAAATTAAAGTTTAATGATTTGACTTACGCAAGTTCTGTAAGCCATGAAGATAGCACACTTAAGTGCTAAATCTCCTTGCTCCATTGACTTTAATTAAACTCATCTGCAGCTTATGAGTTTTGGTGAGCTCATTACAAACATACAGAAACAAAACTTGGCTTGCGTGGCTGAATTACCCCAAACTCCCCATTTCTTCATTTTGCTACCTCATGTGGCCCTCTGAATAAACAAATTAGAAGTAAATGTTAGGCAAATTATTGCACTGGCGGTGTTACTTGGGTCAGGATTGATTGAGGGGCACAGAAGACTGGCTACATTCTGGTTTTTATCAGAAATACGTATTTGCACTCCTGGTGGGCATGAAATGAGAAAGTGAGCATCCTGGTTTGATTGTCAGAGTCTGGATCTCAGGCAAATGCTCTTAACAGAGTCTGCATCTGATAAATTATTGGAACTAGAGTGGCATTTGAGGTGCCTGGATAAAGAGGCAATAAAAATATTTTGTATTTGTTTACACTGAAAAATATCATATACTGAACTGTCAAGTCTGAAAAATTGATGCTTCTGACTTCACAAATATTCAGCAGCCTAATAGAAATGTCAGATGCGTGTGGTTTTGAGAGAGAAAAAAAAAGAAAAATCAACCACACGACAAAAATGTTCATTTATTTTCATCAGATTTGATTCTCTCTCACATAAGTGATGGATCCAAAGACCAAGAAAGTTTATAGGACTTTTTGTCTTCTTGATTTCAGTGATTTTTGATTAAGCACTGTAGATTACCAGGGGTGAGTAGCAGCTCTTTTAACATCTCTAGTTCTTCTTGCTGATAAAATGGGTGTCACGTGGATTCGGTTGCATGTCATTGAAGGGAAGCTGATGAAGCTGACTATTCGCATCCTCTCGTGTGAGGAACATGTGGTTTTGGTGATCAGGTTGAGCCATCCTGGCTGTGACTGCTGCCTTCACGCACATTCACTGCTCCAAAATACCTCGTTAGGGAGCCTGGTCCCTGCTCATCCACTGGGATGGTGCTGTGCCTGCTCTGATGGGGTGTGTTAGCTCCTGCCAGTGTAAATGCCATGCAAAGGTGAAGGCAGATAGGACATGCAGCTTGCAAAAAGGTTTACCTGCCTTCTGGCTGCCATAAAAAGCCCTTCTCTATGGAACCTACATGGATGTTGTGCCAAATCCGACCCTGTTCGCATGAGACAGGGGAGCAGTGTAAGAGGGAGAGATATTCTATCCTTTCATTGCTTTAAAATTTTTGGTAATTTACTGCTGCTTTGTGCTTCAGAAAGGAAAAAAAAAAAAAATGAAGTCACCGACCTTAATACTGAGAGGGTTTAATTTGTTTTTTATATGATTGGTTGAAACTGTAGTGTATTGAATTACAGCAAGTACAGATTGCGTGTGGGTGGCAGGGAAGAAGGGTAAACATGGAAACAGTAGTAAAAAGGGGCTTTTGAAATACAGGGTCAAAGGTTGGGAATACTGAAGCTGGGTCATTTTGATCACTGCGGATATGAGGATGGTCCTGGGCAGGAACATCAGCAAGTGGTATGAATTGGTACGTGCTTGACATTCTGCAGGTGTGCTGTGGCTCTGGGTATCTCGTGTATGTAGTCACCTACAGTGAGACAACAGAAAGGTAGAAACTCTGGTGTTAAAGCCTGCTAGTATACAAGAAAAAGTCTCATTCTTGCTCCTTTCAATTTCTCTGAAAACAGACTTCAGCCCCTAATTTCTGAAATGGCACAAGCCAATTTGGATCTGTTTTATGATGGTCTTTGTTTTCTGGTAATAGCTTAGAACAGATTATCCTTTGGGCAATAGCTGTGTTTAGGTTTAATTATGTAATTAGAGCGAACACATGTAAATCAGATAAATGGGACATAATCAGTTATAGGATTTTGTGGCAAACATACACGGTGCATATGAAGTACATGATTTTAAGGTTCAACTAATGGAACTGTCAGCAACCATTAAGGATTATAAAGCTGCAGCTTTGAAGACGTGGCTACAGGGAACCCGAAGAACGGGTGTAAACTAAAAATGTAGACCCGCACGGCTGTTTGAGCTGACGGTGTGGAAAGGGCAGGAGCAGTCTGTGTATGTCCTGCTGCCCTGGAAGGAGACGAAGGGATTTGGGTTTGGGAAACAAAATAAATCACAACTTGGGGCACCCTGGATTTCGAAGGCTATATTTGTTTCCTGTGTGCCATTTCTGTGTCAGAATAATGCCTGATAAACTAAATTTCAAAAGGGGTGTGGTAGCAGAATATTGAAGTAGGTTAAAGCATTAATTTCTTCTCTGAGGCAGAGCTTTAAATTTTATCTAGCCCAAGCAACCCGCTCTATGTACAAAATGTCCCTGGGTATAGGAAAGACCAAAACAGCAAAATGCTGAGATTGAATGCCACTGTGAAGAAGAATATTGTTCTTATTTAGTCCTGTTTACAACAGCTACTTTGAACCCAAAGTCATTTTGAACTCAAAACCAGAATAAAGACGGCGATTCTTTACATGCAGGCCGAGAGTTGCATTCTCAAAGGAACTTGTTTACAGGGTTGCTTATTTTGGTCTTTGACCTAAACTTGTTCTTAAATCTTAAAGACTTGCTAGGAATTAAGTCAAAGCTTACAAGATTTGAAATTACTCTGTTTAATTGTTTCTCGTTTGCTGGGAAAAAGATGGCCTTGGAAAAAGAGCCTGGGTTTGAGTGAACGGGTATTGTTGTGGGATAACAGCCCCTGATAGTCTGGAACTTTTGTTCATGCAAATTAAATGGTACAACTTTTAATTACGGTAATGCTCAAATCACTGTAATGGATTGCAGAATCTTTATGTTGTTGAAAATCTAATTCAGTTTCTAAAAAATGTTTGATGGAAACTTGTTCGCAGCCATGCTGTCATTATGCTGCCTTTCATTTGAATAGCTTTGAGATTCTCGGGGCAGAGTGGCAGAACTGCACAGATGAGATATTGTCGTGCTCCAGCCATGCTATAAATAGCTGATTGGGTTGTCTTTTGTTTGGGAGCCTGAGTTTCAAAATTGCAGCACTTGGTATTCCCTTCTCTGCACAGCGATGGCTGCAGAGGCACGGCAGCGTGCACGAGAGAAACAAATGTCCTTGCGCTGTGCGTTGCGTCTGGCTTCTCGGCTGAGAGAGGGTAATCTCCTTGCAGGAGTCTCTGGAGGTATCCCTAGCTGCCTTTCCCGCTGCAAGTAAAGCAGTGTAGCGTTCTTAAAAACCAGTATATATTACTCCTTGAAAGAATGTTCTAAGTTGAAAAATAGGTGCCTTGGACTTTGGGACTATTGAAAGGAAGAAAAGAAAATAGGAAAGTTGATTGAGGCAGGTTATATTGAACTGCCTGGAAACTCTGTGGAAGTAGTGCTTTGGAAAAAGCAGCAGGGGTACAACAGATAAATAAATCAGTGGTAGAATTGCCAGCAACTGTCAAATCAAAAGCTGCAGTAAAACAGAAATATACAGTCAGTATCAGGCTGAGTACACATTCGTTAAAAACACCAAGGACAGACAGACAGTTGTGCGGAGCCATAACGTCAGTGTTTTCAAAAGATAATTGTTCCTGTGAATGCTGGCTGGTAGTCAGTGCTCTGCTCTGATGCATATGCCTATTTCAGTCAAATGAATAAGGAAACAGCACCATGAAACTATTTTTAAGAGAAGGCAGTTCACGTGTTAGTAGTGTTTGATGGAGTGATCCTGCAAGCCTTTTTTCACTGAGAGTTTCCCATAATGGAGTCTGCTCGGAACGGAGCCTGTCAGGAGGCGAGTGCAGCATTTAGGGAAGTATCCATCAGCTGGAGACCCAGCCTGGCACTGCACTCCTCGATACTGCAGGAAGCTGAAAACATTTGGCTGCAAACCTGAATTCGATAGAATATTGTTTAATGTGTAGGTAACAGACAGGGCCTGTGACCTCTTGGTGTCTATATTTAAGTAAAGCTGAAATCCATGCTTGTTTGTGAGTTTTCCAGGCTGTTAGCTCTGGCAAGCTCCTAAGAATCTGGCTCTTCCCTGGGCTGCAAAGAAGGACTGGTGAGATAGGTTTGGGCAGTGGAGAAAGGATACAGCTGGGGATTTCAGCCACTTCACCTACTAGTAAATATGGGGCTGTGTTTTATTAAAATTAGAAGTGGTTTTAGCTGGATAAGCTAATAATGTAAGACCATCCCTCTGTAGTTTCCCTATAATGACTCTCACTTTTGCAGGGCATCTCTAAATACACTTGCCACCATTTGTGCAAGTCACTGCAGAAGCAGGCACCTGAAATGCTCCTGGAACAATCTTCCCCAGTGCCCAAACAGGCTGCTTTGGTAAGGACGCTCATGGCATACTTCAGAAACAGAAGGCTGCAATTGCGTACTGCTGCGTTCATGGTGTGGGGAATATTTTAGAAGATTCTTTTTAATGGCCTACTTTGTTTTTTCATCTGGGATTACATCTGGTAAGGACAAGCTAAAACTTTCTCTAATAGTTGCAGTGAAACTCTATGCAGATGTGAGCTTCTCTGTATGAAAAAGTTCTCTAAAAATGTGCAGCTTCTAAAGCCAAGCCATGTTGAGAGAAGCTGTGGTACCAAACGTGCATCATCAAAGTTCACCGCAGTTGGGGCTTTCTTTTCCTTGTTCTCATCCTTTAAGATACTGAGGCAGCACACTTCAAGGGTTTGACAAGAAAGAGAAATATATATTCCCTTTTGTGCAAATCTGCTTGATGCTCATGAACACTATTCATTCTGAAACACCCTTAAGATATCTCCTAGAGATGTGGCTCTGACAGAAGAAAACAGAATGAAATCGACAGCCAGAAAAAAAGAGCCACCTTGCAAATCTGTTACTCCAAAGAAAGCATTAATTAACATACCCTCATGAATGGGGTAAGTGGCTAAGATTATTTTCAGGGAGGGGGGGGAAAAAGAAAGATGTGTGTCCAAAAATTAAAGTAGTACAGCAGAGGCATAGGCTTCATGAGCAAAAGTTGCCTGGCCCTTTGGAGGCTGGTCCAGAACACAGCATGTTTCAGAACTCGGTCTCCTGTGCAGTGCAAGCAGGGAGTGACACTCCTCACAATGAGAGCTCCTGAATCCTCCTTTGAGAAAGCCAGTCTGAAGGAAAACAATGAGGGATTTTTCTGAACCCTAACCTCCCACTTTGGGTGCTTTTTGGGTCACATACCTGTTGATATGTGACCTAGACCTAAATGAACAATTCGGACTCTTTTGGACTTCCAGTTGATGTTTTTGTCATCATATGTGTGGGTTCCTTAAAAGACCTACTTTAGAAGACCAACAAATGGTTTACAAATGGCTTACCAAGTAAATGTGTACCTGGTTAATGTACAGTTACACATCACATCTCTTTAGCCACTCATCAAAAATGCATTATGTGCGCCGCTGCGCAAGCAAAAAGGGCTTCTGTACCCAAAAGCCTACAAGGAAGTTTACAGAATAGGAGGCAACGTGCATGTACAAGCAGATGAGTAGCAGGGCAAGAGAGAATATAGGTTAAGATCATTCAAAATCACAGACCTTATCAGGAAATGTAAGTTTTGAAAAACTGTTTCAGAATGAAACATCTCTTTTCACTTTCATATTAAAATATATAATAAATAATATAAAAATAAATAAATAGAAATGTCATTTAGACACAGAGGACTTATTTCAGTCTTATACTCAAAATGTTTCAATCTTATCACTTTGTCTTGAGATGAAATTTGCCAGAATTGATATATCCTCCAGAATGTTTCAATTTTGTAGAAAGCTGTTTTGCTCCAGAAAACTACTAATTGCAAATTTTTGTCACCTGTTATAATCCTGATATTTTCTCCCTGAGAAAAAAAGTTGGGACAATACTCTGATCTCTTCTGTGCTGTAAAAAACAGGTGTAAATGTACAAATATAGACCTGAACTTACAATTTGATTCGCTTCCCTGAGGTTATTACCTTTGCTGTTCTTTGGGTGAGTTTTAATAGTTTATCGTGACTGATCATACTTTCCATTAATTTCCATTATCATAGGAAGAGGTGGTTCAGTCTGCATATTCAGCTTTTATCATCTTTTGAAGATGTGGCAACTAACACAGCACAGTAGTTGTGCTAGGAAAAGTATCTGGCTGAGAAATTGTTAAAAATATAGTGTTTGAAAACCTCAATAAATTACTGTCTTTGTGTATATTCCATATGTATAACAACTGCTGTGACTTTTGACAGCTGGTTTTAATAATTCTCAAGGTTAAATTTTCTACTACTGCAGCTACGCATGGTTGAATATTATTTATCAAATGAATTATTTAACAATATTTTAAATCAATTATCAACTGATTTATCAGGGAGCATTTTTTCTATCTCACTACGCCTCTCCAAGAGCATCTGAGTAAACACAGACATGATGCCTATATTTCTTATAATCTTTTTAATTAAAAAGATGCTGAAAAGAAAATGCACACACAAAAAAAAGAATACTGATCTATACATACAGCTGCTGACATGGGTTTAGTCACAGTAGCCAGAGTACCAAATGAATAGGACCGATTAGGAGCTGGTAGGCTGCGGTGATGGCAAATGCTCTGGCAACTTAAAGACCCTTGCCCTTGTGTGTCTTAAAGCTCTGGTTTGCAGTTCCTAAACAGTCAGATTTTGCTTGTTTTCAAAAAAGTGGGATTCAAAGATAGATGAAGTTCTTGTCACGACAATATGGACACTTGTTGGTAACTTCAGAATCACTGTAAACCTGTCAGTTGTGGTTTAGGCACCGTGGCAGTGCCTGCCCGTCTGTGGTGGGAGCTACTCGTGTCTGGGGTCTGCAGCTGCTGGTAGTGCATCTCAGGAATGTGTTTTCACTTGAAGCATCCACAAAGCTGTAGTTTCCTCAGGGATCGTACAATGTAATTGCACATTTACTTCTGTGCATCAGTGACAGAGATAGTTCGTCCAGCTGCAGTGAGTTCCTGTGGTGGGAAGTGGGGCATTTCCCTGTCTGCATCCCTGTAGCGCGGTTTAGTTTCTAATCTGCTCCTGGGTACCTGCTGCCAGCCTCGCCGGGAGCAGGACTCAGCGTTTTGCTGAAGGTCTGACTCTACCTGAGGGCCATCACAGGACTGCAGGTGGTGCCTTGCAGCAGCAGTGAAATAGGAAATTGGACATGGGATAGGGGACCGGTGCGTGTCAGGAAGGCATTCCCATCCTCTGGCAGCTGCTGTGGCAGTGGCGTTGCCTCACCGCGCGATTGTTTTATTAAATACGTTATTACCTGTGTCTCTGAGTCTCCTTTTGCTCCTTCCCACCTTCCTTCTCTCCCCTGGATGTGTGTAGTTATTATTTTAGTATCACCTCAGAGCCTGAAACGTAGCAGGCACCCTACTGTTTTAGGTACAGTTAATTAAGTTTCTCAACTCTCTCTTTTTCAAATGCTTAATACCCATTAAGTGTGCATTGTCTGGCACACAGGAGCCCCTGGCAGTGAAGCAAGACACCACCGTGGCAGATGAGCCTGCTTTATAAATCCTGGGTAGATGAGCTGGGATGGGATGGCAGGCTGTCATCGGTTTTGCTACAGACACTCGGAGAGGCTGGGAAGTTGGGAGATCCTAGCTGAAGATGCTTTTCTCTGGCAGTTCAGTTTGGAAAAGTGATTAGTCTGGGTTGTTTTGGGTATCCTTCTGGTACCCTTTGGTTACTGCCCACCAAGTAATACTTGATTTTCCTACTATACCCACTAAAATCACTGGGTGACGGGTGCAAAATGGAACCCAACATTAATAAAGGATCAGAAATGTGCCCATGTGATTGAGACTGTTTCCTTCCTTTTTATATATTAATTTGATGCTGGAGAGTTGTGGAAGGTTTGCTTTGGGATTGGTTTTCATCGATTGTTTTCATTACTGAAAGAAAAGAAGGAGTGAGAGAAGTTGTGAGTGAATGCTGATTGTTGTACTGAGAATTTTAGCTTGGGCTTCCTCGGTGCAGTTGTATGACCCTTTTGTAATCCTGCTAAAGTAGATGCATTATCTGTGGACCACCAGCTGCTTTTATCAATGCTCAGACATGTAACTGACTCAAGACAACAAAATGTCCAAAGTCAGGGCTCATACAGGGACCCAAGGGGCTGCAGTTTGTTTGTTTCTGTGTTTCCTCCTGCAAATACATTTGATGGACTAGCATTAAGTGCCATAGGTGACATAGTAAATGTTTCATTTTGGGGTAAAGCCAGTGAAAAAATAGATCTGTATTTACCAATGTGGTTTCATTTATCTTTCTAGCAAAGATAAATATATTAATTTGTGCAACTCCAAGAGGCAGTAAATAAGAAGGCAGACAACCTTAAAAGGTCAGGCAGGGTATGATCCAAGTACAATTTTCCGCCTAATATCTGCTTCCTCCCTAATTGGAAGGGTAAGCAGATATCATGCTACTGCTTTCTTAACTATTTAGGTGAATACATGGGTGGTTTTGGTAAAAATATTACCATCCTAATGATCACAGTGCAAGCAGGAATCTTTAGAGTGTTTGTGTGTCCTGCACACGTAGCAGCTTAACCTCTTCTTAATATTCTTGACATCACTAATGGGTGGCAGAATGGTAATCTGAACACAAAATAACATGCCTGCTAGTACGTTTCTTTTCTCAGAACAATAAATAGGCCTGATTTTTGGATGGTTTTGGTTAAATTTTTCATTGTATTTTCACTCCATGTCTCAGTGGTGTATGCTGACTGCCATCTGCTAGATCTTTGATGGCAACCCTTGGTGACAGACAGGAGCTTTTCTGGTCCACAATTCTGTCTTTGGAGAAGAAAAAAAAAAAAAAAAAGGAAAATTATGGGTCCTAAATGAAAGCCCTTTTTCAGCTGGTATATATTAACTCTTTTTTTTCATGGACATCTATGGAGCTGTGCCAATTTGCATTAAAAATGTGGCCATGTAGATGTCTGTATTGATTTTTGCTGTTTTCTGATTCGTTCTGCGTCTCTCCTCTCCTGCCCCTCACGGTGCTGCTTTTCACTCCTGGCTTATTAGGTTGGCTGAAAGATAAAGCCGTGGAACACTGCCAGCCTGGGAAATTATAAGGCTGCTTTTAGCTGTTCCTGGTGTACACAGTGAAAAAGTTAGAGGAGGAAATAATGGCCTTCCATAATGCTCACCTGAGAAAGCCTGCCACGTAAAAATGAAACCACGGAATGAAATACTGGAAATGCCCAAGGAGAAGTGATACACAAAAGAACCCAGTGCTGCTGAGAGCTACATATCCCTGCTTAGTGGGGAGAGGTGCAGACCTATTTCTTTTTTCTTTTGTCTCTTTTTTTTTTTTCTATTTATCTGTTTTAACTATAACTTCAGAAAAGATACAAAGAAAGAAAAATAAAAGATTGATTCATTGGCTACATTCCTTTACTCTGTTCGTAACCCTGTACAAATCTTTAGGTATACCAGCACCCTTTCCTTTCCCCGCCCTTACAGTGCGGTCTGGGGGTTGAGTTCCGCACATCCCAGGTCCTTGTGGATCTCCCAGCGTTTGCAGAAAGCAGGGACTGATTCCTTGAAATGACAGTGCATTGTTTGGGAACCTTCTCATCGAGAAGAAAAGTGCCAGCATGGACTGGCAAACTCCTTTCACATTGCTATCAAAGGCGATTTCTGAGTAAGGCTGCATGGTGGCTCCTGAATGAAAAACAAACAAAACACCTTCAAAGTAGTTATCCTGGATGAAAACACAAACCCCAACCTCGTCAGAATTCTTCTGCTCCTGAATGCCAGGCCAGCTGTAGGCGTGCATTTCAATCTGGCAGTGATCGTGCACTCCATCCTCTTTTCTTATTCTTTCTGAAGATGCTTGTTAATGAACCTTCTCGAAAAGACACAGAGGAGGATAAAAAGGCCAGGGCACTGGGTGGAAAAGCAACACAGATTGGAAAAGACGGAAAGCTTATTTAATTCTTTCTTTTCCTGATCTCAACTCCCTCAAGTTATCTTTAAAAGGATGTTTAAAGCTTACAGTTAAAACTTTTCTGCATTTAACTGTAATAATTAAAAGCAGCTAAGGGAACATTCAGTTCCAAAGAGAAAAATTTCAAAACTCATTTCAACCACTGCTGATCATGTGTTTGGGGATGGATGGGATCTTGGGTAGAGTTCACAGTGGCATTTTTACCTTGATTTCTTTTTAGTCTGTTGTGTTCAAATTTCATTTGTTAAGCTTTAAGGTCTTCATCATGTGCCTGTAATTCACCAACCCTCTGGATTCAAAAGGAGGCAAATGGGAACTAATGAATCACAGTGACACCAACCTGTGCTTTATTTGAGGAAGTGGTTTTATGACTCTTCCAGTGAAGCAAAAGATGTGGGTTGGACGGAGAAGGAAGTGGGGATGTGGGAAAAGTAGAAAGATTGCAACAAGCCTGATTAGGTCCTTAGGAAATGGTAACGGAGTTTGCATGCTGCTCGCCACGTGGAGCACTGTCCCAACGGGATGCTCAGGATTGACTGTTCCTAATGAGAACATAAACCCAGGAAGTCTGGTATCCTGCTTACATCAATGACTAATTCCAGCCATTTAAAAGGACATAAAAAACCTGTAATGAAGCTACTGATTCTGTAAGGAAAGGGACCTGCAGATGTGATATTCTAAATACCAAGATCTCAGTCAACATAATTCGTGTTCAGTCACAGCCATCATCTGCATTTCAGAGTGGATGGTTAAAGTGTCCTACATGCAGAGTGACACTGTTACAGGGGAATGTCTTCGGTTTCTTCCGGGGCAGCCTGGGGTTACTGGTCTAATGGCTTCTGGTCAATCTGAAGTTTTGATGTTGTAGTATCTCAAGGGCTCAGTTTAATCCTGCATCATCTTAGAACTGAAGAAACAGGATAAAAGGTAAAATATTTCTGGGCAGTGGTCACTGGGATATGGCATACACCAAGAGCAGGGGTCAGATATAGGGACAGCCTAGAGATAGGCACAATTGGGGAACAGTGGCGCACAGTATCTTCACAGCTTTTTCTATTGTTGTTAATCCCTAGAAATAGGATGAGTTTGCCATCAATTCAAGTAATTTTATTTCTTCTCCAGGTCACTGCTGCAGCTATGGGTTGAGACAGTAGAGTACTGTTAGGTTAAGGTTAGTGTTAGAGGCAAAAAGGCTCTGTTGAGAGCTGTGATGGACAGGGGTCAGCACTGATACTGAACTAACATCCCTAGCAGAGCTGCACCGAGTAGAGCAAGTAGAGTCTGTAGTATGGAGCTGCACCCTGGAAACTACTCAAGCAGAATTAGTATAACTTTGATATAACTGCTTAAATACCCTAAGGTAAGCCCCAGTTCAAGCAGCTGGCTGAACTATTACCTGAGGTCTCAGAATTGCCAGGGAAAACAACCTGTGTGTTTCGTGGAATTTTTCAGTATGAAACTGTCTTTCCTATTAACAGCTATGTCTTCTGGAGTCTGAACACGCAGCACAGGATTTTCCTCCTGAGCTGAATTCTGTAGTTCAGTTCTCAGCTCACACAGAGCATCATGTAACTTATTACTGAAACACTGTGTGAGTATCATGTCTCAGTAATTAGTATGTAGAAGTAAACTATTAGTAGAGCAAATGCAGTTTCACAATTAAAATATGTAGATAATATATATAAATCTTTTCTATAGCATCTCTGAACAGGGAACAGTCAAGGTGTTGCAGTGGTTGGATGGAGAGTGACTTGGCCAATCCCCTACTCAGAGCAGGGTCAGTCAGTGTAGGTAGCTCAGGACCTTCTCCAGTTGAGTTTTCTCCAAAAACAGAGATACCACAACTTCGTTGGGCCACCTGTTGATGTTTTCTGGATATGTTAAGGCTCTAAATACAAACACAAAAATTAATCTTTGCGCTGCAGTTGCTTTGAAAACATTGAAGTTAGGACTAGCAAGCATTTCTTGAGAAAGTTCATTTCTCATTTGCATTTTTACAGGATGCATTGCTCAGTCATACTAGTAAAAATATCTTTTCAAAGAAACATGGGGAAATGTGTATTTCAGTACATGTACAATTGCTCAAATTTATTAAAAGTACAGTGAGTTCTGTGTCCAAAAAATAAATCATAGGAACCAATGGGTTACTTGCAGTTGGCTGTGGTACTGAGAAGACTTCAGAAGCAGGCATCCCTGTGTGGATGCATGGCACAGCACTGCTTTTTAGTTGTTCTTTTCAGTCTCATTTTATTCCACAGCAGTAAAACTGCGATTTTAAAATTGTGCACTGATCTTTTCCACCAGTGCATTGTACAAATCTGCTGAACTAACAGCAATTGAGAGAACACAGACCTGTAGGTTCATCTGCCACTGAATCATGATATTTAGTGTTTTTCAGGTACTGTATCTTGTATAAATTGTTAGCATTGGAGAGCTACTAAGCCCACGTCTTTCTTGGACCTTCAGCTTGCACAGGTTGTTCCCCGTGTGTAGCTTATCACAAATCACCATTTATGCATTAATACAGCCCTTTGACCCGAACTGTGTGGGTCCTGCAAAGGCTTGTTCATTGCAGCACTAAAGTCCAAGAGGGTTGTTTCAGGTTATTAATGCTTCAGTAGGGATGCAGACAATTCCCTTTAATAGCTGATGGCTTTCCACTGCCCTCCCTCCAGCGGTTCCTTTACCTGGTGCTCAGGTCTGACATGGGAGTTTTTTCCCATGCTGAATGACAGAATGAGCTCCCTGACATGCAGGGAGGCAGGGCCAGCCCCCAGGGATGTTTGTGGGTCACTTTGGCTATGCCTTTGTCTCCAGGCTCAGCTGCTGTTTGGTTCTGAGCTACTTGTCCCAGGAAGGCTTCAGGTCAGACACAGGAGCAGCGGCTGAGCTCAAGACCCCACTGCCTGGTAAGGGAACTTCCGTCCTGTATCACAGGTGCAATGTGTGCAGAGCACCATGCATCGCACAGGGCACTCCCTCCTGCTGCTCTGCAGTAGGTAATGGGCTCAAAACAGCCTCTGCCTGCTTCTCCAGTGTCTCTCAGGCTCTCTCCCATGCAGTTCCTGCATACAAATTGCAGATCCACAGCCCAGGTAACAAAGCCACTGCCCTTTTCCCTGTCCAGGTGCCTTGACATTTCCAACAGTAAGAGTTGGGGGCAGTTGTTGATTTTATATGGACGTACAGATCATAAATAATGGCTCGCTAATTCCAAGGAGGCCACCAGTGTCAAATCACATCAGCTAAAATGAAGTCAGTCTCCCAAGATACCATGCAGAAAAACGTACTCTCTAAAACAGAAGCTTTCTTTGCTGTGTCCCTATGCCTGTTACACTGCTTATGTATTTAGACTGTAAAATACTTCAGGCAGGGATTACCTCTCCCTGCTGTGCTTTACTCAGCACCACATGTACCACTGTCTCTTTATGCAATAATTAATAATAAATCTTCTAGTAATCTCGTTACAGCACAATTTTCAGACTGTTACTTCCTCTGTGTGTTAGATAAAACAACCCAACAGATGATTTTGAGACTGAAGCAGTGCTAGGTATTTGGGGTTTTTCAATCACTTTAATATTGGGAGACTTACTGGGAAATCTGGATTATATGGTAGAATATGTGTTTGTCTGCTGTTGCTGTTACACTGGAGTAACCTAGGAATAACTTTTCTGAAGTTATGAGAATTTAATATAATCTTCTTAAGGCAGAAAGCCTCTCATGTAGCTATGTATCATCACAGACAGAGAAACTAAAAAAAATGCTAATACCTAGCTCTTTGTGGTTATTTCATGCAGAGAATAGGTCTTGAAACTGTTTAAACAGTGCCTCATTAACCAGCAGCATTAGCCTTGTGTTAGATGTAAGTGATACACAGGCCTTTTCTGGGCCTCTGCAAAATGCTTCGTGGTACCTTCCACGAAGTGGCTGGACATCATAACGCTACCCAGGCCTTTACTGTAAGATACCAGCTTGGTTTTGAAGCAGGCAGCTCCAGACATGGAGTTCTCCTGCTACCTCTTCTACGACATCGCCCCTGGAGGTTTGCAGTTTTGGTTTCCATCGGCTCCATCAGCAAGCACAGGCTCATCTCCTCCTTGTTCCTGTCTTACACATTCTGAATTGTCCCGTTTACAAAACCGGGGAAGGCTGAGGACAGGTCTGGTTTGGGAACAGAGCAAATTTGCATCGGTGTCTTATTTGCAGGGATAGTCAAATCCCATGCCTGCTTGTATTGGATAGATTTTTGGTGGGAGAAAGCAAATTTGTGTATTTGGCCGGCTAGAAAGGGAAAACACTGCATTTCTGAGAGTGTATGTAGCTGACATTTAATTTGCATTATTCAGTCTTCTAATTCCTTCCTTCTGCATGTGTATATTTAACAGCATTTATGTATATGGAGAGAGAGAAAAAGCGAGAGAAAATGAAGCTGACTACCTCCAGAATCCCGGTGTAAAATGGTTATCCCTAATATATGTACAGTCTGTAATTTAGGAAATTGTTATAACTGGAGTGAGGTTAAGGAAGGGGTATTTCCGAAGCTCAAGTACTGTTTGTATTTGCTGATTAATTCCAAATGAGGGCAGAAGCACTTAAAGGAATACTATAAAGGTACATTTTCTCTTTTCATTTAGAAACATAACATCTGAGAAGCATTTATTAGCAAAACATCAACTCTATTTGCACATTTCCAAATAGAATATTAGAGCAACCGAATTTTAATTTTCATGTCTGTAATTTGTTAATATAATTACGGTACAGTACAGTTAGGTGCTTTCAGATCTTTCAGTGTTAATTAAAAAGCTAATAACTTGAAAAGCTATAAATATTGAGGTAGAGGGGCTAGTGCTTCAGGCAGTTAATCCTTTATTTGTCATTTACTAAAGATCCATGTACTGGAAAGTCAGGCTTTGCACTAAGCATAGCACTACGTGGCTCAGCTCCTCCTTGCTCCCTGATAGATATTCCCACCACACACAAGCAGCCCAGGGTCTGATTCCCTAGCACAAATCAGCACATGCACAGCTAAATGCAAGCAGAAAGCAGAAGACATCCCACCATTTTAGTCCATTAAGTTTTCTTCCTTGTCTGATTTCACCTCCTCAGCCCGATCCAGCCCTGCCTCTCTGTGGATTCACGCTGGCACGATGTGAAACAATCCATTTGTGGCTTCTCCTGAAAGATGTACCTGTCTGGCCACAAATAGATTGGTGTAGTCTGTTATGTAGTAGACAAGAGAAACTGTCTGAAATGTTGTCTGCTGCACCAGGCGTAGCGGTGTGTGTTTGTCAGAGGACATGTCCTTGTGCTCACAGGGGCTCAGGCCAGGAGATGTAGGACATTACACATCAGTCAGCTCAGGTTAGAAATGGTTGGGATGTTTACATTTTCAAATCTGGGGAAATTGTTTGTGGTTCCAAATTAAAAAAGGAGAGCCCCTATTCATCCTTCCTTGCTGGAATCTTGATTATGAATCTCCCAAAACAACTTGTTGGGGTTCTGCAAATAAGACACCAAGCAGCATATGCCTCATTGGGACTGCCCAGGTGGCAGTGGGTCAGTTTGTGCCTCTGTGCTGGTGAGAAGCCTTAGACCAGCTAAAAGGGAAAAATGCTCTGTGATTGTCATGCGGTGGCTCAAAGTAATTGTCTTTATTCCCTCACAAAGCACTGAAATTCTGATAGGCTGAAATATGAAATTGTTGTGTCCACACAGTGCTTGCTCTTCAGTAAATGGAAATGGAAGAAAGATTTTATATAGATGTAGTGATCCTGTTTCTGAATTAACCTTATCTGGATAAAGTCTGGTTTTAATAGAGTGACTCCTGATTTGTGATGGTAGGGGAGAACAATGTTTTGCATTAAATGCACTGTGTTCTGGTGTTGATTGTTTTAAATGCTCTAAAATAAGACATCTACTTTAACAGAAAATGGACTTGCACTTCAGTTACATAAATGAAGCACGAACAAATGAAAATGTTGTACCACACAGGAGAAAAAGCTATGTTTTAAATTCTAAATGGTACCATTGTGCTGGACAGCGTGCACAGCCAGATACATGCATACATACCCAACACAAAGCGGCTGCAATTAAGAGAGTTTTTAAAACAGCCAACAGTACGAACATTGGAACTGGGAAATGACATTCCCGCTTACAAAGGCAAGTGTTTGAGAGTGCACCTCAGCTTTGTTTCAGCACATAGTTATTTACCTTACGGAAATCATTAATTCTGCCCAGCGTTTTTGAAGAATAGCTTGATGATGAGCTTCCTAAGAGGCACTCAAAGGAAGCATTGCTTTCTGTAGTTGGTTCAAATTGTTTAATGTTTGTCAAACTTGAATTGCATTCGAAGGATACATTGTGAGTAATGGATTTCTCCTGCTATTTACACATGGGCAAGGCTGCACAGCCACTCCATGCTGCAGTTTATTGCACTGCATTATGTATGAGGTGGTTTTGCAAGCAGACACGTAAACACAAAGGGGGGGAGGGAAAAAAAAACAAACAAACAACACCAGAAAGCAGATCTGTGTATTGTCCAATATACAAGCATTAGGAATAATTTAGAAAAGTTTTAAACACTCAGGTGCAAATGTTTGGAACTATAGCACCAAAATGTTATTTACTGCACGCTTAGCAGAAAACATGGTAGCTTTACCATGAAGCTGCTCCTCCTCTTGTTGGAATTAGTTTATAGCTACTGTAGTGTTGCTACACAACCCAGGCAATCCCAACAGCCTTTATTGAAAATATAGGGTCACATCTTAAAAAGAGCTATGCTGTTTCATTTCTCATTGCTTTAAGGGGATTTTAGGTGCTAAGTCCATTTGTAAACCTGCTGCTCAGAACCATTAAGAGGTAGGTGTGTGGTAAGTAAGAATCGGCAAATGGCTTAAAGACACCATCATGCCGTGATTTCAACAGTCATTAGGGTATGCTCTGCTTAGGGATTTATTGCTAAATCCTCCTAAGCTCCTATCTGTACTCCCTAGGTACTCAAATACCTGTGCTGTTCAGGCTGTGAGCACCAACACCTCACAAAGACAGATTCACCCAGGCTGATTGCACCTTTCTTTCTGGGTAGCATGTTGCCCGTCCCGTGGGGCCTTATTCAAGTCAGCTCATTCCCTTGGTAATGGCAACGAAAGTGTAACAGCAGGTAAGAGTCACTGCTCACCCCTGGGAGTCCCCAGAGCTTACAGCATGGCTCTGCAATAGGACTAATCAGAGTACGTCTTCACTTCACGTGAGGAAGGGTGTCAGGATTTGACTCTATCACTAGTAAGGTTACTGCCTTGGAGTTTGGCATCCTTGTAGCTGGGAGTCACCACTGTGTGGAGCACAAGATAGCAGCATCTCGTCAGTACAATTCATTGGCTTTGTGAGAGCTTGGAAGGGTTCATTCCTATTTCTTTAAACCTCCCAAATGCTGTGCTGGACTGAAGGTAACCAAGGCTTTCTTGGGTGAGCTGTCATGGATAGTGAAAGGACAGCACGGTGCATACCGCAGCTGATGTCTGGGCACTTGGTGTCTGAGTATGAAATCCAGTGTCAGACTGTGATTTTCCAGGAGGCAATCTGAACGTGGATATGTTGTCTTGGGTATAAACTTGTTAGTTCTGGAACAAGCTAACTAATGAGCACTGCCTTGGTACAAGAGTCAGGGAAATTTTTTATAAAAGCGATCCAAAGGGATCTGACAGCCATTACAGTGAGCGATACCAAAGCTACTTCAGCAATCTTTGTGCAAGCTCTGATTCAGGTCCCAATAGTTTTCTGTGACTATTTATCCTCGAGTGTTACGTTCTTAATTTGGCAGGAGAAATGAACTTAACCAACCAAAGACATTTCTAAGCTGTACCTGACAGGCTGGATCCCTGGCAGCACTTCAGCCCTTCTGCAGGTTGGAACTACTACTAATATAATTAAGTAATACCAGTCTGTGGAAGAAATATATTAACTTTAGACAGTCTTAATATTGTACACAAGAGCCTGAGGATTGATAGTCCTTGTAATCTCTTATCTAAACATAGGAGGGCTGCATATGCTGTTCATAAAGCGCTGAAATCAATCATTACAGTGGCAGGCAGGTAATTGGGAAGCAAGCTCCTACTTATGCAGACCGTGAGGGGATAACAGCCTTCAACAATTTTTTTACAAATATTATTATGTCTCATCTTTCAAACCTCAAAATCTAAAGTGAGTCACTTAGAATCCATTTGTGAGCACTTCACAGGTAGCATAACTTTGAGAACTACAAAAACTTTGCATTTCCCATTATTTCAGGGAGTATGAGGGCATCCAGCACTTCAGGCAGAAAGATCTAGAAACGCGGGAGTGCCAGAGTTTGACACCGATTGCTGGAGCTTAGCACAGACCTGGTACCTGACTGCAAGGAGGGGGGCTCAGAGTCGTAGATCCAGGTAACAAATGAAAAGCAGCTCTTAGACTAGGATCAGATTTTAATTAACATTGGTTAAGTCCTTTGAAATGCTAAGGCTTAAAACAATTATACGACTGCAGAGCTCCCTAAGATTTTTTTTAATGAAAGTCTTGTACAGGGGATCTTGGAGCATTTAAGTACAAGACTGTTTACACGTTCAGCCAGTCAAAGATAGTCAGGATTCAGTAATTGGAGTTTGTTGCTAAAAGCTTCTCCATGTATTAAACATTAGCAGAATGTTTCTAGCTATGAAATGAATTAGGCCTAACTAAACCGTTGTGTGAATTAGCAGAATTCACTCTGATTTTCAGATTAGTTACATTAATTTTAAATACTGTTTTCTTCTGGGAAGACTAGTAAATACATGATAATAAAAATTGACTGTGTCCCATTAAAACATTGAGAAGAGAATATACTGCTCTCATTGTTTTTAGTAACTCATTGTAATCCACAACTTTCATTGAGTTTGCTGGAATTTATCCTCTTTTATAATGACACCAATAATTATCTTATTTTGTTTTTTATTACTTCATAAGATGAATGAAAGTTGTTTCCATTGCTCAGAGGAGCACAGTTTAGCTCTATTAGAAATGTGAGGAGTTGGCAGTGGTCCCACTTCTCCACAGAAGGATGCAAGTCCTTTAGGCTCCTCGGTATGGTAGGCCCCATCTGTGCTTCCCCACTTGAAGAACAACAGTTGTTTTTGCCTTATGAAGGCTTGGGTTTTTTTTGTGCATGTATTTTCATTCGGTTTCTTTTTTCTTTTTTATAAATTACGATTCGGATCTTGGTCTTGCAAGAAGCTTGTGTGGGCAGATCTGAGCATCCGTACAGCTCCCATGAAGTGTGAAATACAAACTGTTGTTTGCCTCATCACGTTTCATCTGAATGCTGTTTTTTGGCAGGAAGGACTGGTTGTCTGTATTAATGTTGAGGGTTGTGACCACAGCTTTTTGCACATAGGGCAAGCTGACAGTTAGCTGGGTAGCAGTGGAAAAGCAACAGAAGAAATGTGGGATGTTTCTTACATCCTGTGATACTAAAGCATCTTCTTTTAGCAGGCCACGCGTTATATATCTTCGCTGCTGCACATTGCATTTATTCTCTGATGACTCATAGCAGCAGCAAATCCTTTACTTTCTTTTGTAATGGTAGTATTTTATAAAGTACAAACAAAAAACCTCATGTATGTTTGCAAATTATTTGAAGGGTGTTTGAATAAGTTACAAGTTTTTAAGCTGCTGCACAGTATGTATTAGTGTTTGTTTCAGGGCTTCTGTGTAGATAAACAAAAGCTTTAAAGACTCTGGAAAAAGGCTGATCCCCTCTCCTCCCAAGAGACACCGTCCTCTTCCTTTCCCTTCCTCTCCACTTTGAAATTACTGCCTATAACCCCAGCATAAAACACACCGAAGAAAAATTGTCTTTCTCTGGAAATATTTACATGCTGCTTAGCACAACAGAGTCCTGATTTTAATGTAAGGCCTTTAGATGCTCCCTTAATGCTGGTCAGTAAATAACCTTTCTAAAAATACCTGAAGACGTGAATTTTGATTACACTGTAGCATTCAGCTCTGTAGCAAAATTTCCTTTTGATGATTCTTCAATTCTAATCCAGCATGAACTTTTTGCCGTGTTATGGGGATAACTGTATACTACCGTGATAAGAGTTCAGCCTTTTCTGCCAGATGCACGCTTTTCTTCTCCAGGACACTGCAGGGAAATTGGAGCACTAAGGCAGCAGTTTCAGTTAATTTGCTACTTAAGATATGAAAACAGACAAAATTAACCTCACAGTGTCCTCTTCCTTTGAGTCCTAATTTATGATGGCACTTGGCTGGGAGAAATGGAAGGGGCTTTGGTGTCTCCACACGTTTGGGTTGGCATGCAAAGCTGCTCTGGTGTCACAGGGCGCCTGGAACATCAGGTTAGGGCTCTGGCTGTGACATTCCACATTTGTCAAGGACTTAAACACCTCTCTAAGGTAACACATGTATATACAGGCACCCTTGTAGTTCAGGAAGAGGATGTTACAGTTTAAATTACACTTTTACATTCCTTTGAATTACTGGTTAATTGATCACTGTGTTGGTCTAATCTCTCGTTTTCCTCATTTGTGTTTGATGATAAAAGCTTGCTGAAAATGCATAGCCATCAAAACCATTAGTAGTTGTCAGGGTTTAAAACATGCAATCTCAAGCCAAGTACAGGCTTTCTAAAATCATACTCTATGTGATGCAGTTGCATAAATATTAACTCTCATGTACAAAATCACACCAGAGAACTGCTGCAATTAGATGCCAACATGATGAGGGAGCAGCAAGATGCTCCTGGGGGTGACTTATGGAGCAATAATTCACAAGAAGGTACTGTTAGAGAAAGGCAGAAGGCCGAGTGCTGTTAAATGCAGCAGGTGTGAATTACTGCACTATAATTCACAGGCTTGGGTGTCTTACTGGAATTATAAAGTAGCCCTATGCAAATATTTCTTAAAGATGCAAGGACAAATAATCAGACGGAGCTGGGCTATCCCTCACCTAAGGATCTCAGTGTCTTAGACAGCAACAAGGTATTGCATCAGAAAAGTAAAGGAAGAAAAATGGGTTATTTTAAACTGAATAAAATAACTGAATATGAGTACATTAAAAATATTTGCTTTTAGTTTGCCTGCTTTGTCAGTTAGCCACTGAATTTGACTTTCATGAACTCTTCCTGAACTCCCCTGTTCAGTTTTCTCCTACTAGGGTCTCTTTGTGGTGCAAAGGCAGCTGAAGTGCCTACAAAAACAAGGTTCTGATTATCCTTGTTCTAGGAGCTTCCTCACAAGGATTAATCCAGTCTATAAATGACTGGAGCAGATGGACAGAATCACTGTTTTTAGAGATATGTTCTGGTTTTGAGTACCCACCTTTAATACTGCAATGAATTTTTACTCCTACCTGAAGCAGAACTCCGAGAAGGCTGCAATTATCTGTAGCCTCTGTAAATAAGGCTCCTTCGTTTCCCATTAAAATGTTAAATCTGTAGGTTAATGACAAGTCAGCCATTATCATTACATATACAGCCTGAAAATCGAAGCCATCCCCTCTAAAACCAAACATGCTGATAGATCCAAGCACATTCTTATTGTTATAAAAATACTCAAATTTCAACAGATGGGCTCTCAGGAAAGAGCAGTTAGTGGTTTGTTTAAGAAAGGACAATTGATGAGTGCTTACTGTGAAAGAGGGGCTGGGATGTAGGCTGAGCTCATGAAGAACTAAATCAACTTCAGGTTGTGTGGCTGTGCCAGGCAAACAGAGGAGCCTGGTGCGATCTAATGAGTTCAACAGCTGCTAGGTGTCAATTTGCAACAATGCTATAAAAAAATGATTTGATGTTGTCTCATGGGAGATTTGTATTTAAAACACATATTTGGATATTTCTATTATGCAGAATGCACCTCTAAAAAAAGGTCCAAAATGATCTATGATCAACAGCATTATTTCTGAGTTTGGTTTTTGTCACTTTGGGTCAGTTGCACCATTGCTAATTTGCAGGTTTGGTAATGAAAACAATATGTAGTATTGTTATCTTTCTAGGTTATTTTTACTTAGCCTATGGTCCAACCATGAGAAATGGTGGCATCTTTGGCTTCTTTTTGGGCCAGAGTATTTGAACTGTAGTTATGTTATTTCCTAGGTGTGTTATCAGAGGCCGTAGACAATCTTGGCCCCACACTGGCCTTGTATCTGTCACCATTTCCATGTAGGCAAAGTGCAAGTGGCAGCATGTAGAAGTGTCCAGCATTTCTTCAGTATTTGTTAGTGATGAATTGTATTCTAAGAGCATGGGAAAAAGAATCTAGATCTAAACAAAATTCCTTAGCAAACCTCAGTCAGTCAGGCTCCTTTAAAAAGCCCTCTTTCTGTAAAAAAAAAAAAAAAAAAAAAAAAAAAAGACTTTAATACACCTAGTAATGCTCCCCAAATTAGCTTTCTGCTATGGTTATTTGGGGCTATTTCAATACCTTTATGAAATTGAGTCATTTTCTCTTACAAAGATATCACTAATTAAAACCAAGATGAGTGACTGCTTACACAGCGTGGTGGGTATGATAGAAGAGTTACTCGAGTGCATGTGACAGCATACGTATCCTCTAGGAACATCCCAGGAATAAAAGTTGGTAAGCTATCCAAGAGCGAATGTCAAATTCCTCAAGCAAAAGCTTGACTGAACTGTGGTGCCCATCAGAGATTCTAAAAAGGTCTCCAAACATTAGATAGAGAAGTCAGCTAGCTGGAAGGATTGATTTCATTACGTCCCTCTGGCCCATTCCTGGAATGCTGCCTCAGCCTGCCACTCCAGGGTGTTTTGACCTCTGGATCTGACAAAAGAATTTGAGCCAGGACCCATACTAACAGAGACAACATTGCCATGGAAACCCAGGCAAACCTTTAAAATCCCACCTTTGCTCTACCCCATATCCTTGACACTCTGTGTTTCTTCAAGCTTATCTAACAACGTACATGGCAGGCTTTTATCTCCAAAATCTAGGCAACAAGTGGCTGTCATTGTACTACTCTGCATCCTTCATCAGGCTGGCGTTCTCAGATGGAGACCCAAGAACTAGCTCTCTCTGTAACAGTGACGTAATTTTCCCATACAGAAATGTTGGGTTACATTTAAAACACATGCAAAGGCATGAGGGTTTAGTGGCACATAAATAGCTGAAAGGAGCAGTAGTCATGGTGGCTATATCCCCAGACAAAAACGTGAATGTTAATTGTGCTCCTTTGAGAAATTATAACACGTGTTAATTGGCATTTTGGCTCCAAAGGAGGGTTAGTAAAAAGCACATCCAGGATTGTCCCTGTTGTTAAGGTTTGGTGATGTCAGCCTGCCTGAATTCAGCATTTTAAGTTACCAGTCAAAAGGCAAAAACAAATGGGGTTAATGAGTTACCTTCTCAAATAAACCTTCCAAGCTGGTTTTATTTACTTCATGGTTATGTAAATTTAACACTATTTCTGCAAGTGTGCTTCTGTGGGCTTTGCTTATTTTTGTAAATAACATTCCTTGTCACTGAATGTCTGTATCTACCTGCCAAAATGAACCAAAAATCTTTAACAGACAAGCTGTTAAAAAGATTTTCTTGTAGTCAGAACTTTGAAATTCTCTATTCATGAATCCAGATGATTGAAGAGCATTACAGAAATGAATTAAAAATACCATCGGTTGTTCCACTTATCAAAATGGTATCAAATCCTTCCTTGTGGATGCAAACGTACCCACTGCACTCATACTGCAACTCCAGTTTTCATTCATTTTCTCTTAAGCTCATGTTTTGTTCAAGCAGGATTTCAAGGCATGAAGAGGCCTTTAAAAGAATTCAAAATTTATATTCAAGGTAATTGAAAACAACATGTTGCTTTCTGCATTTTTATGTGGTTACTGCAGGATGAAAACGCTCTCCTGAATTTCTGTACTTGTGTCACTGCTATAAATTCTTGTGTCACCAGCACTGGCTTAACGCAACGTGACTTACCTAATTGGACACGATGTGTCACAGCAGCTGTGCGCCACCCTGGATACTCAAATAGGCCTTTTCGGGTGGTGGCAGCTTTATATGTTCCTTCTAGCCATAGAAGCTGGTTAAAAACACATATATGTTCAAGCCGACCCTGGTTCTGTAGCCATGAGGGCCATTGTGACACGATGCTGGGCGTTGGAACACAGAGCCCCAGAAGACTCCAGCCCTGCCTGTCCCAACCAGGGGCTCCTCCACTCCACAGCTGCGGCCAGGGCCCATGGACAGCATGGCCGGAGAGTTCGGGCTCATCCAGCTGGGCACCTACGTGGAGATCAAGCGCAGTGATGGGCGCATCCATCCAGCGATGGTGACAGAGCTCCATGAAAGCACCTCCAGCATCACTGTGGAGTGGATCGAGAAAGGGACCAACAAGGGCAAGCAGGTGAATCTCCAGCTTATCTTTGACCTCAACCCTCACCTGGCCCCAAGGAGCACATCCATGAGCAGCATCGAGGCCCCGCTGTCAGACAAAGGAGACCAGAGCCTGGTGAGCGAAGGGCAGCCACAGCCCATCAAAGTGGAGGAGCCATCTGGAGACAGCAGGGGCCCTGCAGGAGTCCAGCTTGGCTCCAGACCCAGGTGGGCATTACCAGGCGTGTGGCAGATTGAAAGGCTGCGAGACCACCGGGAACGCCGTCGGCTGGCGATGCGGGAGCAGCGAGCTCAGCAGGCCACCGCGTCACTCCAGTCCAGGGCTGACGTGCTGGCCATGATCCAGGAGTGCCGCAGACAGCTGGACTGCGAGGCGCTGCAGTCCTCCATACCCCGGCAGCCCCATCGCATCTGTGTGTGTGTCCGGAAGCGGCCGCTGAACCAGCGGGAGATTGAGCTCAACGACATTGACGTGGTGACTGTGCCCTGCCAGGACATGGTGATGGTGCATGAAGCCAAGCAGAAGCTGGACCTCACGCAGTATCTGGACAACCAGATCTTCCGCTTTGACTATGTCTTTGATGACCGTGCCACCAACGAGCTGGTATACAGGCACACTGCCCAGCCCCTGGTGGAGACCATCTTCCAGGGGGGCATGGCCAGTTGCTTTGCCTACGGTCAGACAGGCAGTGGCAAGACACATACCATGAGGGGAGGCTTCTCTAGCAAGAGCTCTGAGTGCTCCAAGGGGATCTACATCCTGGTTGCTGAGGACGTCTTCCGCAGGCTGAAGGATCCTAGCTGCCCGATACTGGAGCTTCGAGTCTATGGGGCTTTCTTTGAGATTTATGGGGGCAAAGTGTTTGACCTGCTGAACTCGAAGAAGCGGCTGAGGGTGCTAGAAGATGGGAAGCATCAGATCCAAGTGGTGGGCCTTAGGGAGGAAGAGGTCACCAGTGTGGAAGATGTCAGCAAACTGATTGAAATAGGCAGCAAGTGTCGCACGTCAGGCCAGACTTCTGCCAACTCTCACTCCTCCCGGAGCCATGCCATCTTCCAGATCATACTCAGGAAGAGGGGATATTTGTACGCCAAGTTTTCACTGATTGATTTGGCTGGGAATGAGAGAGGAGCTGACATCTCCACTGCAGACAGGCAAACAAGGCTGGAGGGGGCTGATATTAATAAAAGCCTCTTGGCACTCAAAGAGTGCATCAGGGCACTGGGACATAACAAAGCCCACACCCCATTCAGGGCCAGCAAACTCACCCAGGTCCTGCGGGACTCATTTATCGGGGAAAACTCACGTACCTGCATGATTGCCACTGTCTCTCCAGGGATGAGATCCTGCGAGCACAGCCTTAACACCCTGCGGTATGCCAACCGTGTGAAGGAGCTGGTGGTGAATTTAAACTCCCTTGGACAATCCCGTCAGGAGGTGCCAAGGTTCCTGCATCGGATAAAGGACACAAAGAAACCCTGGGCTGTTCAGAACCCCTCCGGGACACCTGAGTTACAGCTCTCTGGGGTACAGCCTGACAAGGAGGTATCACCCCAGATATTTACTTTCAATGCCAAAGGAAAAGCGCAGAAGAAGAGAAAAGAGGCAGATGAGAAGGCGCTTCTGGAGGAGCATCAGGAGTCTCTGCGATGGTTGAAAGCGTTCCTACAGGTGGCCGAAGAAATAGACTACAATGTGGATTTTTACGCTGCACAGTTTGAATCAGTCCTGGGTCAAAAAATTGGCACCCTGACCGAGATTCAAGAAAAAGTCAAATTATTCCGGTCAATTCTTTGCAAGGAAGAACAGGGCAGCAACCAGAGCTGCATGAAGAGATCTCGTGTGCTGTAAGCTGTGCTGGAGCCCCCCAGGCCCTGGGACTGCTGGGCGATGAGAGCTGTTAGATACCAGCGCTTCAACAAATCCAGTGCTTAAAAAAATCTTAAACGGTGTCTGCAGGGATATGCTGTTTGTTGGTTTGTTTCTATTTCTTGGAAATAATGGTTCCATCTTGTGGGAGAATAGTCCAGTGTTTTTTCCAGGAATTTTTCACTGCAGAACATAAAACCATGCAGTTTTGAGGACCTAACCTGTAGGAAAAGAATTTACAGAAAATGTATCTCGCCTCATTTGGGCAGGTTTCCCTCTCGTGCCTGTAAAACATATACCCGGATACATGTATATGTGCCATCCTGGATGTGGCCTGCCCTTGGGTTCTGTCAAACTGCACCAAAATTGAAGTCCCCTTCCCAGGGTAGAAGGCATTTTAAAAGATTTTAAAAGGTGTCTGAGTGCAAAGCACCATAATTTCTGAGCTTGATACATTTGGGAAATGAGGGTTATTTTGTCATGGCATAAGCAGTGGCTTTTTATAGCATCTGCTCACTTTTTTTCTCTCGCCCTCTCTTTCTTAAGTGTGTTCTCTTGAGACATTAAAAGGAAAAAATGCTAGAACCTGCCTTCATAAAAAGCAGACTAAAGAGTAGAGCAATTGCCTGGCCTATGGGGAGAAGATGGGCCTGCAGAGTTTGCAGAGGGAAGCAGGGGGAGCCAGTGCCCCGTATCAGAGATCAGATGAGAGGAGATTTGCTAGACCTAAAGGGTCAGAAAAGCTGCGTCTAACAAATCCCCACCTGGTACGGTGTGTATCAGTGCAGTGGTAGCTCATGGGGTGAGGCAGCGCTTCATCCCTGAGGGTAAACCCTGCAAAAGTTGCTTTCTGTAGACAGGTTGAAGCACAAGGCTCATATCTATGCATATTATTTAATTTGGGGATTAATTAGTATAAATTCTTAAAAGGGTAACAAGTAAGTGGAAGAAATTAAGTAGCATAAATCATTTCTAATTAATCGATGATCTTCCTGCATTTTCTCATACTGCCTGATCGCTCTCTGGCTGTTGGTCCCACCGACCAGTTTATCCTGGGGAACATTTTAACCAGCTGATCCAAAGTGTGATGATCCAATGGAAGAACTTCAGCAGTCCTTCACACAGGCCAGAAATCTGTTTCCAGTGATGAAATCATTAGCCACCAAACATTGTTTAAATGCTGGTCATCTCCTAGCAGTAGTAATATGCTGTGCTTTTCAGCTTCAGTGCACTTTACAAGCATTTATGTATTGGCATCCTGCTTGTTTTGATATTCCTAGCTTCAGCCGCTCATAGCATTCAGAGATGCAGTGAGACATAAGTACTACTTGCCAGATTAAGATAAAAGTGTGTTCTATACAGCAGGAATTTACCATGGAAGGGTTTTCTCATTTCTAAAAATAAATGTCTTTGTGGTGGTTTCCACAGCATTTTCCTTAGATTATTGTATTGGAGGTGCTGGTCACAGTAGCAGACCAGTTTGTGAAGCCCAGGTACCCCATAACATGGTACAGGATGTGAAAGCAAGCTGGCTCCATGCTCCGTTGCCTGAAACTCTCTGGTAGGGTCCCTTCTAGCTGGTGTAGGAAGTGTCTTCCATGCAGGACACAATAGATTCACTCTTTTGGCTGGCTGTGGTGCTTGCTCCAGGTCTAAGTTCTTGCTGCTCACATGCTGTGGCTGCGCGTTAGTTATAAATCATTAGCATGAACTGTTTTGGCAAAAAGGGCTATGAATTAATTGAGTTGGGCATGGTTCTAGAAACACAGTTTTAATGAGCTGGAACAAAGTCTTATCAGGGTGTGATGGTTTGCAGTGAGTAGGAAAATGAATTTTATTTTCCCTTTGTTTATACTCACATATTCAGGAGGCTGTTTGCAACTAACTTCAGAAAGTGACTCATGAGCACACCCTACTGCTCCTTAAAGCAGAAGCAAAAGGAATTAACTAAATTAGCCTTTTTTTTTTTTTTTTTTTTTTTTTTTGTGCTTATGTGAAATGTTGATTGACCTCTTTTCTTTCTTTGATGATCTTCATCTACATACTTTCCTTTGCTCTCTAAGCACAAATCCTGTGTATAGAGAGTGCAAAACCCATTCTGCCTATTACCTGAACTTTAAGCATGACTTCTTGTCTGGTTTCTATGAGTTTGTAGCCACAGAATATCTCTCTCTTTTGGGAGTTTGGAAATGTAGGTTAAGCATATTTACACGTGCCCACAGAGCCCAGCCTATACAGGTTCAAAGGTACAATGAAAATTCTTCCTAAATTTTATTGGACCAAGCATGCCTTTGTAATGAAATGAGAATCAGATAAGTGTGCTGAGTTTTAGGTTTGCATTGCTCTGGTGACCATGAATGTTCAATTAAATAAAGATCCCTAATTAATTATAGTAAGGTCAGCCATTCACTTAGCCTGTTAAACAACTGAAACACTTTTATGGAATGCATTCCTGTTTATAACTGATTGTAGCTGAATGAACAAGAGAAGCAACTGTTGCATACACAGAGCCTGGCTAATCTAATCATTCTGTGCCTGATAATTAACCATAAATATTGCTATTCTGTTATGTCACAATTATTGAAGCCTGCTCTCTTGCTACCTTTGTCATTTCAGTGGTAGTTTTGATGTGAGACATAATTCTTAGGACATCCACCTCAATGCTTCATACGCCTCTGCTTGACTTCAGTGTTTCGTGGGAACTGAAGATACGTACCCAGAACCTCCTCTGTCAACAATTGACAGTAGTTATATGTATCTATATGTTGGTCTAATGTTCCGGCTGCTGTTTTCCTAGTTCTGAGCTTGGAACAATAGAGCTTGGAACATCTTTGGCTGCAAAATACATTCTTATTTTCCATAGTTTTCCAGTGTTTGCCAGTTAGTTTTGTCAGAGCAGTGCTGCGATGTGTTCATAGCTTGATTCAGTCTCAGTTGAACTCCTTGTTAACTTTTCTCATTGTTTGTTCCAGCTCTTGCATGTTCTTCTTCTGCAGTCCTCAAAGGTTTGAATTCCCTCACACTTAAAGCAACTGAATAGCCATATGTTCCCTTCAGCAGTCAGGACAATTCAACCCATAACATGTCGTGCATCAGCTGAAATATAAAACTGATTCATTCACTATTTTTTTGAAATATTCAATTGCTTTGCCCTCTGCTCTCATACACTTGCCTTCCTATCCCCTCTTCCCATTCAAACTGCCTTTTTAGCTGTCCTCTCCACATCAGGCTGTCATGCAGTAATTCTGTTGAGTATATCTCAAAATCTTCCAGAATTTTTCAGCATTGCCAGTTCTCATGTCTCAGAAAATACATACATTTTTAATTCTTCTAGTACCTTCTAGAATTATTTAATTTTTGGAACCATACGTTTTTTGAGGGTGTGGGGGGCAGTTAATCAATCTTTTAGGTTTATTGGTAGCAGAAGAAACTTGGAAAGGTACAATCAAAATGCTACTAACCTGGAAGGCCATGCTGAAAAATATATTTACTGAAACTTATTACTGCGTGTGTTGTATGAGAGGAAACGAGTGAGGTACAACCCCAGCACGAGCCCCCAGATTCCCACACTGCAGCATTTGGAGTTTCCAGTTCATTTCTGAGGTGTCAGGCAAAATGGGGGCTGCGATGGATGGATCAAAATAATCTGTACCCTGCAAAGACAATCTGGGAGAACAAGACGCCTTCTGGTACTGCCTCTGCAGCAGGCGGTATGCAATTTGCTCAATTTAGCATCAAGTAAGCATGGCTGAATTTAGCCCTGTATTTTTGGCTTTATTATTATCTGAGTATTACAGCTCAGCCTGTTATCATGAGGCTAACTCACAAGGTTTTATTCAGATTTTTCTCTGTTTTTCTGCTCAGACAAAGCCCAAGGCAACTGGGATTTTCCAGAGGAGAGACTGTCTGTTGTCACTAATAACAGCTTTAGTCAGCAACATATGTTTAGTGATGTACATCAATATTTCTACTTTCACAGATGCTTAGATTTTGCATTTTGGATATCACTGTGTCCAGGAGCATGCTTTATCTTGGTGCTCTAAAAGTACATGTAAACTACTGAATCTTCATACCTTTACTTCTCAAAGCTGGAAGCCCATGGCTCAGTGCTGTCAGGCAAGTTTATATTGTAAACCATACCATTTTCTAGTTTGTTTCAGAACCCTGTAAATCTTTGAAATATGCATCTCAGCTATGATTTATGAGGCATTTGTATTATTTTCCTTTTATTTTTCTACAGAAGCGGGTAATATCTCACAGGGTATGTTGAAAGACATTATGTTTTGAAGCAATTCACCTGGTATTCTGCCTCGCTTGCTCTTTAACACTATAAGGAATGCATGATGCAAACGATGTTGTAATTTCTCAGAAAGTTCCTTGAAGTTTTCACTTATTTCTACTTTTATATTAAGTCATTCTTCTTCCTCTGACCTCCTAATCATTTCCTCAGCAAGAGATTGGGATGTGGCATGCAAGGAGATCATTTCAAGTGAAGAGGAAAAAAATATACCAAAGAGGAAAGCTGAGATGTAAGGATGCTGTTTACATGCACAGCTTTCAGTAAGATAGGTAAATAAATACAAGAAGGTTTGATTCTGCACGGAGAGTTGCCCTCCTCATTGTTAATGCTGTTTTGAGGTTCAGCCCATAGCAGCAACGTTTAACCACAATGAAAGCAAAGAGGAGGAGGAAGGAACACATGAAAGGCCAGGTACCTGGTGTCCACCAAGACTGGTGGGGGCCATATTTCTGCTCCTCTTGTTGGAAAGGTGAGATTGGGGTGTCCTTGTAGACCTTCTCTATGGCCCTCATTCAGTGTAGAGGCTTTTGTTGAATGTGGTCAAATCTACATGATTATTTGCTTCTGTACTCTAAATACCTGAGTAAAGTTTTGTTATTTATTCACATATCACGAGCAGTTTTGTTTGAAAGAATACCTATTTTTGTGTACTGTTCAGATGTTGTCTATCCAGAAATGTTAATTTGCCTCCATTGTGGAAGGAAAGAAGTTTACTGAAAATCTGGCATGTGGCTTTTCTTAGCTTTATAGACTTAGGTTTTGCTTGAATTAATCCATGTCTTCCAAACTCATGTTAAGAAACAAAAAATTCAGGAACCTTCTCCTTATCCTAGCAACTGAACAGCACTGTGCACCAAAATGCTTGTCTACTTCTAGTTATATCAATTGGTCAAAAAGTAGCATTTTGTTTCTTGTGTTATGACTACAAATAGGGTCCTACAACCGCTGAGCACAGACATTTTCTCCCAGTGTGCTGTTATTGGTATTGAGAAAGTCAGAGCAGTAGCTGGTGAACAGCTGCTGTATAATAACCCGCCTAGTTTCCTCTGTGTCTCATCCTGAAATTGATGTTTAAACTCATTCTCATTTGTTAGACTTCACTGGTTTTGCTCATCACCTGAGAGCTGACTCTGCACAGGCCTCACTTATAGCAGAGCAAAAGGGTACCATGCTGGTCTGGATTTTTTGATACTGCTCGCAGTCTAATTTTCATAATTTTATACCAATTTCAAGCAGTGTTAAGAATCTCCTGAGACAGGACATTAGAGCTCAAACTTCACCTGGCTACTTATTCTCTTCTCTTGCAGACTCTTCATGCTTTTCCTGTTGTGGGATGTGCCTGTGATGCCTATTCCTCTTTTCTTGTCTCTCTACAAAGCATGGCATATCCTTGGTCTTTCCTGTTGAGTGAGTTTGTACCTGCCATCTTCCATGTAATCATTCAAAGGAGAGGGGATTAAATACACCACCACTCAACCTTGAAAGAAAGAAGTCTAAGCATAAACATTTCCATCTCTGATATTTCCTCAGTTCAGCTTCCCACATCCCTTTTTCTTTTTCTCCCCCTCATGGTAACTTTTGGGTAGTGGTCATATTCTTGCATTTACCAATTTGCATAAAGGCATAGGAAGATACCTTTCTGATTTTGTTTAAACTGTTTTTTAAAATCTTTTACAAATTTTGTGTATATTTCGATAGATGAAAAAAGATGAGGAGAGGCAGGATCCATGTTTTAAAAAGTATCGTGTGTCAGTGAGTGCCCTGGCTTTTGCAGCTTTGTGCAATGGAGGTTGGAACTACCAATAACTGTAAATATAACCCATTTTTTTTATTGGCAGAACAGTGACATCTATTGTTCGATATCATACATCTGTGACACTCTGAGCAACTGCCTACAGGTATTGATCTGATCTTTCTCAATTTCATAAGATGCAAGCATGCACGGTAAAATTATTGATTCAAAGAATTATGTAATAACACATGTACTAATGCTGTTAGACAGCTATGCAAAATTAAGTCTAATTCATTTTGTCATAGCATAATTAACAGATCAATGTGGACTGATGCACAAGAAGAGAAACCTTCTGTTACTGAGAGTGTCAGAAGATGCTGCTTTATGAAACCTGCATATCAGCCACACTGCTGGCACGTCTGCAGCAGCGTTGTGTCTTCCACACTGTGGACAGACAGAGGCTGGCAACACCCAGCAGCAGGCTTCTCCCAGGAAAAATGCCTTTGAATTCATCTACGATGCAACTTCATAATATCTGCCCCTCTACAATCCTTGGATATAACCAAGGGAACCCTGAATATTCAATTGCAAGCAGGCAAGTGTTGTGGGCAAGCAGTGACAAACATTATAGCTTGTTTACTTTTCACTGAGCATTTTTTGTGGCACCTAAGCCAGCACTGGGTCTTACCCAGGCCCCTGAAACTTGTAAAAAACAGCCCTGGGGGTGTACGATGGCCACAGCATGCCAGGTACTTGTGCTGGGTATTTTCAGATCAAGTCTTTCACTGGAAGCTGCATTCCAAAGCATCAGGCTGGGGGAGTTAAGGGAGAGTAACTTTTTCTCTAAGTCCTTTCTTCTTGTCCGCTTTTGATTATCTCTTCTATCTCTCTTTTTCCTTTTAATAGAGGATACAGAATTCAAATAGGAAAGATTTTAATATAGCAGTAATGAAATACAGGGGCTATCTAGTGTGTCAGACACTGTGGCTGATTAGACTTTCTGATCCGTGAGCTAGAACTCAAGGGAACAGCAACTGTCTCTTTTACTGCCTTGTCTATGAAAACAGCAGAAGGCTATGTATGCTCATTACTATTTTATGTGATTCTGAACATTAGAGAAGTGGAGAGAGCAGAGATATAGAAAGATACTTTTAATAATTTTAATGGAATACCACGTTTCATTCTTATATAAGCAAACTCTGGGTAAGCAATTACTCTCAGTAAAAATATTTGATATTGGTAAATGAAGCAACATAGTTCCCTTCTTTTTAAGTCATAAGTTTTGATATAAGGATGCAGACATGTAAGAAGTGTGGGTAAAGGGAACACATTGCCTATGGAGCATGCTATGAAGATAACACTGAAATACATCCTAAACTTCCAGTTGACACTTAGAGTCTATTTGAGTATATAAATGTTGTTTTGAATAGCCATAGAATTTTCCTAAATTGAGGATGTAAAGATGGGGAATGTTGCGTAATCTACCTGGCCTACCATTGTTTGAGAGAGAAATGAGAAAATACCTCTTGTCTTCAGTGGATCTGTATACAGATGAGTTTTTCCAGTCCTCCGTTCAAAAGTAAAGGCTGTAGGATGAAAAATTCATATTAAAAATCTTGGATTAAAATCTACATCTCAAGTTTTTCATGTATTGTCCTCCAGAGTGATGTAAACTCCCATCTAATTTCCTATGTTCAAGCTTCCCTTTTCAGATGCTCTCCACATACTAGCACCCAGCTGCAAAATAACAGCAGCTGTATTTCTAAAGGCCTACGCTGAACTTCTGTGCTTTCCAAAGAGAGCGAAAAATAAATGTTATAGGAACAAGTAACAGATTTCATAAATAAACAAGTTTCTGAAGGTCTCACTGTTCCCTCAATCAAAAGGGAAAAGGAGGGAGTATAATGAGAGCTCTGAGTACGTGCAGTGTGGTGGAGACTGGGGATGCAGACATGCACCAAACCCCACTGGGCTAGATTTTATGAGATACAAATATTCACAAAAGCAATGAAAGATGTTGTCTGTGCCAAAAGTTTATAGACTCGACAATGAAGAATTAAGAGATCTTGTGGTGGCTGGAAGGAACAATGAGTTTGCTGTGGGGCAGTAAGATGAGCACTCAGCAGCTCAAGCTCACTGCCCAGAGATGCTTTCCTGTGTCTAAAAATGTGTGGAATGGTGATAGCAGCTGGTACCACAGGACAGGGCTGCAGTCAGGGAAATGAGAGAAAACTTGGAGTGTAGGCAAAGGCACAACCCTGGGAGTAAAGACAAGCACCTGCCAGAAAAGTCAAAACCAACCCTGTGGGAGTTACCTGCCATGGTGATGAGGCCTCCGTGGTGGGTGCTTTTAATAGCTGTTGCTAATTTAAAATGAACGCCCCAAAATGGCTGGTGTACTACATGAGGAAAAGCTGTGCCCGGGGATAGTTAGTGGTGCAGCTGTATCAGCACCACTTGGGATGCAGAGACCTGTGTAGGTCTCTTTTTGGAGGAACATCTTCTCTGACAAGTAGGAACATTCAGCAACAGCTCCCTGACCACAGTGCTGAGGGCAGAGGCCTGGTGGAGTCGCAGGACAGGAAGGCCCTTCACCTTCAGGAAAGCTATGCAAAATTACATGGCTTAACATCAGGGCCAATCTCCTTGTTTTTCGATTTCTTTTTCCCTTAAAAATAAAAAGTGTTTCAGGAAAGCAATGTCCTGTGATTAGGAAATTCAGTTTGCTAATACATTTTTAAACATTCCCTGCTCCATCTGCACTAGCTTTAGAGCTCTTTGGAAAATCTGGCCTGCGTGAGAGCTGAGCTGTTTTATTTTATATTATTATTTATTTATTTTTTACTTCACATATGCTGGTATTCACCCAGCAGGTACCAGAGGGACCAGCAGCTTGGAGAGAGCCTTATCTCCAGCACTGTCAGCAAGCTGACCAGTCCCTAAGGGCAATGTGAAAGAAGGAAGCATTTTGAACTGCATCCTGACACCAGGCAGAACTAATGGGAGCGCCAGGCTGGCAGCAGCTCTTGAGGAAAAAGCGTTGCTAACTTGTGGCACTCTCAAACACCCGGAGCAGCCATAACAGATCCTGGCCTCTCCAACCTCTAGAGAGGCATTTCCACTTCATTTTCTTTTTATGGGCAAAACCTGAGAACTTTATTCAGTCCCTGCTTGGTCCCTGCTTGTTGTGCCAAAGCAAGTAACCATGACTGGAATGAGTAAAAACTACAAGTCAGGCCCCGGCCTGGAGGCGGCCTAGGGGAGGAATCGCCCATTTCAGGTGAAGTTTCCTCATGCTGCCTCTCACTGCAGAGCAGATTTTCTCATCTTCTTCATGTCTACACATAAGGTAAGTGTCCCTCCAAGCCACCCTGCCTTCCTGCTGTGGAGAAACTGAGGAAAATGGCTCTTCCCACCAACTGCTGCTGGGGCAGAAGTGTGAGATTTTTCAGAAGACCTGAGGGAGCTGGGAGCTTGTGTCACACTGAAACTCAGAGGGCGCCACGCAGTTAATTCCCCACACATACCCTTGAAATCCCAGTCCTCTGTATTTATTTATTGTCTGTGAACTTGCATCCCTTTAAATTGCAGAAGCAGAGCATGAGTGATAGTAGGTTCTGAAAAATCAGCGTTAGCAACACACGGGCAGCCCCCAGTCTGAGTGGAAAGCAGTAATTTATTATCTATTAGGTGATCTGTCAATCAAAAAGGACTAACAAAGCAATAAACTTTGAAGAGATCTGTGGAGCTATGCCCATACTACTAGCTGGCTATCAGAAAAGGTCAGGTTGGTAAGATGAATGGTTTCCTCTTCTTCAGACACTCCATCTTTCACTCTGGTGACACATGCAGCTCTCTCTCATCAACCCAGATTGTCAGATATCTCCTGTGGATGCAGTCGACTCCAATCCAATTGCATATTTTACTGTTTCAAAGGAAAGAATTTATTTTATTTTCTTCTGACACACTTTCAAGTGAGGCCCCCATTACTCTGCTGTTGTCAGAAGGGAGCCATCTCCTCACAAGGCCAGTGCTCCCGAAGACTTCCGAGGTGGTGGCCATATGCTGAAGCCGTGAAGCTGCAGGGAGACTTTGCCAGAGACATTCCCCTGTGTAGTTCCACTACAGTCGGTGTGTCTGGGCCCAGGTGCCAGACCTCTTACTTAGGATTCAAGGAGCACAGACTCATTTCTTTTGTCTTTCACCTGATTCATCATTCTGAGGGCTCCTCCAAGGTCAGGCCCTGATCACCCTTCAGTGGAAGCTGAAATTCAGAATTCACTAAGCCAGGAAGAAGGCATGAGAGATTTATATACCGCATCTCTTAGAAAGGGGGAAACCTAGATTTTGGTCCGGGACTGCTTCAAATATTTCATCTCATCCTTATTCCCAGTAAAGCAAAAGCATCACTGGAGGCAGCAAGTAATATGTGTTTTGAAAAGGTTTCTCTAAAGTGGGTGCAGAAGCTGTCCCTAACACGTGAGTATTTCATCATACCACTCTAAACAGACAGTCTCGCTCCTAAGATGCTGAGGAACAGTATTTCTTTATCAGACTTTTAACTCATTTGAGAGCTCCTCTCTGAATGCGCTGCACAAAGCAGCCCAGAGCACTCTTGTGGTGAGGAATTAATCCACTCTCTGACATGCTCTCTGGCTCCATCCTTCCTTCCTTCCTTCCTCACTCCTTTTTGCACTGACATTTGTTACCATGCTCTGGCTTGCAGCTACAAGGAAAAGTGCAACCAAACTTTCAGGCCTCTGGGAGGGAAGTAGAAATTGTCCCAGCTTCAGATTCCAGCCTGAAATACAGTTCTGGTATTCCCCATCCTTATTGTCATTGCAATGTTGTGTACATGTTTATTTGTCATACTCCAATAAGCTGTATGTGAACAGCAAGCTTGTTTATTCTCTAAGGATAGATTAGAGCAGCTAGTCTCCTCCAGGAATAAGTGGAAGTTGAATTATTTATTTTCTTTTCTTCATAAGAAGCTTATAGCATGCTGGATGAAAGGTCAGAAATAATTAAGAAAAATACTGTTAATTCAAACAGAAAAAATATGTGTAAACCAGCTGAAATGAGTATCACTACTCCACCATTCATGCGTAACAGGTCACAACTGGTCTGAGTGTGGTCTTGTGAGGGGAAGGGAGGATCTTTTTGGTGTTACAGGAGTCACACTGGAAGGATGTAGTGATGTCTGTTGTTTTATATGAAACAATTACTCATGTCTGCTTTCAACAGCATTAAGTAAGTTATTGGATGATGCCTTTCATCTGTTGTGGAACAGTTTCAGCAAGCAGGCCACCATCATGACGTGCATTTTAGAAAAGGGGATACTGAAGCCCAGAGAAGGAACAAAATTTTGAGACTTGGAACAAGTTAGCTCTTTAATTACACTTTCCAATTAGGCTCTTTATTTTTAAAATACGGTTTCTTTAAATATGGTTTCTTTTATTTTTCATTCAGACAGTGTTTGAAAATACTCCTCCATTTATATTGCCTTCATAAAGGCCTTCTTTCTTCTCCAAAATACTGACTGATACCTCCCATAAAGCAGAAATTTTGCTTTTATGAGTTTATATTCATTAGTCCAACACATCAAGTCAGTGTTCTGAGTAAAAGATAATATTCTCACCCATTGGAAATTAGAGCTGGTTTATAAGGTGTGAACTAACAAACTAATACCTGTTTAAAAAAAGAATAAAAACAAAAACAAAACAAACAAACAAATTCTGGTAGTGTGTTCATTTCACGTTGCCCTAATACAAGGTTAGGTGTGTCAACTTAGAAGCATTACATATACAGAAAATCCTTTAATTATCATTCTGATTACATGAGGAACACAACTTTCTGAAACAGATTTAAGGAAAAAATACCTGTCACGGACTACATTCTCAATAACCCTAACTGCTGGAATTCCATTTGGGAATAAATAGCCTAATGTGCTCACTTCAGTTTAAGAAAAAAATACATTAAAGTAAAGGTATTTTGAATGAAAATGTAATCTCCTTTCCCATTTCAGCACAAACTGAGTCCATCCCACATAATCATACTTTTTACTACACAGAGATCTGTGATTGCTCATAAAAACAGATTCTGTAGGTTTAAAGCCAATTGCTGCTCATAGATAAGTGAAATTACTATTTTACCTGAGGGACAGCAGAAAATATGCATCTCACCTTATTACCAAGCCCTTAGAGTTTAATTAATGGATGTTGAAGTGCTTTGAGATCCTCAGATAAAAGATAGTTCCTAAGTGTAAATGTGATGAGGACTGCCTTGGCTAAGCTGACCTGGAGATAGATCCCCAGAGTTAAAAGCAGGAGCTGCTGCAGGGGAGGGAGAACAGCAGGGCTGTCTAGGGGAGCTTTAACAACCTTGCCACTACCGATCCAACACAACAGGGAACCTATAACCAGTGGGTTACATGGTTACTGTTATTTACTGCCATAGGCAGAGACCTATTAAACTCAGTAGGCCAGCAGATTAAGCACATACCCTTTCATTCAGACATTTTTAAGGTTAAAATCCTATGGAGTATTTCAGAGCTATGAAATATCTGTATTTTGCTAGTGCTGAGCAGAATCCAGCTGTTCAAAGAGAAGGGTTTTCCAAGAGCTCTGAGGTACTGAGGTACCCAGCCTCCAGTGCAGGTCACCAAATGTTACCCCTAGCTTTCTTGGAGTCCTTTGAAAATCATGGATGTGATCAAAAACAATTTATGAAGGTATTTAGCTTCTCTGGGAATGGGATCTGCATACAGCTGGGAAAAAAAGTCTTCTGTTTTTTCTATGTAAAGTAAATAGTTTTGTATGTATTTGAGGTTCCATAATTTATTATTACTGAACTCCATAATTTACCCTTCCAAAATTCATTACGTACTGCACAGGCAATGTCATATTCTCTTCTGGGCACCATTGTGCTGTTGGCTTTCACAAGTTCCTTTAAACTAGGTTATTGAAATGTCCTCCTGGCTGAGGGCTTTTCTTTCAAGCAACCTCGCTAGAACAGCCTTGAGTTAGTGAAATGTATCTCCAGACATAATGTATAGCAGTATATGGGATATAAGATTCATTGACTTAGCCGGGTTTAAAAAACTAATCCTTGTTCCCTAAATCTTGGACAAAACATTATTTTAGCTTGAAATGTTATGTGGTATGCAGTAATTCTTCCTTGGGCATAAAATTTTATTTCTACTTCAAGCCTGTTTTGGAAACCTTGGCACTTTCAGCTTGCTGCAAACAACTGCCTCAATATGAAAAGTCTTCTGCGATGCTGGAGAGCAAGGTGCCCAATGGTTTGTGATGTAAAAATGCATTTAATTATAGGAAGAAACAGTAGATTACAATTTCAGAGTTAAAACATTATCAGTGCTGGGAACATTGATGTGAATCCTCTGAATCTAGTATCTACTGTAGAGGGCTGACTGATGGATTCATAGGACTGCTCTCACCTGATGTTTCTTGGAAATAGAGTGGCTGTGTGGGTTGGAAGACCCACTGGGGACTGGTTCAGCCTCCCGGATCTGCACACACCCAACTGTCTGTGGGAGCGGTGTGCTGCGAGCAGTGGCACTACCTGCAGCCATTGCGCCCCACCCAGCAGATGCACCCACCAAAGCAAAGCACTGTCACTTTCACCGGTTAAGAGTCTGAATATTGTCAAGAGCCCATCCTTGTTTTATCTGAGCTGATGCCTGATGGTTCAAAGATTTAGCTTACAGCAGATCATATTTCATTGCTTTGAGAACTCTGCTCGTTTTGCAAGTTTGTTTTTTTTTAATAGAAAAAAAGATGACTATCAGCTGCCTATTTTGGGAAGCTGTTACAGCCAATACAATCCTAAACAGAAGGGTGGAGGTTTGGGGACCTCTCCTTTGTTGTTTTTGTTTTATTTCCCATTTAATTGTTCAGCATCACCTATATTTGATTTGTGGTCAGATGTCCTAAGCTCTGGTATAGGTATTATCCTTATTACCATTGCACAGTCTTATTTAATAATTTTTAAACATCCTGACCCATTTATAGAATAAAAGTCATGAATGAGGTTAATGTATAAATAATGAGCATGATGACAGCTCAGAATAATGATGAATGAGCTGAACAGGAGATCTGAGGAGCTGTCCAAGGTCAAAGCTCATGTGGGAGTGTTAATGTTTCCTGACACAGCTTTATTTCCTTCTGATTTCCTATTTTAAATAGATTTGTTATTCTTACAGAGCTGTTAAGCCATTTAAAGTGATACGAAGATGTTCTCTGACCTCTGAGTAAGGCGTGGTTCTTGCTGCTAGCTCTTTATACCATCCGCCAGGAAGTACCAGATCCAAAATCCTTTCTTCTCTCTTGAAAGAAAGTTTTGAGAACATTTGATCAGAAAACAAACAAACCTAAACACTAATTATTATCTAACAGAAAAAAAAATGCATCAATTCCCATATGGCAAATATTGTTTACTAAAAGAAATATTTATTGACAGACCACAAACATCATTCCAGGCTGATTTTTGAAGAAACCCTGGCCTTTGTAATACTGTTGAGAGTTTTGCCATTGTCTCTGGCGAGGCCACGAGCAACATCCCACATAGAACAGCACTTGGCTGGTGAGGGAGATATAGAAATTGTATATTGATGCACAGCTGGACCCCATAGCTCAATTCGTATAGGTAAAGTACTGTCCTGCGATCCAAGCCCCCCAGCTGCCACTGTAATGTGTATGGTACTGGCAAGTTTTACAGCAGCAGCAGCAATTAATTCCAGCCTTTCTCCTTACTTAAAGGTGGGCTTGTTCATCAGCAGCCTTCCCTGTGAAACAAAACATTATGGATGATGGATGGACTGCATCTCAGGATTGCTGTGAAAACTATTTGTGTCTGCTGCCTTTGGGGTTTGCTACACTGGACCATGGCCCAAGCCCGGTGGGTGCCTTGAAAATTGGCAATTTGTCTAGTTGCCATGTTTTCCACACGGTCTTAATTTACTCTTGTCTCAGGGAAGGAGGAAAGGTTTTCTGTCTCTCTAATCATTTGCTATGTATGCTGCTGCTACTTAATTTATTTTCTTTGGTCGCTCTTGTCAAAGTTTGTACTCCTCTCTCAATCATGCACTGAGTCAATTGAATGCTGATACACACGCTGTCTTTCCAAAAAAAGGGCATGCAGTGTTATGCAGATTCAAGAAAAACTGGAACAAAATGCTTGAAGACTATTTTTTTCCCAAAATTGCTTAAAAAAAAAGAAAGACCTGAAACTTGTAGTTCTTATCACAGCCACTCCCCATGCAAACATGCCTATTTTGTCTGTACGACCAGAGCCAAAGAGCAGACTGCGAACCCAGTACAGAAACACAGCCTGATGTGAAAAGAGGAGCGTGTGGTTGGAGCAGACTCTGGCCCACACACATCCCCTCAGAGATGGAAGAAGGCTGTGAGCATTTGATCCACCTGTGGTACCTGGGGGGATGCAGAATGTGTCTAGCTAGCAGAAATGCTGAAAACATTACATTTCAGGCCACTCAGGAGCATAAACATGATTTCCTCCAGTGTTAAAGGAATATAAATCCTGTAATTTGTTGAAAGACCAAATGGTATAAAGATTGTGCTAATTTTCCTGAAGAAAAAAAAAAAACACACAATGTATTCAATATGCTTTTATGCAGTGTGTTAGAGGAATAGGTTCCTTTTATTGTGTATCTGTTACCTGAGAGCTGGGATCACAACAAGAAAGGTAGACAAAGGTATGGAGATATGTAACAGCTATTGGTATAAACCTACTGAATGAAAATAATTAGGGTAAAATTAGAAACACAAAATAATGCTCTGGATAAACTGTCACTTATAATTTATATGATTTAGAGTGAATTAACATAAATCCCCAGCATAGCATATTTAGAAATTGCTTTCATTTTATCATAATCATAAGCTCAACTTTTGCTTAGATGAAGATGAATTTAACAGGACATTTATCTGCTGATGATTGCCTATAAATAGGATAAATGCAAACTAGAAACAAAAAAAAGTCTTTTGTATTTCCCAGAGTGCTGTACGAACAGTGGTGTGTCACCATGCAAACTGTGCCTTTCTAATTTTTAAGGTGAAAGTTTAAAAACAGAACTGAAAATGAGGGAAAAAAAAGGCAAAATATAGCACTTCTGTGGCATTATGTGCACTATACACAAAGAGCGATCTTCAGAGTCACTCAGGTGACAACACACAGGACAGTCCCCATTTTGTAATTTGGGAACCAAAGTGAGATGAAGATATGGGTGACTCTTCCACGGTTAATATCACAGAAGATACCCGCTGTGATGTGTTCACATACCCCAGGTCCAGGTGCTGATTTTGGGCAGACAGAGGGTATCGGTGCCCCGCAGCATGGCAGAGAGACTGTGCAGGTGGGTACAGATGCAGACTCGAGCAGTTTGAGCAGCTCTGCTGGCCGGGGCGCTGCCTTTGCTGGGGCTCCAGGTCCCTTTCCTTCATGTTCTGTCTCAGCGGAGAGCAAAGCATTGATCTCGCCCAGCTGCAAAGCAGTGAGGATATGATAGTGGAAAGAAATTAAGTTTACTCTGCTTTTCACAGTGCTTTCTGTCACTCTAATAACTTCATAGATATGAAATTTTGCTTGGAATAAAACACAGCCATGTCAGAAGGCTGACATTGGGGACTAAGTGCCCAAAACATATTTCTCCTTTTCTCTTGCTGCATTTTTCCTTTTTCTCCCTGTGTTTTCTTTTAGCTGCTAGGCTCCAGTTGACTCTGTATTCAGGTTAGATAAACCTCATATGTCCTCCTTGGAATGGGTAGTGTCCTGTTCATGTTTATTGTTTTCTTACAGTACTAGTCCAGCTTTTTTTTTTTTTTTCCATGATGCCTGCTGAAGCAATATCTTAATAACAGGGGAGACAAGATAAGTAATACCTTTTCTAAGAGAAAATATTCCTGAATTCTGGCAAATTCTGAAATGTTAGTTCAAAAAGTAAACATCCTTACTTTTTAATGCGGACTTTTCCACCCTTTTTGGAAAGGGCACATCCTCTGACATGATACACTGTGGTTTCTAGATATCATTAGATAATGACTGATCTGACAGCACCCTCCAGGCACAAGATTTTACTTTGATTGGGATGAGTTGCCATCAAGCACAGTTCGTTAGGAGAAAATCAGAGAACACCAGTCTCACTGGTACAGACCCAGCTGGCATGGGTCAAATTTAAGCAGGGGATGTCATGACTGCAAGAACTGATCTCTCTAAGCAGTAACAAGAAGTGCCTGGAACTGGAAAGTTGGGTGGGCTTTGCTGTTTTGTTTTCTTTGTTTTGTTTTGTTTTTTTTTTGAAGGGGGTAGAATGAGTGGAGCTACGTTATGTTCTTTCTAAAGGTGAAAACTGCAATAAGCAATGTCCCATTTGAAAAAGATGGTAGCATTTTGGAAGTGTGAGGTGTGTGGGCCATGTGATGTGTGCTGGTTGCTAATTAATCATTTTTGAGCAGTTTCAAAAGGTGGTTTGAAGATTTAGAGTCCTAAATAGCTAATCTATTCCCTTCTTTTTATGTTTCTTTATAGAACTGTGACTAAACCATGACGAGTTAGAAGCATGTGTAATATATGCATGAAATCTGCAGCACCCTTCCTTACAATTAATGCAGATCAAGAGACCCTGATTGTTTTGGACCACAGAGCAAGAAGCAAGGCCTACAGGCAAGTCCCCTGCCAGCATTCTTCTCTGGAGAGCATCAACAGGAAAAGATCAAGTATGTGAATGTTTCTGATTATGTCCTTAGGTTGTTAATGGGAGAAAGTGGAGGATGAACATTGGTTATCCTTTAAAATTTTAATGTAAATTGCTTTTCCAACAAGCCAAGAAACACTGGGGCTCTTTGAGATGGGATGGTGGACTGGGTCCACATGGGATGGAGTTAACTTTCCCTGCAGCAGCCCATACTGTGCTGTGCTCTGCAGCTGGGACAGCCCTGGCATCACAGCAGGGGTTTGTCTGTTGCTGAGCAGTGCTGGCACAGCACCAGGGCTCCCTCCAAATCCCCTGGAGCCAGCAGGCTGGGGGTGGGTAAGAGGTAGAGAGGGGACATCACCAGGCAGCTGACCTAAACCAGCCAGAGGGATATTGCGTACTGATGTCACACTAGGCAGTAAAAGGTGGGAAAGAGGAAGGAGGAACTCTCATTTTGAAGACATCTGTCCTCCCAAACAACGACTGCACATGTTGAGGCCCTGCTTTCCAGGACACGGACAAACATCACTTGTTGAAAGGAAGTAGAGAAGAATATTTTTTCATATTTCTCCTATTTTGCCCTTGGTTTTGTTTCTTTTTCCCTCTTTTTTTTTTTTTTTTCTCTAGAATTATTTTTTCTCTTTAAATAAATTCTTCTTGTCTTACCCATGAGCCTTTTTCTTTCCACTTCTCCTTTTAAGAAGAGTGAATGAGAAAGGGGTTGTGGTGGAGTTCAGCTGTCCAGCAGGGTAAAACCAACACAGATGATGCTATATTCAGTTTGAATGTTATAACTGATTTTTAAGTCACAATTTTATATATTTATCTGAATAAGTTTATTTCATATGATTATGTTTCTGTGTGTGGAGTTGGAGAAAAACATGTAAGAAAGAAGTTGCTATTCTTGTTATTGAACTAGTTCTCTGCTACAATGTAGTATTAGAAAGGATTAAGAGGATTGGGATTTTTTGTTTGTTTTATTGGTTCCTTCCCACCCCTTGTTTCTTACATAGCCTTTGCAAGAACCAAAAGCAGTTTCCATGTTGGTACTTCAAAGATTATTTTTTTTTCCAAAGCTTGTTGGTTCTACTGTATCCCAGAAAGTGCAAAGTTACCATTTTAGTTCTCTCTACACCGGGAGGGTCACATTCACTCTTCATTATGAGGTGTAGAAGCTTAGATAGAAACTGAAAATATGTCTGTATGTGTTTGGACACAAGATTGCTGTAGTCCTTTCTTGAACAGCAGTTTATAGCAGGGACTTCAGGTAAGAGGTACATGAATATAGCAATGACTGAGGTGGAATTATTATTATTATTATTATGAGTATTTTCATGCTCAGCAGAGATCTGGTGAGGCTCAGCATTCTTGAGAATAACAGCTTTTCTTATTGCAAACAGAAAAGAGCAATTATGTTCTCAGGATCATGCACTAGTTCTGGTCTCTTGGAGCTCAGAAAGTTGTTCTTGGCAAAATTTCACATAGTTGAGATTGCTGTTCAGCTCCAGATTGAAACCTTGGAGTCTATTCCGGTTTGCTAGTCTTTGACGGTTATTTAGAAAATTTTCGTGAAATTTGCACTCCACGTTTTAGAAGGCTCATTCACATCATAAAATAAACATCACCGCTTGCCAGTGACTCCTGTCAGTGCCTCATGTATAGGTGTAACCTGTAGATACCCTTTTCCCTTTGTACTTGGCAGTGTAATCTCAAATAACACTTATTCTTACAAGACAAGCAGGTACTGAGGCTCAAAATGGTAAGTCAAGGGCAATAGAACTCCATGGCAAAACCTTAACCCTGGTAGGCTGATTCTCATTTTTGGTAATTCATGGTCTGGTCTTCTTTTTTTCTTTTTTCTCTCAGTAACTGGAGTTTAAATGTTGGTTTATTTAAACAAAACAAACAACAAAAAACAGCCAAGGCATTTGCAGCCAGATGTATCTGCTCTCTCCAGCTGCTTTGTGCCATGCCACTAATTCCAAGTGGCTGTAAACCTGGACTAAGTAGTTAATGTGCTGCATTTGTAACTTATTTATATAACCAAAGTATAAGGGCAGCATGTACCAATGAATCTGGTCTAACATCCTCCATAAAATGCTATACGGACATTCTGCTCCTCCACAAACTTCTTTCCCTCTCTTTACTCTCAGGGAAGCCAACAACACAGTAATGTTATGTCCAAAGCCACTGTTCTGTCTATCCTATTTCCCAAACAAAGTCGTTGCAGCAGCTTCAACAGAGGCTGTTCCAAGTTAGTAATAACCTAATAAAAGCTACTTGCTCTGACTCTCATTTGTGCTAGGTATAGTTAAAGACTCTTCATGAAAAAATAGTTTTGCCCTAAGTGTTGCTGACAAAATGCATGATTTCCCATAGAGGCCTAAGTGGAATAGCTGCAATTCAGCAACCTGATTGTTCTTTCGGGTTCTTGATGACATAAATAATTCACCCAAGGTCACACAGTAAGTCAGTAGCGCAGTGCCTGGTGCTATTTGAGTGGCTCACTGCCTTAGATTGACAGAATATGATTCATGCAGATTTCAAAGAATTCAGATTACCGGCAGGACTGTAGCAAAAGTAATCTCTACTGATAACAGTTTCTCCTTCAGATCAAAAAAGCATTGAACCTAAACCAAAGGAAACTGAGTTAGATGTACAGAGATAGTGAAAGTCTGTTACAAAGTACCCCAATTAACAAATAAAAAGTACAACATTCAAAAGAGTTTCTCCTTACACTGCATGGGCAGAAAGACACTTGTAGTGAAATTCTGTGATAATCTGAATCTGTCAGATGAAATTTGCATATAATGTACCTTCATTGCCACATGAAGAATACCCACGCACGCTTTATCTTTGTGTATCTTTGCAGGTACATATGGAATTTAGAAATGTTTTTTGTAGTAGCCACACTCCATTAAAAAGTCCTAAAACTGCAGCAGTATTTTAGTAAGAGAAAAGACAAATTCTGCTCTGCACACACACAGTTGCAAACCCTGGCGAAAATGAATACATTTCCCACTAACTGTTCACATGGCAAAAATATTCACTTCATACTTTACTATTTTTTTATTTTCTAGCTTTCCTAAACACAGTAGTCTCTGTTTGCTAACTGTTGGTGCTGCTCATTTAATTTGATATCTCAGTTCTTCATTTGAAAGCTTGAAGTCCTTCTACTGTTACCCCCAGTGATTTCTTCATATTAATTAATTGAAAGCCTGCTGGTCCATTAGAGGAGTGGTTAATGACTTCTACATTCAAGTCACATTTGACTAACACAGCTATTCTACAGCATTTGCTGGATAAAGCATGAATGAAGAATGCCCTTAATCATAATAACAACCTCACTGACCCTAAATAAATTTGATTAAAGCCAGAAAGTGTGTCTCAATAACAAAAAGGTGAAACCCTAAAAACTCTGTACCTCCCCTTCCTCTTTCCAGTTTCTGCAGATTAGGTCAAACCTTGAAGTTCCGGCTTAAATCAGCTATTAAAAGGAGGAGTCCTTGTTCCAGTGACTCATTAAAACAGAAAGGGGAATGCCATCAGGCAGACTGGTGGGAAAACGAGAAATATCAGCCCTTCTTCACTGTAATGGGGAATTTACTTTTCAAAGAGTAGGTTCACTTCAACTCTATATTGCTCATAAAGAATTATGAAGTGCATTTAGACCTCAAATCATCCTTTAATCAATGTAATTTAATAATTCAGTATTATTTTAATGAATTTTCCAGCACTGTCTTGTGGTAAAAGCCTAAGGTTACCAACGAATGATAAATGAATAATCAATACCTGTTACATAGACACTTTTATTATTATGTTACACTTTATTGTGTTGCTTAATTAAAAATAAGCTGAACCCTTGGAGAGCTGAGCAATTACTTTCAGCTCAGTGACTACAGAGGGTCTCTTCTGAGCAGAGCTCAGAACCATAGAGGATTTTGGATCTGAGAAAGTCAGGAAAGGTGCCTCTTCCCTGCAAGAAATTTGCAGAGATTTTGCCATTATTTTCACTCGGAAATCAGAACAGAGTCCATCTGAAATGGTTTCTTTAACTTGGCAGTCCCAAAAGACTGTCAGCTTGGTTCAGTGAAAATATTTTGATTTGAGAGGTTTGAAATATTTTAGTTTCAAACTGAATTATTTATTCCGTTCTTTTATGTGCGTGTGCACACACACCAAGAATTTCCTTAAAATTCAGGGGGGAAGAGATGTAAATATTGTATTTTTTAATGGTGTCGTGTTTTTTTTTTTTTTCTTTCTTCCACCTGCATCCTGCCTATAGTCTGCCTTTCTGCTGTGCTTCTGTTTCAAGTCAATCTTTCCCCTACCTTTTGTGGTAGAATTCAAAAACTCCCCAAATGAGCAGACTCTGGAGTACTCAAAGAATAAGTCACGAGGCCGCTTCCAGGAGCACTTTGAGGGTTTGCAAGGCACTGAGTAGAACTTCATCTTCTTCCCTTTTAAAATCTGGTATCCTACCAGCCTCCTAACCTTCATGGGAAATCAGTCCTGAATAGTTTTTCATGTCTGTCTAAATAAGTTTCAGATGGATAAACACCCGCATTCCTAATTCAGGTGCTGGGAGTTGACGCTCTCTTCCAGCTCAGTGCGTGGCGCTTGGAGAAGTGATTAACAAGTTGGAGCGCAAAGTCTGCTGCAGCTCGCACATGGAGAGAGCCGGTTGCCAGGGCTCAGAGCCATACAGGCATGAGGGAAAAATGATTCTGCTTCTTTTTTCTTTTTTTTTTTTCTAAGCATATTTTGCCAGATCCTGGGCTCTACCCTGTCAGTAAAAGCGTGGCTTCTAAGCAACACTTTGGGGTGTTCTTGTCATTGATGATGTGGATATTTTGAACAACCAGAATCATTTGGAAAAGCCCATATTGTTTAGCTATCAAGGTTGTCTAATATGCAAAGGCTTTGGGAAGATTTTGGTCAACTGTAAGAAAAGGTCTTGCTACGCTTTCTGCATTGAAATACGGATGAAAAAGATTCAGGTTGTCTCAAGTAGCATTTTCAATTTTGCAAATAAAATTTCCCTAATCCAGCTTGAATGTGAGAGTTTCAAGGAGCTGAAACAGAGATGCAAACAAAACTGGAATTATTTGTCAGTAAAATTACTTCCCATTAGAAAAAGAGTGAATGTTTTTTCTTGCTCTTTATATTCACTTTTCAGATAAAAGGTTTAATGCCCAAATTTGACAAGTTCTCTGCTTGTTTGTCATGCTTGGAATATATTCACCTGAATTACAGAATGCGTACACACTATTTTCATTTTATTATTTATTAAAAACTTGCCACGTTATGTGAGTTATAAAACTAGAGGCTGCTTCTTCCAGCAACAGTATCAATCAGCCTCAAAGAACAGAGGGCAGATGAAAACAGACTTTCCTTGAACATCCTGGGAATTTGTACTCCCGGCTGGGGCCATGAGACAGGTCTCCAGCCCCTGCAGAGCTGGCAGTAGGGCTCTGAGGCTGCTTTTGGTGTAATGGGGTATGCCCTTTAAAAACGTTTGTTCTGCTTAAAGAAGGTGCAGGCCTTGCTGCCTGCAGGTTGGATTTAGTGTGACACCTTTGGATGTCTGAGCACCAGTGTTTGGAGTCGCAGCTAAACCACCCTCCAGTGTGTTAGCTGGTGTGAGGGCATCACCCCAATAACCCAGGTGAGCTCATCCTTCACAGTCTGGATCCCAATTTAATGACAAGGCTTTGAGGTCCTGATATATCTAGAGAAACATTTCCCAACTTCTAGAAAAGTTCCAGTATTCAATATGGAAGAAAAACATTTTTTAAAGCTTTGGAAAGTTTCATTTTTTGTTGTTTGGTTGGTATTTGTTGTTTGGTTGTTGTTGTTTTTTTTTTTGGAAATCAGAACAGTCGTTTTAGGGCCAGCTGTACTTGGCAGTTTCTGTTCATGGGAGGAGACGTGGAGATGGGGGTAGCGCTTGGCAGAGTTCTCTAACACCCTTGTTATTGTCTGTGTTCTGTTCCCTCACTAATTTCATCTATTAAATAAATAAATGAGTGATTATGGCAGATGAGTTTGGTTGGTGGGTTGGTGTTGTTGTTTTTTTTTGTATATCTTTTTCTAACATTGCCATCTTTTAGTGGTAATTACCCAGTCATCCAGCTGTTGCCTACAGGCAGGTTTGAAATGATGATTTTATAAGGTGTATAAATCACACCCTAAAAATAAATAAAAATAAGGGACAAGTGACTAGTCAGAAGAGATAAGTGAAATAAAAAAGCTAGAGGTCTGCATTGCAGAATACCTTGAGAGCTAAGGCTGCCTGTAATCCGAGTCTGATTGTGATGTGGTTTTGGATGACAGCAAAATCAAACAATTAAGGCTCAATATTTAAAAAATAAATAATTTACATGTGCTGAAGTGTTCATTCCATGAGCAGTTCAAGCAAGTTATTTTCCTCTGCTCAGATTCACAGTGCAGAGTTGAGGAAGAAATCGTGTTGCAGGAAGTGAAGTGGATGTGTCATGTTTTGGAGGATAAAAGCAGGTCAGCGGGAAAGCTTTGAGGAAACCCAAACCTCAGACAGTCCCAAACTCACGATCTCTGCATGCAACACTTAGCTAACACATTGACTCATGCATTTGGATGAAGATCCTTCCCAACATATGGTCTGAAATGGGTCTCTCCTGTAAATTTCACAGAGTTATTTTCTTTATGGCTTTACTCTTCTGAAGCCTAGTAAAAATGCCCATTTTCTGTTTATTCTGGCTATTTAGTCTAGCAATTATGTAATGTTCATGAAACAGAAGCAGCACATAATTTTTATGGTTCATAATATCTCTCCCCAGCAAAATGCTGGCCACTCGGAGGCATTTTCTTATTCCCAGGATGCTTTTTGGTGTTGGCTCTTTGGCAACACCAAACTGCTGCAGCACAGAGGGAGTCATTTTGCAACTGATTGACTGTTCCCTTCTTGCTAGCAAGTGTTCATAACTTCCCTTGCTTCTCTCCCTTGTTTTCCCTTTCGTATTCCCAAGGCGATGATAGGAGAGAAAAGTCTAATTTTGGCTTATGAAGCTGCCAGATTTCAGGGTGATTTTGTTGTGGGTGTTTCCTTTTTCAAGAGATATTGTGTCAGTGCATTTAGGAGGGGTTTAGAAACCTTATGGATGTTTTCTATCCCATGTTACAGTTCAAATGTGTTTGCACTGTACAGCTGTGATCATATCGTGGTGTTTTTATTTAAAACCACGGGACACTAACTGAGATATGTGATCTCTATCTCTGCTCTCATTTCCATGCAAGTTCGCAGTAGTTCCAGTGAACCCAATGGATAAGCACTGTTTAAAAGGAAGATGACAGCAAAAGTGAAATCCTGAGTCTTCTTGTTTAACTGCTGTGAGAAAACGGTGAATCTGAATTTTAAGGAAAACACAAATAAACTAGAGAAGGCAGTTGAAAAATTTGCATGATTTGGTTGGTATATGGAAAATGGACATGGATGAAGATTGTAACCTTTATCTAAATGGTGACTGAGGTTACGGGGATGAATATTTATAGGAAAGATGTGAATTATTTATGGATTCCAAGATAGCAGAGTTTAATAGCATCCTTTCCCTGGATTTGTTACGCTGTAAGCTGGGGGTCGCATGCACAGTGATTTTGCATCTGATACCAGAGGATTTGTGTTGGACATGAGAGACTGCGTTAGAGGGAGGGGAGCAGCTCTGTTTGAGTTTGTATTTGAATTAGGTGCAAAGGCCAACAAAAGCACACAGCTCTGAGTAAAGAACATTCAAGGCCCCATAAATCATTGATCTAATGTTATTATGCTACAATGGCAAATTATGCTGGTTTTGTCTCTGCAGTTAGACAGTGCAACAGATGGCAAAGATTTGCACAGCCAGTAACATGCCTGGCAAAGCAAATTTTAGGAATTTGTAGCTGAAGAGTTGAGATACGCTGGTACACTGCAATATCTGTACCAAGTGGGGGCTGGGGGACACAACCTACTCTTTATATATGTATATGTATATATATATATATATATAATTTCTCCTCCACTTAAAAAAATAAAATAAAATTTGACACATTTGCCTAACAAGCAGTGCTATTATACCAGCGTTTCCATTCATGCTTGCATTATAGTGGGGAAAACTGCCAACCTCAAATTATCCAGGAAGCTCTTTCCAAAGGGGAAGTGCAGAGCAGGGAGCAATTACAGGTGTTAGGTCTGCTTGGGAAAGCCGGCAATAGGACGTGTCGTGTTTGGCTGCACAGAGCACCGGTCTTGTTCTGGTACTTATTTACAGGCTGGTGGTTCCCGGCTTTGGCACTCTCAGCCCAGTAGGTGTGAAGGAAAGCCAGGCACTATTCCTGGCAGTGGAACCACAAGGAGAACGGTGCAGAAACACCTCATCTAACTACAAACTAGTCTATATTCTGATTTCTCATCTTTAATTCATTACTGTGTTATAGTCATAATTTTACACTACAAAGACTGTAATTACATTGGAGTTTTTATTAAAGTTACAATGCAATTTCAATGCATTTTTAATACATAATTATCTGTTAATAAAGCAGAACTGTTAATGTTTGGAGTACCTTTTACTCCAAAAGAATAATTCTGAAATACGCACTGTTAAAATCCAGGTACAATAACAAAAATGCTCCCGTACTTCTCCATTACCCAGTGAAGGGAACTGGTGCTGATTTTCAGAAGTGAGTACAAAGCCCCGTTTACCAACAGAGCAATTTCACAGTTGTGTTACAGGGCATCATGCTCTGCCAATTGTTCTCTGCACTGCACGTGCATATACAGAGCTGTACATAAAGCTGCAAGGAACGGGACGTGGGTTTGCTCCTGCACTATTTATGTTTCTTGGATGGGTTTTTACAGTGAGGTCGGTGCTCTCGCAGCTCTGCCAAGAAGCACGTCCACCTGCTGCATGAAACGTGCTGGAGTGGCTGTATTTTCTCAGCATTGTGTGGCCTGACCTTGGTAAAACAAAATGGAGAAACTTGGAGGCCAAATGCTGCTTCTCACTGGTGCCTTGTTCAGGTAACCTGGAAGGAACCGAGAGGTCTCCTGTCTCTGCAGCGCTTCCAGCCATCGATCCTAGCCTGAGCAAGGCTTGGGGCTGGGGCTGATGGTGGGCTGTAAGGCCTCGGGAGGCTTCTCTGAGAAACCTTCGTGCTTGGGCTTCTGCCTGTGTCCCATGGTCAGCCTCTGGCGGGGCTCAGCCCAGGCATAAGGCAGAGGATTATCACACGTGGGGGACATGCCTCCCAGTGAAAGTCTAGCCAGAAAATACAGAACACTCGTCCTTGGGTTCTTTGTTGGAAAAAGAACGGGTTGTTATTCCTCTGAGTGCCATCAAACCTAGCTTCAACCAAGCTAGGGCTGTGCCGATGTCTTGCTTCCCTTCAGTTTGAATGTGTGTGTCTGTGTGTGTGTCAGTAAGAAGCTACACTTCTGGGGAAGGGTGAAAACCAACGCCAAGATAAAACAGATATTTGTTCATTTCTCTACCAATTCACCTTCAGAGAAAAGAAAGGCAAGCAGCCCAGCCTCACTTGAGATAGTGATTTTTTCAATGCTTTTGATACATTTCTTTAGAGATTTTTTTTCTGCAGGTTCTTCTGTATGATCCCTGCATGCAAAACAACCTCAGTCAATTGGTGTACTCAGCGCTACTCTGTTGAGCAAGCCAGCACAGGCATCTGTCTAAAGGATGCCAAGTCCTTAGTGACTGGGGCCTGGACACAGCTGAATGTAAGAACCCCAGTCCCACAGAAGTCCATGGCACCTCGGTATCAAAAAGATCTTAGGGAGTCTGCTTCTGTGTCAAATTTGTGTCAAGATGAGCGAACATGCTGTCTTGTAGGATTAATTGGGAAGCAAAAGTATTTTTTTAGTGCTGTGACTGAATCATTCTAAATTTGGTAACCCTGTAATTAGTCAGTTTTCCTGGTTGCTGTCACTCATTCTCACCAAGCCTCCATGAGGGCAGACCAGTGATGTTTGACTTCGAGCTTTAATTTTACCTGGCTGTTTCCTGGATTTATGTTATGCTATGCTATAGAGTTCTTTTATACTTTTGTAACTGTAATAATCCTGAGAAAAATGTTGAGCCTTAATTTCCCTTTGCAAATAAACTGTATGTGTCTGTATTATGGAAACAAATTGCTAAAATTCCCCTCTTCTCATCTGTAGTTCTTTGGAGCAGTTCTTTATGTTTGCTCAGCTTTACAGGTTTCTACCTAATGCTCTCCATAGCCTTCAGACTCTTTGGAACATTGCTGCCAAGACAAAAAGTTGTTTTTCTTCAATTATCTTCTTAGTTACAAACTACTGAGTGCCACACTACTGGTACTCATTTTTAGGTTTGTAGAATTTTCTGTGGATTTTCATCTGCCATGTTGTTGTTGTTTCAGTGAGTAACTGTGACATTGCATAGCCTTCTATTGAATTTGTAAAGTGTTTCCAGCCATGTTCTGGTAAAGTACTTTAGTAGAAAATTGGTTATTTTTAATCCCAAATCTAATTTTGTCTTCGTTTCTTACAATGAATTAGAGTGATGCTTTTCATAATATCTAGCTCCAAAACGCACATGCATAAAAGAAAGAAACATTTTACCTTTGGAGCTGGAAATAGTCCAAATAGTATATTCAGAGTAATTAAGAATAAAATAATTTTTGGCTGCTTACAACAATCCCTAAAGCCTTGTAAGGCAGACATGCAATAGGAATTCTTCTCTTTTAACGTAAAGATTCAAAGCATTCAGCAGCTTTGTATCGCATGATCTCCCAGTGTACTGCCCTCAGAAAGAAAAAAAAAAAATCCATCTGTAAAAGACAGAACAGAAGCATCACATTTTCCCCTTCACTTTAATTCTACATAAGCCTTTTTTTTTTTTTTTGGTTGTTGTTGCCAGAAGCTGGAATAACTTGATTTGATGGCATTACAGAAAAAGTTTCTTGGGTTCATATGCAGTCATCTGGGTCTAATATGATCCAAGTCAATTTCCAAGAGAAAATCTGATCCTCAGACTTCTCTTGTTCCATTTTTATTACCAACTTGCTGTGTAAGGTGTTTCTCAGCAACCTGGCCCATTTTTTCCCATTATTTGATAAAGGTTCCTCTTTTGACATGTTCACAGGAACAAGTAGGGGTTGGGGGGCAGAATCAAAATGTAAAAGCGTGCCCAGCTGGGCAGGGGTTTTAGAGTGTTGTCATGAATTTCGTAATGCACAGCTGATCTCTCTAAGGATATGTATTCCAGTTAATTGGAGATCTCCCCTAAATGTTCAGTGCTGTAATTGAAGTATTTTTGTTAAGGACAGACGCAAAATTAAATCTGCATGCAGCAGTTAGCTAAATGAGAAGATATTCCATGACAACATTTTTTTTCATAAAGTAATTTTCAAAAGAAAGAATTAAAATTGCATTCTTCTGCAATTCAAGAAATAGGGCTGAAAATAGCTCTATTATAGGTTTGACTTCTCTAAATTTACATTAGTTAAGGGACAGTCTTCTCTGTCTTTAGAAGTAAAACTTTAGAAAACTAAAAAACATCCTCCCATCCTCCTTTCAACTCCTTACTAAAATAGTTCAGATGTCTTTTTTTTTCTTTCAAGGATCCAGTGACTTAAGTGAGGAAGATTAGAAAGAAATCCTCACGCCGCTTATCTGCCCAAAACGAGTAATAAGAGCAAATTAAACAATGTCAGATAGAGGGACCCTGGGGAATAAATGAAGGTCATTGCACTTGTGAATATTTGCCTTAGAGGGCACAGAGGGATGCAGCTGGCCACAACTTTCCCAGAACAATGAAAGCTTTGGGGGCTGAGGTATGGATGTTTTGTTGCTTTTCAAAGGTTTCTTTGATGGTTTCAGCAAATAAGAAGATGCTGAGAGGCAAGTGATTTCTAGTGCTGCCTTAATGATTGTGTTTAATTTTCTTGGTAAGTGCTTGAAATCTGAAACTGAGGGGGAGGGGGAGAAGAAAGGCAGCTAGATGAACAAAATCAATGACTTTTAATTTTCTCTGATGTGTCTTTGGATAAAAATTAAATCTCCTGCAGCTGAATTTGTTAAAATAGGAATTGATATTGCTATTCTTCATCCTGTGAGACTTTATTTACTACTAGAGTAGAGAATCTATTTTCTTCTATTATGGCAAGGCTTCTATTTTTAACCTAATTTCCTGAAGTACCAATACTGAAGAGATACTCATCTCTTCCTTTATCCCCCACTCCTCTCCTCAATGATTTGAGTCCATTGACTGAATTCAGCCCAACCTGCAGAAGGGTAGAACCATCTCAGAGGCAATTCACTGTTGTGGATTTCACAGGGGTAGGTGGCTGGGTAGAAATTGCTGCAAGCACTCTTTGAGGGAGAGGCTAAATGGAGAGCAGAGGCCCCTTTCGAAGTCTAAAATAATCAGCACAGAGGGAGATGTTGGGAGAGCTTCAAATGCAGGGAGAATCTGCAATTGGAGCTGGCATCTTATCAGACCTCAGGAAAACAATCCACAAGATGCAGATCCAGAGCACTCCAGCCCTATTTAATTCTGCTGCTTGCAGAGCAACCTGTTTGCTCCGTAACTCTAAATGTGGGAGTACTTTGTATTTTCACGGCTTTGCATCAAGGCTTCTCGCTGTCCCTTTCTGTCAGCCTTGTTTTGTGCAGGTTACTAACAGAAATTCAAAGCAGGATTTGAAAGGAGGATGTTGACACAGATGAAGCGTCTGACTGTGATGATTAGATAGAGGCAGGCTGGCTTGGCTGCCTGGAAAAGGAGAGACCTCCTCAGGGCTCTGCGTCTGCTAAGGAATTGATTTCTGGCTCACAGGTGAGCTCCCCAACTCCTCAAAAATAGTCTTGCAAGTCCTTGCAGTGTTTTTACAATAGGAAAAGTGCTAAGAGTACATCGGAGCTAGGAGGGGAAGTGGGCAGTAGCCCCAGGACCCTCGCTGTATGTCATCTGCCCCAAAGCTTGTTGGGCCTTCAAAGGGTCAACGAGGGGTTTATTGTTAGTCAGCCCTGGGCAGCCAGGCAGGGATAACTCTGCTCTTGGCAGTCCTGGCACTGTGGAGAAGGAAAAGAGAAAGGCAAAGGGTTGTGGCTTTGCTGCGGTGCCTCCTGCTGCAGTAGCACAAGGTTAGCAAGCTCCAAATGCTGCTGGGCTGAACTTCTCCAGACAGAGACAGATGAAAAGTTTTGAGCCAAAAAGAAGTAAGTCTGTTGTAAACGAGTAAAAATCCCTCAGATGAGCACCTGGGAAGGAATAAACTAATAAATATGTCTATCCTGAGGAAGAATACCAGTTCTGAGGCTAAACTGATATCCATGCTTTAAAAGCTGGGACACTACTAAACTGTCTGGTTTGGAAGAGAGGGTGGATTCCATCGTCCTCACAAATTGAGTCCATGCCCTGAAATCTGTGGTTAGTTTTTGAGTTGGGTCTTGTTAGGTCAGTAATCAAATAATATCCTCATATCTTTTTTCCTGTTTCAGAGTAATTATGCTTATAAGCATAAATATTAATTTCTGCTCAATATATATATGCACTTTGGAGTCCCTAGGTGTGCGTAACTGTCTAATTGCAGAAATTAGAATATTCATTAAACTCTCTCAGATAATCTTTAGATGGGTGTATTAAGATTCAGATATGTGCTAGCAGGAGGCTGTTATGCAGAGCTGCTAAAGGCTCTTTGAAGTTTCCCTTTAGCCAGGAGGATATCACAATGTACAACTACTAGCATGAAGGAAAAAAAAAAAAAGAAAAAGGCTTTGTGTGGCCAAAAAGTCTACATACCTACAACGGTACATTAATGCTATGTTTTATATAGTTAATTCTATCTTTTTAACACCTTGATTAGTATTTTAAAACCAGCATTTTTCATAACCATTGCAAGGTGAGCTACAATGACATAACCTTTATTTCACGATAAACTAACACTCTTCTAAAAATGATGTAATGGGGAGTTTTGTTTCTTTCATTGTAATTATCCTGAATCTCCAGAAACTTTGCATATTGTAGAAAAAGCAAGGTGAAATGTGGATCAAACTGTGTCTGCTCATTTGCCACTCAGCAAAGTCACTTTTAGGAGGGCTTCCTGAACTCATGGGAAATAAGATGGAAGGTACCCCAGGAGCCAGTCTGTGCCTTCCTTCCTGAGGCAGGACCAGCTATAGAGGCGTTTCTGCTCCCTGATGTTTGACTTGGCATTATGATGCTGCACCATGTTCATTGTATTTATAGAAGTATGCTACTTTCTCATTTGCAAATGAGAAATCTACATAATTAATAGACTCAGCATGTGTTTTGTCTCTCTCAAGTTCGGCTTCCCATGTAGTAAAATCCTGTGATGAATCATACAAATTTAGGCACTTCATAACCTCTTGTTTTCAAACTCGTAAGGATCTTGTCTGAAGATCAGTGGGAACCTCCCCAAACTAAACTCCCAGTCTGTTCGTAGTTGCTGAGTGGGTTGAGTGAGTTAACTTTCAGAACCAAGTCTGTTGGCAGCTCTGTGAGCGCACAACAGGCGAGGCAGCATCCCAACCTTGTGGTTGAGATCCAGCAGCCTTACACCACTTACTGTATGCTCTGCAGTGGCAGTCCTACCCAGATTTGTTGCAGTTGATGCACCTTTAAGCAAAATTCATGGGCATGTTGTTTATCTGCTTTCCCTGCTGGAAGAAACAAAGCACAAAAAAAGTCTTGAGTCATATATAACTCAGAAAGAGTAGTTTATAACATAAAGACACAGGGCTGGCAGTCTTAAGGAGATCGTCTAATAGCCTAGCTTGTTTTCTTTTTTCCTCTTTTTCTTCCCTCCTTTCTGAACATGTTAATAGCAACATTAACTTGATTTCAAACTGAGATGCGTTTTGAAAGTCAGATGAGTTACTCATTTTGACTGGTCACTGTTTAACTCTATTCTGTGTAGAAAGAGCTTTGATTTTTTTTTCCATGAATGTTTCTGCTTAAACCATACTTCTCAGTAACCTGAGTTTTGTATTCTTTTCCTGTCTGCAACTACTTGTGTGTGGCAGGATCTGACTGGTTAATTCAGTCAGGTATTATTGTTTCTGATTTCTGCCTAAATGCCCAAAACTTTTTAAACAAGGGAATAACAGGCAGTTCTTAGTGAATTACCAAGCACTCTTGATCCCACAGGAATATCTTTGTTTGCATGAGAATATATTCATACAGGAACAGCCACTCCCCAACCATTTGTGCAAACAAAAACATGTTCTCTTGAATATTCATGAACAACAAGGGGCACAAACATGGTTGAACCAAGCAGCTGCCGAGAATTCATTCAAATGTTTTGTAAACACCGTTTTGCAGTATTTGACCAGCTCTAGGTACCGCTGTCAAACAGGCACACAAACGAGCTGAAATGTTGACAGTAGTAACAGCAGATTAAAAATAACAAAAATCAGTGATACATTTACATACTCGTTAAATCTTACATTGTTAAATTGTTAAATCTCATAAAGGCCAACAGTGATAATGAGACCAATTCAGATTTTTTTTTAACTTTGATTAAATATACTAACATAATAACACATCTCATTGGTCAGGCACCTTTTCTCAGACTGTTTTTGCTGTCTCATCTCTTCAAGTATTTTCTTCCTTCATTATCTTATTTCCATTCTGCAGTCTTGAATGCTGGAATAAATTAGTTGCTTGAAAATTCATCCTGCATTAAATATTCTGCTTGATTTCTTAATCCTTTTTTCTCCACTGCTGTCCATTCTTTCCAGCTGTGAGCAGAATGATGCCCTAGGACTGGAAGTGGAACAAAAATTATCTTTTTAGTCTGTGCTGTCCTGGCTGTCTCTTCATCAGCTCCCAGGGATGATACTGCTCTTCTCAGAAATGCTGGTGTTTTAGCTGGAGAGAAGCAGGATGTGGCTGTTTAACAATGGGTAAAACTCTCCAGGTTGGTGAAGAAAATTGCAAAGAAAAATAAGTCTCTGAGGGTTTTGATGAACAAAAAGGGAGACAAGTTTTAAAGAATAGCCTGGAAGCTGTCCTCAATTTGTTTTTGAACTGCTGACTTCCCAAACCAATCTACTCATTCATCCATGAAGCTAAATAGACTTAGCTGCCACTTTATTTCTAGGAGAGCTGTGGAAAGTTTTTTTTTTCTTCTTTTTTAAATGTACTTGTAATCACTGATGGTTTTTGTACATAAGTGTTTTCTGGGATTTCTGGACTCTAAGTGAAAAGGTATATGAAATCTAAATTAAATTCATAGCTTTAAATTGAGAAACTCCTGATGTCTCCAGTATTTGTAAAAGAAAAATCAAATTTGGTATTGTTACCTGGGGGATGTGACACAGAATGTCCGTGTTTTAATAGTTGCTCTGCAACCAGCCTGCTGTGTAAGTTTGCAAACTGCAGTTTCCCTGTTCACAAGAGTAGGGAAAGGGAACTGTCATTAAGAGTCAGCTACAGCTTAGGCAAACTGGTCAAAATTGGAAACCTCAAAGAGAAAGTAGTTGTTACCTTCTTGCTTCTATGATTAATTTTTTGGTTTTATGTGGAGCTGAATTAATCATGAAATTTCTTATCTCCCTGGGTGTTTTCTAAAACAAGTAAAACTTAGTTGTGATCCTTTATTTTTTCCCCTTTCAACCATGTAATCTGTTACCGGGGATAATGCCTGTGCTCCATCCAGGCTGTCCACCTCCCGTTGAGCGCTCGATGTTTGTTGATGTTGCTCAGTTACAGTTATTAATATTCTGGCAGCAAGGCTGATGCAGGAACTACAAAGTTGAAGATTAGTACAAAATAATACAAATAAGTTGGTTCTGCTCAAGCAGTTTGCCACATTAAGTAAACATTCTTGGGAATTATTCAGCAGAAGGTGGAATATATTTAGAAAAAAATGCGTATTTGCATAATGCAGCAAAAATTTTCAGCTTTTGTGTACCAGTGAATGTAGATGAGATATTCATTTAAGAAGTTTACAATTTTGCAACCAGTCTGATGTCTGCTTATAATAAATACTGTGAATGTGGTTTGAAAAGAGGAAGGTGATCTCTGCAGCCCTTGGCCATTAGCCGCTACCAGCCAGCTACATTTTTAGCATACTCTGTTTATATTGAAATTAGAGGTTTACCATGGAAACCTGTGTGTTACAATACACTATCTCGTTCTGAGGTGCAGGAGAGTTAAAACCATGAATATACCATCTAGCGCTTTTCTTCTGAAAGGATCTATTCTAAATATTATTTCTTCACGTTTCTGAATGCTTTGATGAGGTTTGCTCTAATGACTCATTCAGTACAGAGGATGGGAAGTCCCATCTACAGAAGACTAGCTTCCTTTGAGTCCTTTTCTCCCTCCAAATTCAAAACTTTTCCGTGAAGGGTTTCATTTGAAACTGTTGAGCAACTGTTGAGGCTTTTGGACGCTGCTGCTTCTTTAGCTAAACCTCTGAGCAAGGAGAAGCTCTTTGTGCTAAAACTTGAGCTTTATGCGACTGAGCTTCGTGACTGAGAGCACTGATTCCGCGTGTGGCTTCTTCCATACCTTTGGGCCTTAAAGCAGCTGCTGCATCATGTATTTTGCTGTTTGAATTTGTATTTTAACATATGTCAAAAAGCCTTAGCAGTTATGGACTTGGACATTTTGCCTTTTGCTGAAATTCATGAATGTAAAAATCCAGCAATCACATCATTTTCTTTCTTTGTCTGCTATTTTATGTGGAAGAAAATTAAACTATGGTAGGGTGTGGTGGCAGGAATGCAAAAAAAATAGAAACTGAAACAAAAATATCATTAAGAGCACCTTTTTTTTTATTATTATTTTTTCCCCCTTTCCCTCACCACCCTCTCCCCTCTCCTCACCCTAATCTCAACTCCTAGCTCCAAATTGTATCCATTTCTGTATCTGGTGGTTTGTACATCACTTGTCCTTTTTGAAATATTTTATTTGAAAAAGTATCTCAGTGAATGAAGGGGGAAGCAGGGCTTGATGCAGCCAAAATAGATGAATAAATTAAAGCAATAACTCTTACAGAAAGCAGTTTAATAACCAGTGTGGCAGGCATTGCTAATGTTAAACCCGCTTTGAAGTCTGTTATGTAGTTAAACTGGGATTTCACATCAAAAAATGTTATTTACATTTGCACATGCTAGCCCAGCTTTTGTTAACAGCACTAGAAGATTAGATGTAAATGATCTGAGACCAGTAATATAAATGCAGTAGTCTGAAGGCATTTCTCAAGGAGGCTATTACAAGACTGGGGGGAAGAAAAAGTATTCAAATTCCTAACCATGTTCCTATCATCCAAAAGCGTATTTTCAGATGCCAAAGCAATCTCAGCAAGCAAAAGTGAAACTTATTTGTTCAAGATTCCCATTTGCTGAACTTGCCTAACAAGACACTTGAGACTTAAGTTTACATTTTTACAATGAAAATTAGATGGAATGATGCAAAGCCCTTCTTGATGTCTTTTCCCTTGAAGTTTCCACTTGTGATATCAGGGGGCTTAACTGCAGTAACTGCATCTTACCCTGGACTGTGGTGCTGTTATCATTGTTGCTTAGGGGAAAATAATTCTTGGAAGTAGTGGGATTTTTAGATAATAAAAGGTAGTATAAGGAAACGACCACATTGTTTCCCCATTTCAAACCTTGGAAGCGTATTGGGTAAGATGGGTGCGTTTGGATTTCTTGTCAGTTATGTACCTTGAGGCTAATGCTTTTTGCCTAGGCCCAGATTCAGGTCTCAGAGGAGGGATTTAATGTTAGGCATCTAGATTCAAGCATGTAAGTTAGGAAGTCAGTCCTCACTAGCAGTGTAGGTGCAATGTGAATCCTGTGTGGAAGCAGGGACCTCCCTCTGATTTCTAGGGGGAGCCCAGGTTTTTGTTACAGACAACCTGATTAAGAGCAGAAAGGCAAGTGGGATGCAGCCTGTTCTCCTGAGGTAACTGTACAAACAATTACACTATTTTTCTTCAAAGCCTTCTACAAATATCAATTAATTCTTACAAAGAACAGTCAAGATGAGTGAGACCTTGGGTCATATTTTGGCATGAATTCATTCTTATTTCTGGTTCTAGGCAATCTCCAGTAGATTTCTCCTTGCCTAGCATGAAAAGTTCAAATAATACTGCTACTTAGACTTGCTCTGTTCTCTCTTGCCTGAAGAGCCACCGCCTTCCAGAAACCCAGGAACAAGTTTCCATTCTGAAATCACTGAAATCAGGCACAATTTTCTGTGGCTGCTTTATTTATTTATTTATTTATTTATTTATTTGGTGTGGTAGTGGTTTTGTTTAAAGCCAAACCATGATCTCTAACCACTTTTGAACCACTTAGATTCTTTCTCCGTGAAAGATTCATGTAGAGAGAAATAAAAGCCTAATTCTTCTTTCAGCAGGAACAATAGGAAACAAAAAGTTATTCCACTAAGGATAATTTAATTTAATTACTAGATGTATTTTGCAAGTGAAAATCATGTTTACTGTCAGGAATAAAAGTTAAAATGAAAAACTGACAGCAGATTAAATAAATAAAAAGTCATCTGAGACTCTTCTAATATGTTTTTGAGAAGGTCTTCATCAAAGGAACCTCAGTGCTCCTGAACATCAAACCACTACTTCTTAGTTTTAAACAACTGATAGGCATTCAGGACGTATTTAAGGAATCCATCTCTCTTGAAAATCATTGGAAATTTGGCACTGATTTCCCTTAGGTATCTTTTGAAAAATCTTACTCTCTGTATTTTATCCTACTTCTTAAGTACCTAGCATCATTTCATTCATGGGCTATTTGCTGATTATAAGGTGAAGTCTGGTATTTGAGGCACCTAAACAAATTAGATTTCTTATCTGTAAATTTGTTGCTTTTTTTTTGTTGTTGGTGGTGGTTTATTTTTTCACTCATGTCTTCAAAAAATGCACTTTAATTGTCATTTACTTTTTTTCTATTTTAGGCCTACGTTGGTTTAAAGCCCTGTGCTGTCCCCCTTTCTTTCCTTCTTTTTTTTTTTTTTTTTTTTAATCAGGAAGATACAGCGTAGTTCTCAGTAAATAAACTTGATTGAAATTCTGAAATGAAGGTTACTTGCATGCTTTATGGAACCTCTGAATAGCATCGGATGAATAGCCCAGTGATTGATTCTGATCACAACCCACATATTAAAGAGGTCTGCAGCTCCCTAGAATTTGCGTGGCCTTTCACAGGAGCTATGTGTGTGTTCGTTCCCTGAAACGTTCATACCGTCAGACCTTGGAAATGTAGTTAGTTTGAATACAAAGAAGCAGACCGTGGAAAAAGAGACTGTTTAGGTCAGCCTCAGTCTGTATTATGCTACCATGAATCTGGCCTCATAAACGGAGGAAAAATAGATGATATTGTCCAAAATTTACTGGAAGAACATTTCAAGTCAAATTGTACTTCACATGTCCTTATCCAAACACCTAACACTGTATTATTGAACACATTTGTGCCATGTTCATTAGTCAGTTCCCTAAAAACACACTACCAATGAGGATGGATGCTTATCCCTATAAAGCTCCTTTTGTTAATATTGTTCATTTTACTTTAAATAGCACAACTTCAGCAGTGGAAGTGAGCTGGGAAGTGGGGATCACTGAGAAGAAAAAAGAAAAAGCGGCTTGGGATTTTCAAGAAACCATAGAAATGTTACTGCCTTTTTCCCTTGGCTTGGGGCAAGAGCATCAACTTGGGCATCAGACTTATTCTGGGCCTTTGAAAATGACAGACTCAGGGCATTTATGCTCTTTTATTTATGCTCTTTTTTTTTCTTTTTTTTTTTCTGTTTAACAAAATAAGAGAATTTCCATCTTTCAGTTGTCAGTAGTGGTGATGAGCAAAATCAGATAAACGTGGGGAAATTCTTATTCACTGGACCCTAGCTATATAATGCAGCCATTATCTTTTAATAGTTAACATAAAACGTAATGGTTGTTCGGCTATTTTTGGAAAGCAATGCATGGCAGGAGGGTCATCCATTTGATTAAATCAAAACATGTTTTAACCATCAATTTGCACTAGCTGCTATGGGCTGGAGAGCTTGGCAGCTTGTGTGGAACATTTTGACAGTATCCTTCCATGGCTGCTATAGAAGCTCTTGCCGATGCCATCTCAGCAAAGATGTCAACAACGGCACAGGTCAAATATCAGGTATTTCCTGTTGTAATTCCATAGAACAATTTACCAAATTGGTCAACTGGCCAGCTAATTAAATGGACCATTAAATGGCAACAGGCATATTATGCAAAAGGTAGAAGTGGTCTTGCACATCCCTCTCAAGTTAGGTTTGAGGCAAGTTCAGTGAGCTACTATGAATGAAAAGAACACTGAGTTACCCTTTCTGCAAGGTGTTTTTTAATAGATGGTGGATGTTTCCAGTGGTATGTGGGAAGGAGATGCTAGCAGAAAAGGTGACCTGATAAAAAGCCTTGAAAAAAAGGAAAACTGGGCTTGGAATGACCGTGCTTCAGTCTGTGCAATAGCTTGGGGAGCAGTGGGAATAGGTTCCCCTAAAAGGAACCACCCAGCAGGCAGGTGTCTACTGCTCAGGTAGTTGCTGCCTCATGCTCCTTCTGTAGCTGGTTCTTTGAAGAAGAGATTCATCTGACTTATTTTCAGTGTATACTTAAGGATGAGAAAAATTTTGACCTAGTAATGCTTTTGTCTATTTTTTGCTTAGATGAGGTTGCAGACTATTTCAGGGCTCAGCATCTATCTTGAACCATTTGTTTGTACTTAAGGAATATGAAAAGGTGTAAGGAAATCTTAGCTTCTACAGCATATGCCAACATATATTATTACAAATATAGCAGTTTGGTAACTCATTCATATATTGGGTCAAATCCCAGTCTTCTCTCACCTGTGGACACAAGGAAGCAGCAAATTCTCTACTGGGAGATGTGTCATTTTTGGCTTTCCGTTCTTTGATTTCCTTTGCCCATGAATTAGATCGGATGGCCACAGATAAGGGTCCCTTAAGCAAAATCCCTGCAAAGCATTTGACTGTCTGAGGAGAACAGAATATAACTTGCCTATATAAGCAAAGAAAGAAATCAAAACTCATTTGCAATCTTGACAGTTAGTGATGTTTCTCCTGTGCACCGTTGCCTCTGTGTGGCAGCTGAAATAAGTAGAGGGATGATTAAGCCCCTGCTATGGTATTGCCATATACAGATGTCTGATTTCTGCCACTTGTATCTCCTGTCACTATTCAATCCCTGCAGTGATTTCTCAGAGAAAAAACTTTTCTTTAGCAGAAATAGCAACAGCGCTTCATGGCTGGTCTGCTGCAGCTGCGTAGCGTGGCTGCCTGTGGTGCTGCTCCCAGGGTGCTCTCCTGCTGCATCTAAACAATTATTTCTTAAGCTCTCATTAATATTATGTAGAAGGAGGAATTTGGGGTCCAAAGACGGAGTGGGCAGATAATCTGTTCTGCGTTCAGTTCAGTGTTTCATGCCAAGAAAGAACAAAAGGGATAATAATACCTTCCCCCTCATTTCATGCTCTTTCCCCTCCATGCTGATGGTGCTTAGCTGATAATTTTCAAAGCTTTTCTTACACATGTATGAGAGCTAGTTTCTTTGCTGACTATTCTGTAGTGGGATCTCTGGTGATACCTGAGCATGTCAGAACACGTCCTAAAACATCTGAGCATGTCAGAATGTGTCCTAACCCCTCTTTTTTTCTTTTTTCTTTTTCTAAATTTTAATTTTAATTTTCAGTAAGTCTTGCTGCTGTTCTTTTTTCCTTCTCACACTTTACTTGCAGTATTTATCATCTGCAGCTAAATGATAGCAATATGCTGCAGAGGGATCCACCAGTCATATTGATCCTCTGTTTCTTCCCTTGTCACTCCCAGGGGGGAGGACAAAATCAGATGGCAATTTACAGTTGTCTTTTCAGAGCATCTCTGCATTGGTCTTGTCACATGTAGAACGTGAGTAACATTCTCAAGTTCCATGTCCTAAGTGCCACCTTGCTTCCCTGCTCTGAAGTTCCTCCTAGGTTTTAGCTGAATGGGATATCTCACAAGATGCTGACATACCAAAAATAAAAGAAAATCAGCATCAATCTTTATTTTAAAAAATAAAATTTGAGTCTTCTTGAGCTATATTACCATTTTCTAACAAAGATTTGATGAGGGGTAGTTTTAAAGGAAATGTACCTGCAAAGGATCTCACTGAGGAGAAGAATTTTTAAGAGTAACAGCCATTCTAGGTAAATGTCTTACACTAGAAAAATGGTAGAATTCCCCTATTAAGCTACAAATATCCTGACATCAATACTGTCATCAAAAGCAGGTTTCTCTATGACACATCATTATTCCAGGAAATAAGCAGAAAGAAAATGAGACATGTGGTGGTGGATTTTAGGAACCTGAAAGAAACTGAATCCAGTTTCCTCTCATATAGTTAAGTGAAAACGTTTCTCTGAAATCCCAGATTCAGTGGAAGCAAAGCCAGGTACAGATTAATAAATACTAGATGCCTCTTTTTCTGGGGGGTGGGTGAAGGGGAGGAAGGAGGTGAGTTTATAGTACTTCAAATTGTTGATATGAATATAAGAAATTGTTGCCTGTAACAGACAAAAGGATACACTTCCTACCAACTTATTCCTGGAAGTGTTTCCGTTGCTTTGGTGGGGCTCATTCTCTGACCACAACTCACAACCTCTTTGCTTTATGAGCTTCTAACATACCTGGAGAAGTGAGTCAGAATCAACTCCAATAGCTCTTAAAAAGCTTCATTCTGAGAATGGAAAAAGTTTTCCTGGGGTGACACTTCCCCAGAGCATAATGTGCATTGTCGGAGCTGCAGCTTTCTTTAGAGAGACATACAATGAAGCTTCAATAACATACAAGCACGCTTGGAGTTGCACATGGTGCAAGGGTCATATTTATACCTGGTCGCTGCAGTGTTTCTACAGAATTATATACTCTTTATTTTTATTTATTTATTTATTTTAAATTAAGGTAAGAGTATTTCTGAGGGTTTTAATCTCCAGTATTCCCCACAATTCTGACAACGTGTTTTTTTTCAGGCTCTTTTTCAAATGATGATTTTGTTGTGTTCTTCTATCTAACCGAAGCCTATAATCTGCAGTGTGAATTGGCAGCTTGCCACGCGCAGCAGATGGACTTGAGCATGCTTCTGCCAGGGAGCTAGCATGTGCACCAAGCTCTGCGCGTGTGGCATCCATTTCCTAACCAGAATGTCAAAACAGCTGTCTGTGAAGGACTTCTGCATCTGTACTAACAAGATCTGCCAGAAGTTCTGTAATTTGGAGCATGGTTTCTGTCTGAGTCATTTGAGCAGTTTTAATGTGCCCAAAGCTAGAGCAACGGTCTCTGAGCTCCATGATTTATAATGGTTTGTAGGAGGATTATCCTGCAGGATGGTAGGGGTTTGTGTCTAATGCACGTCTACCTAGCTGTGTTCACAAAGGTGCTGAAGACGGAGACTCAGCTATCTCTTGGTAACCGTCTTAGTGTTGTTTCAGAAGTTCCTGGCTCCCTCAAATGGGACAGAAATGTAAAAAAATATTTGGATGAATTTCAGAGGATTTCAAGGGCAACAGGTGCAGCAATAGTTGAGTGAAGGCAAGGTGCATTATCAGCAACTGGCACCTGCCAGCAGGTGCTGGGAGGGAGAAAGCAGCGTTCCTGTCCAGTGATGCTTCCCAGCCTGGTGGGAAGTGGCTTCTTCATTCAAGGTCCCTGCAGTTTCACATAAGCTGGCGTGCTTGCCTGCTTGGCTTTCACCCTTGTTCAGGGGATTATTTTTAATGATTGCCTCCAGTTTTTTCTTTTATAGGGCGTTTCTCTTAATGAAGAAACAAAAGTTGAAGTCTGCATTCTAAAAAATATTTTGATTTCTCTATTTTATTAATCTAGTGCTGGCTGTCTGACCTTTTGTTTCCCATTACAAATAATCACTTGAATTTTCTGAGACCTTATGAAATGGCTGTAATGAAGGCATAGAACTTGCCCTTTGGAATAGAGAAGAAACTAGCCGTTTCTATCTGTAGCTGCATCTTACCAGTGAAGTTAAAAATGTTTTCAAATCTTTTTCTCAATAAAACTTGAAATAATTGCCCTATTCCAAATGTGGTTTTTTTGTTTGTTTGTTTTTTTCCTTATTTTTCTTGTTCTTTTACTCTCACAGGCCAAATGGCAAATGAATGTTTTGCTTCCTCTTTCCTTCCCTAATATACATGGCAATAACTTCTACGAGAGATTTCTGAGGTGACCAAAAATGCATTTGTCTAATCAGTTTTACTTTCATTTTAAATAGTTCTTCGTGAGATGTGCAACAGATGATCATATTACATTATTTCCTCTGGTACTCGATCATGTAGAATGGGAAACTGGGATTAATGGGTTGTTATAATGTCAAATAACTGCTCAGATCCATGGGATCACGTTCTGTGGCACTGCTTATCCCACACCAACACCACGGATTTAGGACCACTCTTCCATTAAACTTATTAGCCATGTCCGTGTAGCACATCTTTGTGTAAAAGATGTTAGTAGTCATTAGAGGTCCAAAGAATTTGGGATGGATTACTTCATGCTGTTTATTTGTCCTTGCCTTTTATTTTGAAGAGAAGTCTCAGATCCTTAGGTATCACTTTTCATTCCTTCCTGGCTTATGTTCCCTGTCTCTGTAAATCTCGTGTACTGGCTTTGACTTCAGATAGATGTAGGGTGACCATTAAATTGGCTTGTAGTAAAGTGAAGGCTAGCTAAATGCATTGAAACTGCATCAATATGTTGAAGCTAATACAAACCACTTGTAGAAAAACAAAGTAACCTGAGGGTGCTATTAATTTTAGATTAAGAATGCATCAAGGAATGAAGGCTAATCCATTAAACCAGGATTGTTTTGCTATGATTCTAATGTAAATCAATGTCAGAAAAGTAAAGATATTTGCAGCAACTAAGCAGTTTCACCAAGATCAAGCCAAAGCTTGAGACATCCTTTTCACTTTTGTGGGTTTGCAATCCTTTTTCTTATTCCTCATACAAAATTAATTAGTAAGACTGGAAATAATTCATCTCTCAACCAAAAAAAATCCTTAGGAGACTAGAATGATGTCTACATAGAACTCATAGAATGACACAGGCTTATTAGGTAATCATGTACAAGAAGCAAACACTGAAAAAGTAATAAAAAATAAATCAGAAATATATAGATATAATTTATTTTTTTTTCCCCGACAGTTCTTTTAACTATTTGTACTTTCTGTAACCACAGATCAAAACTACAGGGAGGAGTGTGACTTTTAAGACTGAAATATCCTTTACATTTTTGCAGTTTATTATGCGTTGCTTTAGCTAGTAGAGTGAAACGCATAAAAAATCTGTCCCCATGTGCCTCTGTGTTAGTCTTTGAAGGTAAAAGGCAGTCACCTGCCATGGGAGGCTACAGACAGTCCACAGGCTTCACAAGAACAGCTCCTGCTTCCTCCCTTTTTTAGGGAGAGCCATTTTGTTGAGGTAGTCCCGATTATTATTGTTATTATTTTTCCCTTTATCAAAGTATTCTAGCAGTTTCCTGTCCATTCTGATGCTACAGCACATTCAGGCAGAGCTGGGATGAGGCTCCAAGCAGCCACTGCCTTTGACTGGGCACAAAGGAAGCAGTTTCCTTGGCAACCGCAACCCCAGAAAGGTCCCAAAACAGCATTTCCACCTGCCTGAGATTTCTTTTTAATTTAGGAGTTTGCACATCGGCTTTGCATGGAGAATTGGGTTCTGTCCTAAGGTTTTAACAGAAGTTGCTTACAGGAATAACATAATTTTTGCATATGCATCTATTCTTTGGACTGACTGGCTTACAGGAAAGACTGTCAATTTATGTAGTGCCAGTGGATGCTGCAGTAACACGTGGTAGGATTCAGGAAGGACACGCAACACTTAAGCTACAAAAATTAAAACACCACAAGAGAGAAAAAGCCCGTCTAGAGAGGAATTAGCTTGCTTCTGTGTCTGTGGTAGAAATTACGAGATCAGAGAAACTGCCAGACTTGCTTACATCTTTGGGTTGTACTAGATTTGTCAACTTGAAGCTGAACCAGCCGAAGAGAAGGCCCTGGCGTAAACAAGTGCTGCAGGCAGGTGAGGCGACTCGACTGCCCCGCGGGCCGGGATCCCCCTGGTCTTCTGCACCGCTGCTGAATTCACAGAGGGACGGCCGGTTTCACAGAGAAAGGCTCATTTCTGCTCTTGAGGACACTCAGAGCAGCTCCTGGCAGTTTTTAATGAGGCAGTTGATGTGAGATGCTGCGTGTGTGGCCCCTCCACCCTGACGAGGGCCAGGCTGGGCCCTGCAGGCCCACGTAGGCCGCAGTGCCCCACAGCCTCCCTTCAGCTGGAACCCAGCTGCCCACAGGGACCACAAGCTTCTCCTCTGGGGTGTGGAAGGATAAAAGGAAACCCTGGCAGCAACTGTGGAGTTGAAGTTCACTGCATCTGCCACTGAACGAGCTGGAAAATAGCTAAAGTGAAGAGCTGCTGTTGTGGCACTGTGCTGGTGCCATGTTGGGCCAGCAGAGGCCCCAGGACCTGGACAAGGCTGGCGCTGGAAGAAACCAAAGGATGGTCCTCTGGCCTCAATATCTGCACGATTAGCAGAGGTACAAACTAAAAAATACCACAAATGCTATAGCAGCAGGCCATAAGATGAGATTCTTATGTGACTGACCCCTTCACAGCCATTTTATTTCAAGACACCAGTGAAATTTGAAACCAGAACATGTTTAATTTGCTTTTGGCTTTCAAATATTATCAAAAATAGTTACATGGAACTAAGCAAGTGTTTCTTGCCCACCACACTGTGGAAACACAGGACTGTCTTCTTAAGACAAAATAGCTATGCCATGTAGGTGACACCAATTACCCCCAGTGCAGGCCCTGACGAGCAGGAGGAAATTGCAAAGAGCTGCAGCAATAAGGAGTGGGAGCTGGGGTAGTGTGAGGTATCTGACTTAAGGGAGGAAAGGTGAAGGAAATAACTTTTGAACTCCAAATACAAGTGAAAGCAGAGCATTAGCTGTAGAGGCAGTAAAGCTTGGTAGAGTAAAATGCTGCCTGTGATTGTAAGCCAGACCTGGAGGACAAAGGTGAAGCCTGCAATCAAGGTTTCTTAATAAGACAGATGTTCCTCAAAGGTATGTTGTTGCCTTTCCATGTTGTATTTTTAGTTTAGTTTTGCAATACTGTTGTCCTAGGGAAGCTTTTCTTTGGTCTGACTGGTGCTGTTGGTGTATCTGATGGTACCTATTTCTCTGTAAAGTTGTTGGGATGTCCATGTGTAGCAGTAGTTCTGTTGTTCTCGCGTGGACTAAAGCTTACTAGAGTGTGTTGGAGAAGAGAGATGCAATCATTTTATCATTCTTTGAGTATTAGGGTGCTTCTTCAGCTTGTTACGCTTTTCTACATGTCTCTACTTCTATGAATTGACTGTTCTAAGACCATTTGCCTGTACAGATTGTATGTTATCTTCAGATTTACCAGTGCTGAATTCTGTAAGCAATTATGTGTGCTTTTTTTCCTGTGTAGGAGACATGCCTTTGTGTAGCACACGAGCATTCAGATTTGAAGTAAGGGATTTCTCAGTCACTGCTGCAACACAGAGAAATAACAACAGAAATCATGTTTTATTGCTTTGCCAAAACAGTGTTTATGTTATAAATCTCTACCTGACGTTTCCCTTTTCATGAGCTGCACCTTGAGAGGGGCTACTTAACTTTATGGATGGCAGACAGGTAGCCCTTCCAGCAGCTCTGGTGAGTGCCTTGAAAGCAGAGGTGCTAACTGAAGCAGCTGAAGGTGATAACTAAAACTAAGCGGTGTCACTGTCCCTCCTCCACCTGAGTTCCCAACAGCCAATTAATATTTCTTGAACTTGAGTGATAAGGCTCAGAGTGTGACTCTGTGCTTAACAGGGAGAAGAAAAATTCTTCACAGCTGCAGCAGCTATTTCAATCCCTCTTTGACAGATCTTTAATATGACACTCTTGTCTCCCTGGAAGAACCAGATCCCACTAGCATGGAGGTATGTGCCATCTCGCTAGGAGAGCTAATGACCTGGGCTCTGTTGTTATTATCCTAATAATTAATATGTCACTTACTTGGTAACACTTCACAATATAACTTGTTTTGCTGTGAATGAAATAAAGTCAGCCCCAGAAAAAGGTTTCAACAGCCTCCAGATTTAAGTGTGTGCAGAGGGGAGGAAACATTTCATGTCTTTTCCCAAGGCTCTGCTCAGAGAATGACTCTAATACCCAGTGGAAATGCTCTGTCAACAGAGAAAGACTAATGAAAAGGCAGAAGTTTCCAGGTACAAGAAAGTCAGAGCTCTGCTAGCTTTCCAAAGGGGTAGCTTGATTAGCATCTCCCATCCTGGTCACCTATGTAACAACATTTATCCATTTCATATAATGCCTCAGTGAAACTCATGAGTTTTCAGTACTGGCATATGTGATCTCCATATATTAATGTCTCCCTCTGGTTTACACATCACTAAAATATTGCAAACCTGCTGGGTTTATGAGTTATATGTACGTGAGATAACAAATCAAAGAAAATAACCTGTGTGACAGTGATGTAATGAGGAAGGCAATGAGCGGCCTAATGGGAGGATCAAAAAAGTAGCCCAATAAATAAAGGGGAGTTGGAAGTGTCCCTATCAGTGGCAAGCTAATATGTACACATACTGTTGTCTGCTTACCAGCTGAGCCCCTGCACAGCTGTTGGGGATCAGAAAGGCCTGTGTGCTATTTGCTGCTTTGCCAGTTCATCCGAGCTCCCTGTGCTCTGCTTCCCTGGCAGTCAGGTCCCTGACTTCTCTCTCTTCTACCCTTGCTGGAAAAGCAAGGGAAGTGGTGCTTGGCTGAGAGAGGAAACGATGAGTTACTTGCCTGGTTTTGCTAGAGCTTGCTTCCCCTGCAACAGATCTTGCTTGTAACCTCGAGTAAACTGCTTAGTAGATGGTCGTGTCCCTACATGGATTTTGGCTGAAGGGTTTTAGCGATAAATGTTCCCATTTTTTCCTCTCAAAGCTGTGTTTGGTAGTGACTTTACTTTCTAAAATTAAAATTCTTCTTTCTCTGTTTGGCCTCTGGTGCACAGAGAATTCTCACTCTGGCTGTGCTGGTTAGTGCTTAGGTGTGGTTCAGTTGTCTTACCCATGAAGATGCTTAGCTGCCTTCTTGATTATAGGGATATAGAAGTTGTGTTACAGTTATGTGATGATTTTTTTTATTATTACTTTTTATCTCCCATTCCACAGTGGTTCAGATCCTCATCTAAAAGTGCAATAATTGTTACCAACACTGTCTTTTGGGGAATATATTAAGGACTGGATATACTTGATATTCTATACATATGTAAGGTTATAAAGACATAGCAAAATAAAAATACCGCTTCTCTGCCTTCTTTTTGGTAGGCTAAGTAAACCAGTGTCTTCCAACTGCATTTCTTATGATACAGCTTCATTAATTCTTCATTTCTCATCCTTGCAGTATTCATCCTGTACCTCAGTTCCAGCTTGCCTCCCACATTTAAAAAGAGCAAATGCAGTACTTCGTATATGGCTTTTCAGTTACGGACTGGCACAGTGGCAGTACCTGCTGAACGGATAGATGGATGGGTGCCTTAACGAGCTTTGCGTGAGACCTGTAATTTCATGTGGCAAGGGGGTCACTAGGCTTCCAAGATTCGATACGTGTGTTGTTTTTTTTCCTATTTATTTCTGTGGTAGTGGCTCTGATTTGTTTTATCCTGTCCCACCCCACCTTTCTGAGAAACAAGATCTGTATATAGCTTTGTTCTTGCAAATAGCTGTAGATTGTGCGTGTATGGGTTTAGTCCTAACATGGGTATCTACAGTGCTCTGAATTCTGTACAGCTCTTCTGAACACTATCTTAATATCTTCCAATTTCTAAGAAGAAGTGGTAGTGGCTGAGCCCTAGGAATGCATATAACACTGTCTTGCAAATTTCCTTGCCTCTTAGCTTTATTCTGATAACAATCTCAAAATTGTTGTGAAACTCCAGTTGCTGATTTCTGCGTTGTTAACATCAGCATATTTTTTAGGTGTTTTAGGTAATGGAACTAGATGAAGGCTGAACTTTTAGGTAAAGCATTTTATCTCTTTGTAGCAAAACAGTAAACAGGCATTTAGGAATTATCTCCCCGTGGACAATGCAGAAATGAACAATGCTGCCTGTGCCATGAACTGGAAGTTCTTTGCTTTAAGTCTTTTACTTTGGGACAGTGATTGTGGAAATCTTTCTGTTTCATGTTACTTTGGACTTGTACGTGATCATAAATGTGATCAGACAATGGTTGTGTAGAATTAGAAGAGTAATTAATTAGCATGAATTATTAAGGGTTAATGATGTGTGTTATAGCTGCAATGTTCTTAGTAAAAAGACTAAGAAATGTGAACGGTTTCATTTCTACATTCTCTGAGTACACCTATGAGATTTGTGAGAGAGAACATTACAGCAGGTAACTTTCCAATTTACTACTTTCTCTTTTTGGATGCTCCTGTTTTTCCTGAAGCATTATCTGGTATGTCCTATCATTATTTGGGTCTTATTATACATGTGTGCACACAAACAATGCATGAGCCAAAGACAACGACCAAAAAAAGGGGTTGGGGTTGGAGCATAATCTCTAATTCACAGGAAGGAAAACGATGTGCAGTGAGAATCCTCAGCTGATGTAGCATTTTCCAAAAGTAGTATACTCCCTGCATACACCAGTACTACTTCTGCACTTCAGAGTTAGAGGTTTTGTATGTAACCTTGAACTTTGTACCTTTCTAACCTGAAGTGCCTCTGAGAGGAGAATAATTTCAGTATTTAGTAATGATGATAGTGGGCATCATAGAAATATGTCAGTGGAAAAGTAGATCCTATATATCTTGATAGCTTTATCTTGGGTCATCTGAAGCTTGAATACATTGGAGAATTCCAGTGTTAATAGGGTGTAGGATATGTTCAAGATTAAACTTGAAATCTTTATAGAAATACGATAGACAACGTTACAACAGATGACAGACCATAGGGCAGATTATTCATATGCCCCAGGGGTCCTTGAAAGAGAGTAGCTTTCTCTTACTTTTGCATTCAAGTTATGTGGGAGAGCTTGTTGCTTTTTGCTGCCCAATATTTTTGCCTCTTCTGCCTGTTCCATTTGGATGTCAACGTCTAATTAACTCGATGCCAGGTAATCTGCTCTGGCCAAGGAGAACATAGCACAAAATAAATTGAGGAGAAAAGAAACCAATGGTGACCTTTGTAAGGTTTCAGTCTTAGGCTGGCTGTAGGTGATTTTTGCTGCCATGTTTTCTTTCTTGGGGAACTGTCATTTAGCACAGACCACCTTTCACATCTTCTAATTTATATGAAGGTGCCATGTCATGTTGCAGGATACATTCAAAAGACACCACAAAATTAATGGTAATGCATCTCAGAGTCAAGGAGACAATTTTTTTCAAGCAAATGTGAAGGTGAGGCGTTTGTCAGGACCTACGATAGGGAAGGAGCACAATGATTATTATTTTGTGGGGTGAAGGTGTCACTAGCATGGTGTTAACCATGTGTGTGCTCTACTTCTCCATGAAAAGCACATGCAAGTAGCCTGAAATATTTTGTTTCATATCATGTACTCATAGCCCACTTGTGAGTGCTGTGCAGCAGAGAGATAGACCAGGTATATTTTTAAACTACTAGGAAAGTTTGCTGAAGTACACAAGGCTTTCCAAAACAAATATTATACAGAAGTAAAAGCCATTAAATCAATGCTGCGCTACCATTCAGTGATTTCTATGTATCTCGTGCTGATACCAAGATAAACATGATTTTTAAAGCCAACGGATCCATGAACGTTGTGACAACCCTAAATATCTGTTTATTACAAGAAGATAATCAGCAGATCAATAACCCTGTCTGAAACGGTTGTCTTGCAGCAGTATTGGATTTTATTTTTTGCACTAGTCAGCGTTTTCTGAAGGGATGATTTTCCCAGAAAAGGAGTCACATAACCACTTGCTGGGTCATTGCTTTGTATAGCTAAGAAAGAGGAAAGATCTGCTCTGACTGTAGCCTCTCATGAGCAGGGAACTTGATATGACCCCAGAGTTTATTTGTAGGCCAGCAAGGATGTCTGAATGGAGAAAACCTAAATCTCAGATGACCTTGGATCTGTACCATGCTTGTAGTGACCCTGGTCTCCCTTGGCTTCAGCTGTGCTCTTAGAGGAGAGCTGCTCCCAATGGTGATGTGCTGTGGGGAAAAGGTGTCAGCCCATGTCTAAGAACTACTTCTTAAATCTGGCTCTAGACAAGAGAAGACAGAGCAGAGGTTGTAATCCTTTATTTTCCAATTCAGATTTTTTTCTTGCCATGCTTCAAAAGCGTGCAAGGAGATGGAGGACAGATTAGCACATGTGGTTACTGATGGCTTGAATTGATGAGAAGATGCAGGTGCTGTAACCCACAGCAATTCATCCATGCAGTGGTATAACTTGAAACGTTGCAGAGTCGATAGAAATCAAGACAATGTTGACTTAGATATCAGCATTAAAAACAGACTTGGATTTAAATAAGTACCAAAGGGGACAGGCGGTTTGTAATAACATTATCCCCACACTGCTGTACTGTGGCTTCAGCAGAGATACGCATGGAAGCATCCAACAGCTGGGATGTTTCCACAGCGATAAAAAGCAAGGCAAAACCGGCCAAAGTGGGTACAGAGGGAAAAAGGTAGTTCACCTGAAGCCCAGGATTTTGATGCAGCGTAGAGAACCTTTAGAGCATGCAGGAATTAACTTAGATTAATGCAAGAAATTCATATGCAAAGAAATGCTTGGCTAAAAATTCACGTTGTGTGAAATGTAAAGTACTTTTGCAAACAGCAAAAGAAATGGCTGGGAGCTTCTGATGCCCGTATTTTATAGTAGTGGAAGTAAGAAAGGGGATTCAGCGTAAATCGAGAAAGGACATTTAATTAGTATGAAGCCAACTAGTAGGAAATCAGTCCAACTAATGTATTTTAAATTTCTTACTTGAAGACATCAACTATCATAGAAATTTCATTAAACATGATTAGTTTAATTATTTTGTCCTTAGTGAGGAGTGCTAATTAACTTGGGTATGATAAATATGCATCTGAATATCACTTTGAAATCCCTACAGATCCTAATTATTCTTAAAGACTGAGGTGTAGACTTCGCCGTTATAATCCTTTTCAAAGTAAAGAATTCTTCAAGGGTACCAGATATTTCAAAGGTGAACAATTTTTCCCCTGGAAAAAAAGAAGCAATTTTCGATCAAAATCTGAGGTGAAATTATGAGGGCTCTGAGAATAACCTTGAAGTGTGTATCATCTTCCTAGCCATGGATCCTGCCTATGAATTGAGACCAAATGAGAATCTGCAAAGAGGGATTGGTTAACTGCTAACCATTGTAGCAGCTTTGAATATGCAATCAGGATGTACATAAGAAAAGCATTACTTACCCTTGAAGGTAAGAAGGAACAATATATGGCAAACCACCTTAGCATACATCAGGCCTTAATTTGGGACCATTGTTTTGTAATCACAGTGGAGTGAAGATGTTCTTCCAAAAATCATTTTGAAGTCCTGTATAAATGCTTTTTTCTGGTGGGCTGGAGTTCAAGATCTCCCTGACTTCTCACTAGATCTAGGACGGTCTTTGAAGACTGAGTCAAGAGGAGGAAAAACAAAAAGAGCTTCTTCTGACAACTTAAGTGCCTGTTTGTTTTTACCACCCAGAAAGCTTTTACTAGAACAAGCATTTTTACATTCAAATTGAGGGACTAATGATACTGTTAGGCTGTCTGTTGTGCAGTTTCCTCTTTTGGCTTCATGACAAGCACAAAAATAAATTGTAGTAGAAATAATTCCTTAATGTGGGAATGAAGTTAAGGTGTGCTAATTAAAAATGGAGTCAGTATAGGTGTACAAAGGTGTTCTGTAGGTTTGTTTGTTTACTTATTATTCAAATCTCTACATGTCAGGATATGTTACCTTCTAATCCCTGACCCTGTCAGCTAATCAAACAAAAGCATGTCTGTCTTATAATTAACAAAAAACTTCCCTGGTGGATACAGATGTTCCTATAAATCTGAGATAAACATTGGTGCAATTAAAGTGCCATTCAAGTTTCTGAAATTTATTTTGGAATACCAAAATATATTGAGTCTGTAAGGAACTGGTTATCACTCAAATGATATGCACTTATTTTGTGGTAAAAAGGAGTGTTTTGCATAAATTTTAGTATCGGCACTAAAAATAGTGCTTGACCATATTGTGACTAGAAAATACTTTTGGTTCTCAAGTTGAGATAATTATAAACAGAAAAATATAAGATGTCTGATTTTTTTGTCAATGATCTATTGCTGGAGCATCTTAAAGTTGCAATGATACAAGGGACATGAAAAGCAGAAAGGATCTAAGTGCCTCAACTTACAATGATAATGAGTACAACAGTTCGCTGGAGTAGCTGTAAATCAAATGTACTGTAGCTATAAAAAGCCCATAAGACATTTGGATATGATCCTGGACTGCTTCTGCAATACAGAAGCTGTGCATACAAATGAGAAGTCATCCATATTGTATTATGGGGAAGACTGCATTATTGAAACTGGAAAGATGATAATAGGAAGTTGTTTTTGGAAAACTACTGAAGCTGAGCTTTGCTGTGTTGGCACCAAAGTAGGGCAATTACATTTGGGACAACATCAATATCAGTTAAATGGAGGAAATGTAATAAGGAAGGAATATGTGATCATTAGGAGTATAAATTAAATTAAATTCTGCAGATGAGAGGACTCTATATTTTAACTTGATTTTAGCCTGATTATTTTTGCTCTCATTACTTATTTCACCTTATGCTTTATTACTTTTAACCTTTTTTCTTTCTTTCTCATGGTCTGGCTAATGCTTATGACACCTTCATCCTGCATAGTGAGCTTAATTGAACTTTATATAAAGAAAGCTCTTGGAAGAATCATTTAAAAATCAATGTACCATATATAACAGAGATTTGAAAATGAAGGAAGATGGACAGTGCTGAGACTAAAGGGATTGCTAGAAGTTCACCTGAAAACATATATATATTTTTTTTTTTTTTTCAGGAAAAAGATGCCTAATGATTGAGGTAATGGTCTGGGAGTTCAGTGCCTGACCCCCTCATTGCATGGCATGTAATGTGTGTGTGTGTGTAAAAGCAGAAGAGTATCCCCTCCTCTCCCCCAGTTCCTACATATGCCTTCTTCCTCTTTTAAGTCTTTAATCACTTTTAAGTGGGAATTGGTTTTCACAATGCAGTGCACTTAATTAGCGTGCTGATTGCATATGGAGTTTAGGTGTTAATTCTAGTGTTTGTGTTACTGTGACAGAATTTAATATTACCTCTTCTTGTGGTAATATTAATGGAATTTTTTTTCATCTGAGCATTATGTTGGGATAAGGCTGGGACTGTGCTCCTAGGTCTGGTCTGGGAGAATCTTTCCCGTAGTGGCCATACACTTCATCTACTGGAGGAAAAATCTCTGAATAGGAGCACAGTGACCTGGATTCTGTCCTCGGCTGTACCCTGGGCTGTGAGCTGGCAGGCTGGTTCCCTGGTACTGTGCCCCGGTTTGTCAGTGTGTGGGTGCACAGTAATAGCTCTCCTGTGGGATGAGGTCTGAGTGTTTGCTGAATGCTTTGTGCTCTGGAAGAGGATGCCTTAATAGCATGCTGTATTGGAGCTGCCTTAGGTCCCAGTGACCAGTTAAGTCTCACAGGTGTTTTGCTTCTTTTTTTTTTTCTACTACTTTATTTTATTTTTAAAAAGTACTAAGGAAAGGAGATGTGAAGAAAAAGGTGAAAATTTGGAAGTAAGTAGCAAGACTTTGACTGGAATGTGTTGTAGGTTAAACCAATAACCATTTTCTTCTGCAGGATCAAGGTGGAAGCTTGCTTTTAGATCCATATGCTCATAAAGCAGCAGTGATCTTTTGTTCGTGCAAGTTCAAGATAAGACTTATGGTGATAAGACTTCCCCGGGCAGCGTGTTCCAATGCCTAACCACTCCTGTGAAGAGATTTTTCTTGATATCTAATCTAAACCTCTCCTGCTGCAGATTGAGACAGTTGTCCCCGTGTTCATGCATAAATGCAGGGTTTACTCCAATGTCCTGTTGCTGTTGGTACAAGTTAGTCAACGTGAGGTCACTTTTTTTTTTTAACTGTTTCTACTGGCTTTGCAGTACTCCAAGGCAGAGGGAGATATTTTTGACTCAATTTCTTTTCCAATCTGCATTTAAAGTTGTCTTGAAGGTGGAAAGGCATGCTACCCACCCAGAAACGCACTCAACCCTGGCTGATTATTTTTTCAACACATGCAGACAACTAAAAAGCCATTTAAAAATGTTGCAGTTGGACGTTTGATTCACAGATTAGTATGTCACAAAGTAATTGCTAGAACATGATCGTGTTATATCAGGTAACACGAGTCTAATTTGATTTAACTACTAACCCTCCCTTTTCCTGAAATGATGCCTTTTGAATCTTTAACTTCTCACATTTGGAAAATGCCAATAGACAAAAGCTTGCACTTTAGAGTGGGACACGTGAAAATATCAGGTGTAATATGTAGGTGATAAATCTATTGGGCTCTTTAACAGCTTTATTGATTTTTGTCTGGTGATATTTCTGTCAAGAAGAGACATCTAATCCAACTTAAAGTGGTGTTACGTATAGCCCTAGCAAAAATAATCAAAACTTCTTATCTGCAATAAGTATATTTATGTACTGTGCTCACACCTTGGGTACCGTTCTCTCAATTACACTGGAGTGACGAAATAACCCTGTTCCCCAGAGGCTAAGTGAATGGTATTGGTATTTTTATTTGTTCTTTCCATACACACAGCACCCATGATGATTAATGGGAGCCATGCACATTAACCCCCAGAAAACCCTTATTTCCTGATGGATGGAACATCCCAGAATTGACACGGGAGGGCCAAATTCTGACAAATAGCTTCTCATCAAGCAGTTTTACAGGTGTTGCCATTGATTTCTTTCCTCTTGGTAGAGACAAAAGAGCACTGAGTCCCAGCTGCTATGAGAGTGTCCAGAAGCAGCCTAGGGCTAGGTAAACACTCTAAGGTGTACTGTAAAAAAGAGTCACCTGCAGGCTTTCCCTTGCTTCATAATACCAACTCCAACTTGTCTGGGCTGGCATGTAACTGCAGGGTTTTCTCCTATGTTTCATTCTCCTGGAATCCTGTGGTTCTGTTTCCCCATCATGTGTCTTCTGAGCCGAATGGATACAGAGAAAATGCCTCCAGGTAGACAAGAACATGTCATGGTACATCTTCTTCCTTGGTACATCCGTGGTATCTTCTTCCTTGGTGGTGGTAGATAGGCAGAGAATGGCAGAGATGAGTGCCTGCAGGGCTGTGTGGCGGATCTTCTCAGGCTTGACTTGGTAAACTTGGGTAAAAACTGACAACATTTTTTGCTGGAAACATTTGTTTCCTTATAATGGTAATAGTAAGTTCCTAGGTCCCAATCTATCTACATTTTGTCTTTTGTTTGTTCAGTATTAATTAACCAATGTAGCCAATCGGCTGCTCTCAGACAAGCTCTAATTCAGCCTGTTGTATCTGACAGAATGCTTCCTTCCACCTGGGTATTCTTTAACAGACAATATAGGCTTATCTTTTCCTTTCAAATCCATTGATATTATTTACTACTTGAAATAGCGTTAGTCTCCTGGGCCTCCTTATTTTCATGCTAGAGCTAGTTGGCAAGGATGGATACCTGTCATGATTTAACACACACATCAAAATGAAATGGGAACTTTGCCATTTGTCAGTAACAGAAACTATTGAACATGAAACCATTCGAACATACAGTTGTGTTTTTTTCTTAAAAAAAAAAAAAAAAAAAGAAAGAAAACACCTTGCAATGCTAGAGTACGTAAAAGAAAGTACTGTTTAAAATGTTGAAACTTCATCCTTTTTGCTATCCCTTCTGAGATGGACCAAAACAAAAGCTGCTGTTATCTCAGCAATGGAGTTGGATGCATGCAGAGGGACCACAGCCAACGCAGCGTGTGCTGGCACATGTCCACACCACGCCAGCTTGCTCAGTGGAGCTGCTCTGACTGTGTGCTTTGGTCAGGATACTGCCCACCAAGTCCTGATGTCTTAAAAATACTGATTTCTCCAGACTGATTCTTCAGTGTATTTGAACAAGAGCACTTACAGAGAAACCAAGGATATTAAATTTTAAAAACGTGCTCTAAAATTATTGTTTCTTGCAGCTTCAGCTTATTTCAGTAGTGGTCTACTGATACCTGGAATGTCAGCTCGTGATCTCTGAGAAGGCTGAAACAGTTATCTGTTTTCTGTTAGAATTAACATATTCTGATCTTCTAAAGTTGTGGGTAACAATTGGGTACAAGGAGCCACCTGCAAATACATAGCATCAAAATTTGTTGTGGAGGGCACTTGTAGCCTGTTTTCCACCAAGACTGAGTCACTCCTTTCTCCTTGCTGTTTTCCCAGAGCAAGCACAACCCATCTCTTTGTGTTTTTTGTCATTTCTATATTCAAACGCATACAGTAGTCAGGCTCCTAAAAGAGTGACAACTGCACAATGATGTATAGTTATCAGTTATAAAAATACAATTGCCATAAATTAGGTGTGAGTGGGAATAGATATGAATAATACATATTTTTAAAACACGTAAATGTCTTAGAAGCTAAACATAGATGAACACCCTTCGTGCCAAAACACAAAATAAATAGTGAATGTGAAGCCAATTCCATGCTGTAGCTGATGCCAAAACCACTTTGGGCCATGCAAGAGATCTGCAGTCCCACCTCATCTGCCTGCAACTTCATGCTGGCAAGGTGAGTGCCACTGAACGGCTGTGGATTTTGAGGAACTCAGTGGTTTGTGTTTGTTCCATAAACGGTCAGATTATTTTTGATATGTAAAAAAAAGTATACTAGAGAGGTCTAATTAAATGACAGCCAATAATAAGCTACAACTGCACACAAAATAGGGCTCTTTATCTTAGAGTAAGACGCCGCAAGATAAATCCAGTAGCTATTGCAGAGCAGCAGTGCTGCTGAGCAGTGCCGCCGGCGGTGACAGGGCAAAGATGAGCCTGGTTCTGTTGGGAGGATCATGGGGGGGAGGACTTGGTGCAGTCGAGCAAAAAGAGACCTCAGAAATCTGAGTTGTTAAGCTCATGACTGAGGTAAGAACAGGTGTTCGTTGCAAGGAATATAATATGCATGTACTTCCAGGCAATTATAAATAAAGCTGCTCTTCCAGAAGCACAGTGCTTCTTGGGGGTGATTTAGTTGTAGATATATTCATACCCGTAATCAAGATGCTGAATAAATTGACCAGTGTGAGCTAGAATGCAGAGCGGGATGGATGGAGAAGATACATAGGGGGAAGAATACTTAGTTTATTTTTGAAAGTGGAGGTCTGAAGAACAAATGGCCAGACTGATGTTCACAAGTACTGCATGGAAAACAATTTCCACTAAAAAAACACCTTGTGGCACTGTAAGGGCGTGCTGCTTTTTCATGTTCAGCTTAATGTTTGCTGGAACACTGGCTCCTTCCTTCCCTGCAGAGCTGCTCTAGGTGGTTGTCCTAAGCCCAGCGTTGCATGGCTTCCTTCTGTCCCATGTGCAAGATTTTGTGTTAGAACTTCATGAGGTTTCTGTCAACCCATTCCTTCAGCCTGCTGAAGTAATACTATCCCTGTAGGTATTACATGGGGGTTATGCGTGAGCTCCTTCACTGAGAGGCGCACTGTGTATATGTTGCAATGACAACTGGAAGGAGGAGAAGTGAGAATGGCACTAGGACTAGCCAGTTACTTACTGACCTGCAGAAGCTGAAATATTGTGAGCAAGTACCAGTAACACCCGGACCCTGATGAATACAGCAAATGTCCTATAAAGAAGAAAATATGAAGTCTCAGCAGGGAAAATTGAAAAAGAAGGGAGGGGAATGTAGTGTTTATCCTAGATAATAAGCCATTTAGGGATAAATATAGAATTGTTCTTCAGAGGCCGGTTACAGAAAGAGTACAAAAATATACATGAATATAACTGATACACAGAGCGAGCAAATACCCACTCCAGAAAATGTTAATCTGTCATTTGAATGTCCTCTCATGCAGTGAGCTGAATGCTGATGGAAACTAGAACATAAATCTAGGGAGAATGAGAGGAAAAAAATGCATTTATTCAATTTGTTTGAAACCTGCTAATGAGAGTGGGTGGCTTTCCCTGAGATGCTGTTGTTAAAGCAAAGGAAATGCCAGAGTATTTTGTACAAGTGACTTGCAGGTTTGGATTCATGGATTCATGACCCTTATCCTTCGTTGTGATGTGTGAAGGATACAGCAAGCTGCTTGTTGCTTATGCCTTTTGGTAGTAAGGCTGAGGGCATTTCTGAGGCAGACAGTTTCATTCAGAAGTTACTGTGCTTACATAAAGTCCTTGGGTGAGTTTCTGGACATCACATTAAGCATTAGTCAATGCTGATCTATCACTACAGTACTTGTGTAGCCCCTAACACTAGAAGTCAAGTGGCTCCTGCTGTGTTTAATTTTCCCAAGCCCGTGAAGAAGGGAAGCACGATCAGCCCTTGGTTACTGATGAAGGGTCTGTAGCGATCATCCCTAAAATATTCAATGTACAAATGAGCCTGGTAATGGCAATGCCAGGCAGTGCAATGTCTAACATCAGGCACAGCTCCAAACTCCTTGCCACCCAGTTCCTCCTGGGGGAACGTGGCAGGATGGAGGGGGTTCCCTGGGACAACGTGCAGCATGTGGGAGGAACCAGGCATCTCGGTGGGGGAGCTGTTGGTCGCTGTGCTCATGTCTTTGAGGTGCTGGCTGCTGCCATTCAGAGACTTGGCTCGAAATCTGATCCAGAGAGGAAACAAAATTGGGATACAATGCCAAGGCAGAAAGTGTTGTCTCTGTGAAGAAGTTAACCTAGCTGTTGCCCTGGGTAAATGGCCAGTTTCAGGCCTACTGCAATATGAAGCAAGATGGCTGATGTGTGCTAGCTGTTTACAGAGCTGAGAATGTTTCTGCAGAAAAACAGAGCCCTCTTCTGTTAGCTGGCACTAATACCAGAGATGATAGCTTCTTTGTGCATTAGCAATTAGATAGAAACATTCACAAACACTGAGAAGTCATCCATCATCAGGCAATGATGCACGTACATCCTAATGCGTGGCAGTACTTCTATTATTTATCCATTAGCTCCTCCAAGAATCTTTCCGTCAGTATTCAATGCCAGTGTTTTTGGTGTAACAGTTTGTTTTGCAAGAAGCTCAAACTGCGCCTGTCCCTTTTATGAATTTGAATTGTTAATGTGAACATTTGAGCTCATTATAACTCTGAAATGTTGCCTTTGTTACCAGTAACTGACAAACCTGCGCACACTGCTCTGAAAACAGTAAGTGCTATTTCTAGGATTGTATTTTGTTCACTGCTGTGCACAACAATATGCTCTTGCCTTCGCTAATGAAGTTTTTCTTTAATGAACACAATTAGAGCTAGGCAAACAATGCAAAAATATTTTCCATGAATATTCATCCAGAGTCTTAAATGAGTTCCCTTCAGTTATGTTTGCACCCATTCATTGTCCTCCTTTAGAGAACTCTTCCAAGATGTAATCTTTGATGCTTGAGTAATGAGGGGAGAAATTAAATTCCAGCTCAGGGGTTACCCTTCTAATGTTGTCTAACTTGTTATTTCCTATTGGCACTTGCATTTTTGCAAGAATATCTGGATGGGGAAGTAGCACTGAACCAGAAATGTGTATCTGGCCACTGTTAGAACAAGGTTGGAGATGAGACCCAGGTAAAACAGAGCCAAAAGTAGGATTTTCCAGAGGAGAAGGATAGTCAAGAGGTGTGTACAACTACTGTCAGGCTGAGGGACAGCAGCTGATGAAGACAGGCTTTTGTGAAGGTGTTGGCTTTTTCCTTTTCTATTTTTTCTTGAGCAAGCTGTTGAAAGAAAAACAACACACAACAAGAAAAACAATACTTTGCTGTTGCTTATGAACAGAACCCTGACCAATGTGTGTATGGACATGGCATATTGAGAGGTAGTATATCATATTTCCATATTTAAATGGAAAAATATAATAAACCCTTAAACTTCTGGGAAATGCCAGTGAATAATCCAAGATAACAAAGAAAGCTGAGGGGTTAATGAGTTGGTTTTAGATGTTTTCCTGAAGAGAAAAGCAGCAGCAATTAAATCAATTATAAACTCTTTGCTAAATTCTAATTACATTTAGCAGTGTGGAAGAGCGTAGAGCCTCTGCCGAGGACTGTAAGTGGGTTTGGGAACCTTTCATGTCTCTGCTACTGGTGCAGGCATCTCCTCCGGGACCCTCTGAAGCCTCAAATCGTGTCAAGGCTTCTTGGTGGTTCAGATGAAGCCCTCAGTCAGGCTGCAGTGAGCAAGGATCTGTCTGCATAAGGAAAGAGGCGACTACACCAGCTGATGTTTGTGTTCACGTTATAAAGGAATTGCCAGATGAGGCAGATGTTACCCAGAAATTATAGGATTGGTTCTTTTTCCTTCTCTCATTCACCTCCTCAATGCAAGAATCACACCTTCCATGTGAAATTTCCCTGAAATGTATTGAATAAATGAGTTGTCTTTTAAATTCTTCCTCCCTGTTCTTCCAAAAACTTTCCTGTCCCTAAAATTTATTTTTGACTCTGCTTGGAGGCTTCCTAATCAGGATTAGCCTCGATCCACTTTGTGCCTGTACTGTGAGAGTTCAATGGTTAAATAAGTAAATGAGTAGATACAGTAATCAAGATCAGGAAACCTGGCTGGTCTCTCTAAATTGTCCTTATTAAACATGTTTGGTTGTTGTTGTTTTTTTTGTTTGTTTGTTTGTTTTTTGTTTTTTTTTTTGTTTTTTTTAAAGGGGGGGAATCAAACACTTGCAAGGGAAATGGTCACTGGTTGATGCCTGAATCGGTTGCATTTTTGCAGTTTGAGGTTTTGGGGATAGGGAGCAAAATTGAAAGATAGATGTGAAGACCTCACTGTGAGTACAGAGCTGTTATCTTGAGGGCTTTGGGAATTAAAGCTTAAATCCAACCGGCTGCTGTATAAGCCAGGTGTGTAAAAGCAGATTATTATGTATTTCATATAGAAATCTCCATCAAGGTCACTTCAAGTTATAAGCCTTTTATTATTATTTTTAATTTTCATTCTAATGTAGTTCTTTCTAGCTTTCTAGACCTCAAGTTCAGAGGCATTCAGTAAGTATGACATGAGCAAAGGACGCTTTATTTGGCATGGTGCTGCATCTGATCAGAAACAGAGGAACCTCAATGGAGCAAAGATTGAGATGCTTTGGGATATCAAGGTAAACAGCTGCAGAAATCCTCTTACTGCAGAGACGTTATTAAAATGAAAAAGCGGTAAAATATTCAAAGTACATTCTTTAATATCGTGGTATTGGTGGTGGTTAAACTAGCCACCTCTTTTTTGTTGTTGTTTTGGTTCTGGTTTTGTTTTCCCATGTCTAAATATACAAGCATGTATCTAAATCAAGCAGGCTACTATAATCACTTTTAAATGTTATTTAGATTATAACTTTGGCATGATTTGCAAGCTGGCTTAACATGAAGAGCTCCTGCACTGTGCTGAGTGAACTGGTTGTAGGGCAACACCTGACGTCTGCCAAGGTATCATAATGTATACACAAGGTCTGTCATCTGGTGTGGGGGGAGCGCAGGCAAGCATGGCTTAATTCCCTGTTTGCTCACATAAACCAAATATTTTGTGAGGGGTGTCAGGAGAGGGGACAGCATAGCTGCAGCTCAAGAGGGCTTGTTGAAGGAGGGATGTTGGGAAAGAGAGAGATGCACTGTCTGCATCTGCGAGCCTGAACATAATAAAGCACTAAAGCATGTGTTTAAACTAATTCCTGTTTAAGAAGAGCTTTAGGAATGCATACGACCACCTGGAAATGCAGTGCCTGGGCAGCTGGAGCTGCTCGCTGAGCAGGGCCAGCTGGCAGCACTGCCGAGGTGCTGTCCCCTGTCCTTCCTGCAGGACCCCCTGTCTCTGGCTCCTCCTCAGACTGCCAGAAGACTGTGCCAAGCTCAGATCCCCAAGTCCTCAGCTTGTCTTGCTGCCTCCAAACTGGTTGCTAAAATCCTTATGCTTTTGCCTAATTAGTGTTACTAAGCTTGGTCTGGTATCTGCAGACATAAGAGCAGTAATTACCTTCAGTAGTGTTTGTGGAGATTTTTAATGGGAAAGCTGGGGTGTAGTTCTGTGCAAAAATAAGGCACGAAGTTGCCCTTTGCCACAGGGATGTGGCATTTGCTCTTCTGCCCTTGCGCTATCTGTAATAGTCGGCAGAAACCTGAACATGGGCAAGCCTCGTGTATGCTGCTCATAGCCAGGTACGACCTCGGCACGGTGAGCTCGTTTCAGTGTGTTTTTATGTCTGAGGTGCACCATTGATTTGTGGGCTTGAGAGTAATTCAAGAGAGCTTGAATTATTAGGTATCATCATTGCCATTTCTTGTTAGTTCAGTAATGGATTTAAATTTAAAAAAAAAAAAAAAAGATTGGGCTTCTCTTGGTTCAAATAAGGTTTGGGGCATTTTGATTTTTTTTAAATGCCCTCATTTCAAAAATTCTAGCTTGAGACTTGTTTTTTATAGTATGTAGTAGCAGAAATTGGTAATCTTTTGCAACACCTGCAGAGGGATTGACAAGAGATAAAAATAAACATTAGATCATCTCCCACTCCAGCACCTTGTTATCCTCAGCCTTTCTAGACAAACACCAGCTACCTCTACACCGTGTGACCTATGGATTATTTTGGCTCAGTATCTGCTTTCTTAGAACAGACTCTCAACGCGATTTTTTTTAGATCCCCTTTCAGATTTGACTTTGTGACAGAAGGTTAGTTGGAAATGATTTTCCTATCCCATGAAAGTCTGGGAGAAGGCAACTATGCCTTTAAAAAAAATAAATTAATAATAATTAGAAAACCCTGGTTCTATTCTGTGGATGCAGAAAGAGAGGAGAAAAGTCAAATGCATCAAAAAAAAAAAAAAAGCATCTGCTTTGGGTTGAAAAGAATTGCTTTGTCTGGCTGATTTCCAGCTTCCCCTGCGTTAACATTGACTGTGTTTCTCCTTGGCTCCTTGTATCTCAGTGTCAATAATCTACGTTTTACAAGGGCTTTTTCCGAATTCTCTTCTGAAGTCCAGGTCGAATACTTGGAATCATTTTCAGTAAATGTGAATAATGAGTACTCTCATCATACATATCTTCTGTAGATCTGCTTTGTATCTTCTCCCCTTCGGTTGCCCTGGAAGGGTTTCTGTACTAGTCATTGTGCCAGTCGTTGTCAGGGGGCTAGTTTTGAAGCTAGTATTGAGGCAGTTCAGTAACAAGCAGTGAGAGAAAAAGAAGTGGTTGACATAATGCTATTGAGTGGAAAGAGTTTTCCTTTAAATTTCTTTTAAACAAAAGTTCAGTGGCTGCTCTGAATTATGTTCCAGGATAAACAACTTTTTGGAGAGTCCTTGTGCTAATGGAAAATCTTTTCTGAAACAGGCGCACAGAGGCTGCTTGTCATAAGGGAAATACACCTTTAACTTCAGGAAACTCCAAGAGTTTGTATTAATTTTAAAAACAAAAGAATGGGGTGGGTGGTGCCCTACTAAGATACTGCTCCAGCACAGTATTTAATCTGAAGCAACACCCTCATAATTCAGGAGCTACCTTGCTTGTTCGTGTGCTGTGCCGTGGCAGGGTCCAGTGCTGGTGATGATGGGCACTGCTGCAAAGCTGCTCTAGGCCCTTTCCAGGAGAGAGGTTTTAGACTATTGCTTCTGTGCATTAGCATTTCTTCGTTCTTTTGTCACTGGTGCGTCATGCTGCCTGGTTTGTTTTGAAAGGAAAAATAATCAACCAGCCTGGCATAGTGACAGCTGCAAAGATTTGTTCCACAAATTACAAGCAACAAGTTTCCTGTCTTTGACATACAGCATCAAAATATGCAAGACATTATTAACTAATTACTGCGTGGGCTTTTTGTTTGTTTTTTAACCATTCAGCAAAAGACGTGAGCTGTGACTATTGTGCCAGTTTAGCATATAAATACCATGGTAGTTTGCATACCTACAAATCATCATTTCTGTATTCCTCTTTGGAACCAAAGAGCATCTTTTGTTAGACGTGCTTTTAAAGCACTAGGTATATTATTAGAGCAATGCGAGTGATAAACAGCATTGACATACCCGGGGATAACACAGCACGATTGTGCACTCCTACAACAGCTACGTATTCCATCAGAAAGTCAGCTAAGTCCCTGCTTTAGATTATTTCTCTCCCTTTTATGGTGAAGGACCTGCAGCCAGTGGAAGGTCAGAAGCTGTGTTCTTCTCGTTGCTCCAGCAGGTAGATCATACGCCAACGGGACCGAAACGAACACCTTTCGGATGTTTCTTGGCAGCTCGCAGGGCTTGTGCAGCATGCATTATTAATGAAGTTTAAGAATTAGGGGGTTTGAGCTGAACGAATCAGTTTACACTTCCATGCAAATCAGATCAACTTTATATAATTTGGAAACATCTGAGCTGAGCCATGCAAGTTTTTTAGAGCTTTTCTCAGTTCAGTGAAGATCAGCCGTAATCCTTGTTGCATAGGAGACGTCTGTCCTTCGGTGCCTTCTCCTCTATACCATGATTATTTTCTGTGGGGACCCACCATTTATGAAAGGTGTAGCCTGGGGAAATGTGGTGCTAGAGTTATTTATTGACTGCTCGGCATCTTCTCCCTCTTTGTCTTCCACCACTGTTCTGAATTTACCAGCGTTTTTATTCAGTTTAATACAAATTTGGTTGCTGCTTAGTTGTGATGTGTAGAGGCAAGGGAACTCTGATTTGAAAATTATTTTAATGCCGTGAATTCTATTTTTACTGAGTTTCATAACCTTTGTTTCCCCCACCACTTATCTGTCTTGCCCCTGTTAATGGCTAAGAAAACAACTAAATCAGCAGACCTGTAAAATGATACTCAGTTTGCAGCAAAGTGATTTTTTTTCTCCTTAAAACAAAAAGCAATGGTTTCCATGGGAGTCTTTTTCCAGAGCTGGGTGAATACTGATCTCTTCTCTTTATTTTTAATTGAATTTTAAAACCAATTATGCTACTTTGTTTCTCTGCACTGTGTTATATTTTCCCTGTCTAATATTTTAGCAAATGAGCTAATTGGTCAACCTCAATTGCACTTACCCTTTGTAGTGTAGCCAGCCCCCTAATCATTTCTTACAGGAATTCAGGATTAGTTCCAAGTGACACCTTTGCTCAGCACCCATCCTTTACTTCTTCCCCCCAGCCCCCAAAAACTTCTGTTCACACCAAGACTATGTGTTGTAGTATAATTAAAAAATAAATAAATTCTGAAATAGTAGCATCATAGAATAATCTAGGTTGCAAAAGACCTTCAAGGTCACCAAATCCAACCATGACCTACTGAGCCCAGTCCCGTGGTGCCCCAGCCATGTCACAGACACCTCCAGGGACAAGGCTCTACCCCGGCCCTGGGCAGCCTGTTCTAGTGCTTGACCACCCTCCCTGTGAAGAAATGCGCCCAAATGGCCAGTCCAACCCTCCATGGCACAACCTGAGATCCTTTCCTCATGTCCTGTCATTTACCACCTGAAAAAAGAGACTGACACCTTTCAGGTGGTTGTAGATAGTGATCAAGTCTCCCCTCAGCTTCCTCTTCTCCAGTAACTTTTAATTTTGTTTTAAAAATAAAAATGGAAATGTGCCTTCTTTTTTTCACCAGTACTGGTTGAGATACTGCTACTATGCTGGAATTAGCAGTGCATCCTCATAGACTTAAATATTCAGATATCTTTAACTATGTTCACGTGGTTTTTTTTCTACAAATTAACCAACTTACGTCTTTATGTTTTTTAAGTCTGATCTCTTAAGACTTGGAAGCATGGTTTCAGGGATGCTGGGTAACTAACTTGTCAGTCCACTCAAAACAGCGCCCCTTTTAGTGCCTGGCTAAAGACCAGAACCAAACCCAGGAAGTAATTGGTGAGCTGTTCCAGTAAGAACTGTGCTGGGAAGTCTGTGACCTGCTCCTGCAAAACAACTGCAGCTGCAGACAGCTCTCCCTCTCCATCTGCCTCCTGATGTGTTCGTGCAGTCATTAGCATGGGTTTCTCCGAATTCTGTTAGCACACTTCTTCTTCCTATTATGTACTGTGCTTTATTCATCCTAGTAGGTCTGCAAATATGTATCCGGGTTGGCAGAGATGCAATGAAGGCACCTTAATTAGCCATTAGTGTTCGCACATTTTATTTTCTGTAGTTTTACCTCTAGTGTCAAAAATCACAGGCGAGGTCCTTCAGGATGAAGAAGTTCAGGGCGTTCACTAAGGGTCGTACGTTGCTATTCAGCCCCCAGAATGAAACTCCTTTCAGTCTAATTAACACCCAGATTTACTGGAAGGGTAGTTTCGTAAAATTCAGATTAAGTCACTGGAAGATGCCGCAGACAACTCAAGCAGGCTGCCAACAAAAGGCATTTTTATTCCAGCTAATTATTTTTTAATGATGCTATTAGCAATTGGAATTCACTGTACACAGCATCCTGCAGATAAAGATCTCAGCAAGTTTTACATAATAGGAATGTGGAGCTTCCGAACATATTGAAGGTTAGAGGAGTGGGAATTTCTGTAGCCATTTGAGGCACAGCCGAACCGAGTTACACCCAGGCTAATGCCCTGATCCCGAATCACCCTGCATCAGAGGCACTAAGCTGGAGCTTGAGGGTCCCATGGCTCTGTGCCCTTGCCTCTGCTCCCTGTTTTACTTAATTTGTTTCGCTCCCTCAGGGTGGTGCTTGTCGTTCTCACCCAGGGACTTGGATACAGCGATTTAGTCCTGTGCCCTCCAGCGGGTGCACCCTGGCCCTTCACCTGCGCACGAAGGTGCTGCTGGAGGTCTCCGTGCTGGAGCAGCCACCTCAGCCCTGTGTGAGCAAGCACAAGGTAGGGAAGGAAATCTTTGCGTGTAGTCTGCCAAGGTTCAATTTGTACTACTTCACCCAGGAGCAAACAAGAAGCCAACAAATTGTGATTTTGCAAAACATTAAGCTGCTGAAGGAGTAAAGTGAAACCTAAGCAGGATGACCTGTTCTTACACTGTGTGCCTCTGCTCTGGGTGCCACGTGGCCCCGGCCAGCAAGGGGTGGGCACATCTGCCCCAGCCTCCAGCTTGGGGTGGTGTTGGGAGGATTGCTGCCCCAGCACTGAATCAGCTCTCGGTGTGCCAGAGCTTTGTCTTGGCTTCGTTTTTCTTTCTTTTGCCTGTGTTTCAAAATACATTTTTTCCCCCCATGTTTTTATTGCTTGTACTTTTTCTTTCTTAAAAGGTTTGTGTTACCCCATGTTAATTAAATTTTTAATTAGACCTGGTTAGCAAAGCTGGGTTTTGAGAGGAGATAGGACTCAGGTGGACAGAGGAAGAGGATGGGAGAGATGACTGGTCTACTTGAAAAGCCTTTTGGTTTTTCTATAGGAAAAGCATCTTACCAAAGTACCAGAGAAGTCTCTGGAGATAAGAAACTCAAGCTGAATACAGGAGAAAGACTTGTCTGAAGGCTTGTTTATGTGCCCGGGGCTAAGACTGGGTGAGAAGGGCCCCTGTTTACTATAGTAGGGCTAACTTGGAAGATGAGGATTTGCCTCTCTTGGTGTTCCCTGAAGAAAAGCAGCCCCAAGCTATACTTGGTTCCTTTCTTCAGAGCTTCTCTGACCTTCTGTTCCACATCTCTTTATTCAAACCTATGCAAAGATAAGTTTGATACATAATGTTTCTGAAACATTGTCCCTTCCATGTAAAATAAGCTGTTCATATGTTCATATCCCCTTCTCAGAGCTTTACTACTTTTATTCTTGGTTAGGCTAGCCACAAAGCAAGTTGTTTTTAGTGATGTTTGTAATGTCATAGTGTTCACTGCAACTTGTAAGAACAGAGGTATTTTCAGTGTTTGAATTTATGCAGCCAAGAACAAATTTCCTTTCTTTCTGTCTTCTGCAGAGATGCTTCAACTTCTTAGCTTTTTTCATCCTTAAGTCATGGACAGACATTCATGTATAAACAGAGGAAAAGGGTAGACTTCGGGGTTTTGCTTTTGTGCTCACTAGAAAGTGGGATTCAGTAGTCATTAATTCCAAAAAATGGAGTCAGTCCATTATAAAGCTGTGGCTGCACTAGGTGGCTTTCCTTGGCTGCTAAGTGGTTTGTGCATCTGTCTGAATTTGAAAGATAAGCTCTAGGGGGAGCATTCCTGCCATACCTCATCCTGCTTAACGAGTTTATATCTTTGCTATTAAAAAAAAAAAAAAAAAGAGTGAAATCAGCAATACCAAAACCAGGTTTTGGTGCTGATCGTAAAGTCGTGTGCTTGCAAGCATAGCTCGTGTTTGCAGGACGTGCTTACCTAGCACTACTGAAGGAGACCTAATGAGTAACACTGGCCTTTTCACTCACCGATTTTGGTGCTTTGGGAATAGAAATACAAAAGTAAGACTACACTGCAGAAGAAGTGAAGATAGTGGGTTGTGTCAGCAGAAACTTGGAGGTTTCTGCACATAAAAGGAATGAATGAATGAATAGAAATATTTTTGAAATTCTTTGCAAGTTTTACTTAATATTATCAGAAGGTTGGTATTTAGATGGGGGCACAGAGAGGAATAAGAAATTAAGTCCAATGCAGCACTTGTCCAATAATTATATCTTGGACATACAGACTAACTGGAGAGCAAACCGAGGACTAGTATGCATTTCAGACACAGCTATGTTACACTTGACTTCTAAAAGACATTAGAACAGCTCCGTAGTAAACTTTAAAAAAAATTCTTCAACCCACATCTTCTATAGAAGGTCACACCAAGTGCTGTCAAACAGAGATCCAGAACTGAGTGAGAAGAAGCTTTCCCATGCCTCACCAGGCTATCAGCACGTAGGATGGAGTCCAGGGAAGTGAAGCGATGCGAGCTAACTTACGTTTGGTAAAGCCAGATTTTAGCTTAGCTTTGCAAGGCAGCTTGCCCAGCATTAGTTGGGATTTAATTGCTCTACGTTTTTAAAGCAAGCAAATCTTGACAGGAGCATCTGTGATTAAAAATGAACTGAAAATGTCAACTCTCTCGAAATTAAACAGCCTGTCTTTTCAAGCCTTTTTGTTCTTGGAGATCCGATTTTGTGCTGTTATGCCAGGTCCAGTTCTCATTAGTTTATGTGGAATTACACTTGGAAGTGAAGGGCAGATTTGACCTCATTGCTATCATTTTCTTCACTCTGCAATTACTAACACAGATAAACCTGGAGAAAAGCATGAGTCTCCTTTAATTTCATTAACAGCTGAACCATACCACATTTCTAAAGAGGACAAGGCCTAGCAAGCACGCTTCTTGTCTCTCTCTCTTCTATTTTATTTTTAATGTCACTTGAATGCTATTGACCTCTCAGTACTTAATCAGGATATCCTTAATTAGAAAATCTACTTAATTGGGACGTCTTCCAGGGAACTGAATTAAGCCTAGCGGTATTTAATTATGTTGCTTAGGAAAGGTTTGGTTTGTCTTCTGTATGTTTTTATAGCCAGTGAATTTTGGAAACTCTTCGCTTGCTCAGAACACCACTCTGGGACAAACTCTGTTGATCAAAGGGAATGCCGCTCCTAGGGTCTGCTCAGTCAACCTGCTTCATTGCCAGAGCATCTTCGGTTTTGTGCAAAACAGGATCCCTGGCCAGGGTAAAATTCACCACTGCTCAAGAGCTCTGAGCAGGCTGACAGATCACAAACGGGGGGTTGGTGAGACTGAAGTAGTGCACAGACATTGTAACTGGGGTTTACCTCTGGGTCCCTAACAGCACTGTAGAAACTTTAGTCCACAAGCTATTTTTTTTTAAATGCAGTTCCTTGCCAACTCAAGCTGCGTGGAGCATATCATAGTACAGCTTGATCTCAGCTTTAAATTGGATCAGAAGGTATAGACCTCTTTGAAACGCAAACTTATATTCAAATCCATGCCTCGATATTTTTCAAGGTTGTTGATTATGTCGCAGTATGATAGCACACAATTCAAATGTAAAGCAGAGGGGAGGGAAAGGCTTAGATGTATCGCTTCTGACACTAAAGCCACACATGTGACAGTGAAAAATGAGAATTCAAGCATCGGTGCTGCTGCTAGAATTAATTTGTGGTTCACAGTGTGAGCTGTTGATGTGTGATGACCATGTATTTATGTTAAAAATGTCATTGCAGTAGAACATTGCTGTAGTTAACTAGGTCCATTTTCAAATGAAAGCATCAAACTTGCAAATCAAGCAGTTTGTTGTTAATTGCTGTGTTTTTATATCTCTTCTAATAGAAGATACTGTGTCTTTTTGCGTGACTCAAAAAATTGCTCAACTGGAATGCTGTACTTGTTGCCAGAATTATGACTTGTTTTTAAAGGTATGGTGCTAAAACAGAAGAAATCTGAGCGTCCCTCAAATTGCCACATATGGAAGAATTTTACTGATGAAAATGTATTTAACAAATACATTCTTTAAACAATTTTCTTTTGAATAAGTTTTGGGGCATCCGCGCTTTAATTTCCTTGCCTGCCTCCATGTGGTTTCCATAGGTAATTGACAGGAGCAGCCTGAGCCAGTGCAAACTCGATTTAAACTGGCCGACTGGCCAATGAGCAGGCTACACCAAAATAAAATTTCTAGCTGATTGAAAACTTATGCAACTGCTGAGCATAGGCACAGCTGAAGGTCAAACTTGGTTCTATTTCTAAACACCTACCTGTGAGCACAGCCTGCCTCTTGCAAGACATTTCTGTCAATTTTTCATGGAAATTGTCCCATTGATAATAACGAGTGTCCTGTCATCATTAGTTTTGAAAAGTAGCTTGAAGTAAATTCAGCAGCAGGTGAATGCTGGAGCTGGGCAGCCAGCCAGACTGGTCCATCCATCTTTAACGAGAAAACCATATTTCCCATAACATTTGAGTGAAACCATTAACCGAGCTCGCGGTGCTTTGTGCTCTGAATTACCCTTAAAAACAATCTACCTTTTAATCCTTTCATTCTGGCTTTCAGAAGCAGCATTTAATGCCAGTTTCAGAGATCAGCAGTTGCTTTGGACCTGGTCATATCAGGAGTCGAGGCTGCATCTAGAACAGTGTGGGGGGAAGCAGCCCAGCTCGAATCCGAGCCCAGATGCCCCGTGAGCTAAGGCTGCTTCTGCTGCTGCGGTAAAGGTTTCTGGCAACTGAACAGCACAAACACAGAACGGATTTGAATAATTGCATCCTTGGTTATGCCCAAGTGGAACATAGTAGATATTTACAAATCAGGATGCTTTCCAGACATCAACACAGTTTTGTGTTGGGGAGGTGGAGTTCCACTGATTTCATTTTGTACGGCAAAGGGAGAATAAGAAGTGGAATTAAATGAGGTAAAGTACTGATTCTGTGTGAATCTTCACGTTGTAGGTTGTTATAATTGAAAGAAGAATATGCAGCCCCATTCATATGGCCTTTATGGATGAGATCCAAGACAGCTTTATACACTGGATCTTGCAATGCTAGGCGAAACAGATCACTGGTGCTTTAACCGAAAGCAGAGCTGCAAATGAGTCTTGATCTTGGAAGCCATTTCCACAGTTAAGCCTCTGACTCAGACTGTGGAAGTTTAGGAACAGAAGATGGAAAATCTCTGGGTTTAAACCTGTTTTTTCTGGTTATTCCCTCTATTCTACTGGAAATGTGTCTGAAAATGTTTGATTAAAGTTTTTGCCTCTTACAACAGGGTTGTTTTAGTTTAATTCAGATGTATTTAAATGGACATTTGACTTCATTAATAATGAAGAATTCACAGAAGTGGTTAAAAGAGAAGGAGTTTCATTTCTGGGGTATTTCACATTGGTTTTTGAAAAAAGTAAGTTGGTCTGAAAAATCCCATTCTTTTCTTGGTTTTCTTATCTCTGTGTTGGGCTGGGAATCGCGCATCTCACCTTCAGAAAGAATTAGATATCCTGCCTCTGAGTAGCACGGAATACATGATATTACTTGACTTTATATTTTTATCCACAAGGATATTAGAAAAGACCAGCTCTTAAAATTAAGCCTCCAAGCTACTTTTTAGTTATTGTTTTTAAACCACTTTTAAGAACTGAAAGATCTGGTACCCTGCAGCAAGCGCACAGAAGCACCAGACAGCAGTTGAGCTGATAAATGGCAAGGGCTGCTGGAGCTCTGGGGCAGAACTCGGTGGTGCGGAGGAGCGAGCTGGTGCTCCCAGGGGGGTTAGCTGAAAGCAAGCACACCTCTGGGAGCAGAGGGAAGAGGAGAACACAAACAAACGGGACTTGCTGTGCCCTCAGAAGTGCAGCAGGTGCTTCTCTCAGTGAGGTCTGGGTAGACACTTGGATTGGGGATAGAGTAAATCCCAGGGGAAGGAAACATTCCCTCCCCAGCTAATCGTAGTATTTGCTTGAGTCTCCACCAGAGCTGCTGTGGTGACCCTAGCACCTTGCTGTTGCCGTTTACTTTCTCTGTGTGTTCAAGCAATCAGGTTTTATTTGCACGAGTGCCCATCAAAAGCACTTTTGCAGCTGTGTTGTAGAATACAGGACGGGCATTTTCTGAGACAGTAACATCAGCTCTCCCTTCTGTTCATGCTCAGATTCTTTCTCCTTTCTTATTTGCCCCATCCCGTCTCTGCAAATTTTAGTGACCCTACATCACACGATTTTTGCTCAGGAAATAACTTCTATTGAAGCCCTAAGAGAGTCTTGCCTCTGCAGATTGCCCTTTCCCCTGTTCTACCATGTGAATAACTCCCCGAGAATAGAAGCTGCTCATAAGCTGCGGAGGCAGAACGGGGTCCCAGGGTTTAATCCAGTGACTCAGTGCTTTGTTATTTAAAAGGCTTTCCTGTAGAGGGAAAAAATGTTTCAGAAGTTTAATACTTTGTAGAGATAAACTGTTCCTTTTAAAGTCATTGTTGTCTCAGTCTGATACATCATCTGTGAAGAAATAATTCAAAACACTTTTATGTCCATCTCTATGCTGCCTGCAAGTGAAATATTCAAAGCAGGTTGCGTGCTCGAATGCTGAATTCAGAGAAGGGAATTTGGTGCGGTTAGGGTGCACACCTGACTTTTTCACTATTTTTCTTATCTGTGCATTTGTTTTCTTAGATTATTCTGTGTGTTAGAGGAGGTCAGAGCAAACAAGAGGTACCCTTTTGAGAGAAATTCAGCAAGGAAGGACATCCAGTAGCAGCAGTAGTTCTGTTCTGCACCTTGCAGCTGCAGAGTGCTGCTGGTCCTCCTCTCCCATCCAGTGGAAGCAGTGGTAAAATTAGAAGGGGCCCAGCATCTCCATTTCCTGAGATATCATGTGTTTTGTTGTGTTATTTTTTGTTGGTTTTGTTTTTGTTTTTTTTTTTTAAGGGAAAGAAAAAAAAAAGTATTCAAAATGGGAAAGAAAGCCAAGAATCTCCACCTATAAAATGAAATATTTTAGGCCCATTGTGATATTTGACATCAGCAGTATAGCTGTACCATAAAGGAAATGTCTAAACAAAGTTATTTGAAACAAAAGAAAACTGACTTGTTAAGGGAACAAATTGAAATGTTTTAATGTTATCAGAATGCTTTTATGTATGTCCTGAAATGAAGTTTCCTTGAAACACACCTGCTGGGGAGACTGTACTTCAAACAAAATAGCTTGGAAGAGAAGCTTTATTTAAGAATCCAAAAAGGATTAAATAAAATAAAATAAAATCACAGTCTTGTTGCTGTCGTAGAGAAGTCAGCTGCAGATCGTGTTGAAGGGGAAGCACCACTCCTCCCAGCTGATCCTGGGGCCTGTGTGCTGTGGCGTGCCTTGTGTGCTCTTCTAAAGCCTCCAGCTTTGGCTCTGAGCTGGTGGTGCTGCCTTGACACAGCAACAAGGCCGTTCTGTTCCTGAAATAACCTGAAAATGTTGGCAAACAGGGCACTTTACTATTAGATGCTTCAGCAGTGAGGCTGTTCACTGGTGTCATTTCTGCCTTCTGTATCTATCTCGGCAACAATTTTGAATCTTGGCAAATTATTTTCACGCATGTCAAATGATCAGATTGGCTACGCCACAGAACGTGGCAGTGTACCAGGGACTGGCCTGAATTCTGAGTCTCATCTTGAGTCAAACAAAACTAGAAAAAGTTTTAGTTTTCTACGTGAATGGTCATGGCCGGAGGTTGGGATTAGAGGTTTGTAGGCAAATGAGCAGCTTTCTAGTGGGTAAAACCAGCAGAGGATGGAGTCAGACCAAGCGTGAGGAATGAAATACTGCAATCCTCTATTGAGGATGCGCATCTTAAAATGTATGGCACCTGAGGTCTTGTTTAGGACAGGGTGTGTTTCCAGAGAATAATGGACATTTTGTCTTATTTTCAAAGACAGCAATTCCTGGCAACCACAGAAAAGGGAAGATGAAGTTGCATTTTTGAACTATGCTTTTTAGACTTGGAAACTGAGAGCTTTTTACATTTGATTTGGACTTAAGAGTTACAGGTGATGATTTTTCTGGCCTTTTTGCACTAAGAGTTTCCTCACACATTAAGCTTTGAAGGCTGCAGAGTTTCACTTTAAAAGCTAAATCACATTTAAATTGTGAGGACATATAATAGCCTATGAAAATGCTAATGCTATTTTTCTGCTGTTTAAATGCCAGCCAGCAAAAACGGAGCCAGGGACTTGTGAATCCCCGCTGAGCAGTCTAGTCCTTTTATTTTATTTTTCTTATGGCTTTTGGCAAAGTGCAGCTTTCTTACTAATTTCTGAAGAAGAAAATCGCTTTGGGGCTTAAGCCTTCAGCTGAGGACTTAAGCTCATTTGCAGTAACAGCATAAGCTTAATTTCACATAACCTGTAGTTTACAGACATTTAGCATCAGCAAACCATCTTTGGGTTTCCTCAAAGAAAATGAATCCTCTTGTACATTTGAAAAATGTACTGGATGAGAAGATAATTACACTACTTCTTATCTTCACATATGGGTGAATATAAATGGATCAGGCTTGATCAGGCTTGCAGGAGAGTTGGAGACGCTAATTTGGGACTACTAACCTCAAATTCATTGTGATGCACTAGGCTATGTCAGTTTGAAGTTTTGCCATACAAACTTCTGAACATTATTCTTTCATAAGGGTATGACTTCCCTGTCAAGCACAGAATATAAGTGGAAACCTCTACATTAGATACAGCAGTAGCTAACTTAAATGTTTAATGTGCCCTTTGCATTTCTATCAGTCATCTGTCAGCAGCTGCAGGCAGCTATTTAGAGAGAGATCAGTACGGGGTATAGCAGGGTTTGATCAGCTCTGAGATGCATGCAACTGCGTATGTGTTGGGAACAGGTGGGACATCGCCCATTCCGATCACTGAAGAACGAATCTGGACTCCCTTTATGTTCCCAGATAGATGAGTTTCTAAATGGCAACTGAAAAATAAATAAATAATAAATCTCTTTTTTTGACTCATTTCTAAAAGTAACTTGAGATGCTAGAAGGATCAGTATGCCTTCCTCTTAGAAGCAGGTTTTGTCTGAAATAATGAGTTGATGCCATCTGAGACTGGTTCAGAAATCAGCGTGTTCTTAGGTGCTGAGACAGCAGCATGCTGGGGGTAAGGATGTCAATGTGGATTATCGGATGTCAATGTGGGGGCAGCTTCAGCACCCGATTAATTTAAAGGGTGACTACACTGAGAGAGCAGGAAGGATGTGAAAGAGTGCTGTGAAAAGGCAATGTATTCAGTGGTGATTCCTGTTATTAAATTCTTACTGCCTAGGTCCAGGTGACATTGCTCCAGTAGATACTGAATGTGGGATAGGATTGAGGCCACAAACGGTGCTGTGACCTCTGGGATCTGGTGCACAAGGATATACTGACCAGATCCTCTGCCAGTGCTCTCTGTTCTCCTGGCAGCTCGGAAGTAGACCTGAAATGGTTTTCCTCTCCTACTGCCTAGGTACAATGTCATGAGGAAAGATCATTTTCCACTCCAGTTCGTAGGATCTGTCATGCTTTCCCTTGCAGTGTCCTGTTCCTGGCGCGACAGTGCTAATGAGAACAGCAATGATAATTAGCCATGCAGGTGCAATCAATGTAATGAGGAATATGGGTCAGAATCGTCTCTGTTGTCATTTCCATCACATTAAATTGCAAGCCTGGCATCTCTTGCGCCTTCCTGCGATGCTGATTTTGAGCATTAAGGATGAGGCTGATGGGACCTCCTCAAGCAGCTGTTTGATAATTCTGGCCGGGAAGCACTCCTCCCTGCAAGCAGTATCACACTGCTCACTTTGGTAAATACATGGTGAGGGATTCGCAGGCTTGGGCTAGAAGAGATTGCTAGTGTAGCTCTATATCGTGTCAAAGAAAAAAAAAAAAAAAGCCTCCAGAGATCCTTTGAAAGGTTCTGTGCTGCAGAAGGTGCTGGGTATGCATTTCCTTTGGGTGCAGTCAGCAGCCCGCAGGGTGGGGTGAATGATCCTTGCAGCCTTTCGTGTGTTCTTCAGACAGGCAGGACGTGGTATGAGCAGGAAAAGTATATGTTCCTGTTGGTGATGTTATCTGCCATTAACTTCTTGCTAACAAGGCTAACTGGTCAGTCACTTAGGAACAGAAAGCTGCTGCTTTTTTGTTATGGATTTGCTTGGCCCGCATGCCAGACTGACCGAAGCCGCAGTAAGACATCTTACAAACAGTCCTGCTTGCCTTTGGATATACTTTTACTCCTGAGAGGTTGTGTGTAGTACCTTCTCTTTGCTCCAAAAAGACTCTTACAGACAAACCCCAGATCACATTCAAGCACTAGTCCTTCTCCTTCAGGGAGAGTGGCAGTGGTCAGAAAGAACAAACGGTACAACTCCAGCTCCTCACGTAACACCTCTTATTGCCCAAGTACTAGTACAGCGTGAGGGTGCAGGGCAGGCTGTTGAATTGAATTAGATCTTGTGCTTCTGCTGTTTTCACTCAAATTATCAAGCCTCAAGTGAGTATGTGCATTTGCCAATATATGAGCTGCAAAAACACCCATATAGCTGTGTTAAGAGGAATACTCCCTCTTGTTACGGGTTACAATTTTGCTTTCTTGCTAACAGGTTTTTGCTGTAACTTGAAAATAGGTTTCTTGGAAATTGCCAGTGTGGGTCCTGCTGCTCTGTCTTATTTCCTTTCCAGATCTTCCCTTGCATATTAGCTGAGTATTAAGTTGTTCAACAAAGCATGCCGGTTGGCAATGTAAATATATCTTTTATTCCCCTGTAAACAGCTTTTGAAAGAAAATTAATAGGAAGGCAGTATTGTATGGGCTAATTCCATTTTACTTTGAACTGCTTTATAGAAAGAGCAGCAAGTTTCTTATTTTGCTAAGGCCTGTGACTTGGCACTGTCATTGGTGCAAACTGGCCTTCCTGGACAAATGTGATTCAAATAGCATCCAGCCCTGGGAGGTGGGCATGGTGCTGTGTGGAGAGTCAGAGGTTTTGAAAAAATCTGAAGCTGAAAAAAAATCCATAAGTGAACAGTGATGCACAAAATGATGCAAAGTTTCCTTTATGCTTTTCTTTGTGCTTTAGAAGAGTTTAAAACAGAAAGGCACAACAATAACAAAACCCTGCTCTTCAGCCTCTTCCTTGTCTCCTACTTCCCAGCTGCTCTGGGATTTTGGGATCTTTGAGCCCTTGTGTTCACTGTGAACTTCACCCTCGAATCGAATCCTTGTTACTCCTCACAAGGGCTCAGAAAATCCCTCCTGGGAATGAAGCTTAAGTATTAATCTTTCACCTGTTAAGTGGCACTCCTCCTCCTCCAGACACCCAGGTAAATCCCTTCTGCAGCCACTCTCCCCATTAGGTGCTGTCTCTGCTGAAGTTACCACCTATCACTTCTGGCTTTGAGCTTTCCTGACCATCCTCTCAGTAACAAATCTGGATGACCCCTAGTGCTGCATGTACAGCAGCTTCAGCTGATACACTTAACACTCCCCTTTTCTCTGCTGCCCAAGGTGGAGGCACAGGAAGGCTTCTTTAAACCATCAAGTGGGTTTCTTGCTTTAAAAGCCTCCTGCTTTCCTGCCTGTGTCCCACTCACCTGTGGCTGCACAGCTGTGAGCACTGAGACAGGGAGAGGGGTGAGGAGCACAGGGGCAGAGGAGGGGAAAAGGAAAAGGCTGCCCCATTAATCGGAAGCCTGGTATTGAATTGGTTTATGCTGAGTGTAGCTGTGCTTTTAACATATGTTTAACTACATAATCCACTGTGGTGTGAAGATACCTGAGCTGGCTCTGAATGAGCTGCCTTCCTCATTTCCCAAGTCCCAGCTGCAGTATAGCTCCATTAGCATGGCAATACACCCAGACTAATGAGTTTGGGTAAAGCTGATGCTGCTATATTGCCTTCCCTTCTGGTGCTAGCTCATTGCCAGCCAGCTTAGATATGTCTTTAGCTCTGTTTTGCATGATACAGATAAACCCTAAATAACCTGTGCAAGGCAAACATGGAGTCCAGTAATACACTAACAAATCTCTGCTTCCTGGGCTATGCCTCTGATCACCAGCCCAGACCTGTTAACACCCAAGGTAGTATTCTGTATGTAAGGTAGGTGTATGGCTGCGTGCTGGCATTACACTGCTTACCATCTTCTGAGAGTATTGGGAGTTTGCTGATCTGAGCATAAGGAAAAGGACTCAGACAGACAATTCTGAAGTTGAAAGGAGAAAATTCTCACTGCAGTATCTGTTCATTTGAGGTTTTCCATTTTCTTTTCTTTTTCCATTTTTTTTTTAAGTACACTTACCAGATGTTGAAAACATTCGTTGCCGTTCCTTAACTAACTTGAAAGCCTCAGGTATTCAGTGCTCCTCTAAGCCGTAAATCTGGGAAGCCCCTTTGGAAATAGCAGCTACAATATGCTAACAATGACTGCATCACACAATGCATTGAGATGAAAAGGACATAGTTTCCTTGATCTCACTTCAGAAGACTGGCATGTCTCTTGGCAGAACTCATTTGGAAGTTGCTCTCTGTAATTAAGGAGTGTATCATCATGCATACAGGGCATGGTTGAAAGAAGGTCTCTGGGAGGCTGAACTAAAGTTGCACGGACAACCTTAATTTTTGGCATTTCCTAACGTTCAGGTTGATCTGCAACTTGAATGGCATTTCTTTCTGTGAAATTTTTAAAAGCAGGTTCCTTAGGGGTATTGATTTTCTCATATAACTTAAATCTGCCATCAAGTAACATGTAATTCTTGGTCACATAAAGCATCAGCAGGGCTGGACCAACTTGTAAATTGGATTGCTTACGGAGTATTCATGCTTGTAGTTTGCCATTCCATGTCTGGACCTGCGCTAATTTGAGAAAGGCACTTAGCCTTTGGATTTAAGCGATGATGCACATCAGGAGTAAAGAACATTGGTTTCTGGTTTTGGTGCTCATCTACTCAAATTTTGTCCTTTTTTTTCCCTTTATTTTTGGATTACAAAATAGTGCATCATTCTGAGAGTTTTAAAACCAGGAGTTACCATCTTCTTCCCTTACAATGCACTCCTCCTCTCAGACCTGGAAGAGCTATTTTCATCACTTCACGTTTTAAATGTCTATCTGTTTATGATTATTAGTGCAATCAACCCCCTTCATTCTTGGACTAATTAATTAGGATAGTCCTGATGATTTTCTCTGGAAGCACAAAAATAACTTGGATAGGCAGAAATCAAGGAAAAAGACTCCAGAACAAGATGTCCTTCAGCATACCAGTCATACTATGTGCACACATTTATGGCATATATAGGAATTCTTTCTGTAAGTAATATACCATAATAGTTCAATGTGGAAGCACCTGTGTTTTCTCAGTAGCAATCTATAGGACATAAAGCTGAAAATACGTCTGCTACATTGTCTCTCTGTTGCTTTAAATCAGGGGTATTTCTCTATGCTTGTGTAGTTCGTGTTTCCTTGAATTTAGTGGGGTCCTGGAACAGGAATATTGCAGTCCTGTCTTACTGCCATGTGATGACAACTGTTAATATCACAGCAATGATTCCTAGATAAATGCAAAAATAGGGCATGGCTGCAGGAAAAACTCTATGATGGAAATGCATTCGGTGGCTTTATGCTGCACTGTTTATTTTAGGGCCTTGAGGTCCCCAAGAGTGAATTAGATGAAGAAGAATCTTTGAAAGAAGGATTAGGTCATCTTGTTTAGGTGCAGGCTGCAAAATTCTTCCTTTGTATTCCTGGACTAAGGTCGAGCAGCTTGCTTCTCTCTAAAGCCAATCTGTCAGAAAGACATCTGAGACTCCTGGAGGGAGAGAGACTTCATGATTTCCCCCTGCTTAGTTGGTGCAGGAGTTAGGGGAAGGGGGCAGGACTGAGCTGCACCGGGGGCAACTTGGAAAAGGCAGTACAGAGGTCCAAGAAGCGTAGGGCTCCTTAGGTAACTGAAGTCTAGTGTTTTGTCTAATTATTTCAATTAGGGCTTTTTAGATTTAAAAATCTGAACAATGATAAAAGACAGCTTTGAAGACAAAGCATTTTGTTCCCTTAATAGTTCACAATAAGGTAACGTAACATCGTCTACGTCATTCCCTTTTATCATGTCTAATCAATGTTATACTTAATGCAGCATGACTTTTCAAGTGATTAAGGACCTGGTGGGGACATTAACAATGTAAAACTTTATTTGCATTTACACTAATGATTTTATAATGAGAGTTTTATTATATTAATGAAGACTGCAGAGAGAGGAGGGGAAAAACAAAGCTGAAACTCCCCTAATATCTTTCTTTAATAGAGTGCCCTCTGCTAACACTTTGTTGACATAGGTGCTTGTTTGCATAGAAGAAAATATGGGTGCTTGGAACTATTAATTACTGAATGCTCTGTGGACTTTATGATAATGAAAATATTGAGTAATTTTAGGAGGGTTTTTATGGAAATTATTTATACCATAATTCAGGAGGGGGAGAAAAGTTTTAAAATAGCTGCATTTGTATTTTCATGCTACCATGTCTCAATAACAAAATATGGGATAAAAATACCTGTGAAAGCAGCTTACCTCAAGGAAGATGTATACAGAAATACCATAAACTGCCATCCCTGCTACATGTTGTTTCAGTGGGTTACAAACCTTTTGGCTGGAACAGAAAGCTCACAACCGAAGAGCCTGCTGCCTGTGAAGCCCAAGCATTGGCAGGACCTCCCAAGGAAGGTGGCTGGTCCTGGATGGGACTTTGTATGGGGGGGGGAAAAAGGCAACTTCTTCTGCTTATTACTACTTCTGGATGCTTCCTGCAGGAGAAGTTTAAAAGAAAGTAAACAAAATACCTGAGCAAAACAAGCTGAATTATTGGAATGGAATACACTTTTTTGAAGAAAGCTTTGTCCGATGCTGGACAACCTAACAGTGTAAGAAATGAAGAAGTAGCTTCACTCAACTCCCTTGATTTTCAGTGTCACTCTGAGTGCAACTTCATGCAAACACCTATGCTAGGAATTTGCTGTGGTTTTGCATCATATTCTTCACAAAACTCTTCTGAAAGTAGGAGATCAAAAAATGTTTTCTGTCTTGTAGCTATGTCAAATATAGCTCTGGCATGAAAAAATGAAGATATGTTAATAAAAACAGAGAAATCACCTATCAATAGTGTTTTCATTCTATTTCATGGCTTCACCTAAACTCTCTTGCTTTGATTTCCTCCCTGCCTCTCCCTCCTCCAGTATAGTTAGGACCAGCAAGCTGGTTTTCTGTAATTCCTGCAAATGATTGGTTATAGTAATTAGGTTTCTTGGCAGACGGCCCTAAAAGTCAGCTTGCTGTCAAGAGATTTAATTTCATTGCATCTTACTCTAACACACGTGATGTGACCTGTAATAATTAGGAATGCTAGGAACAGAGTTTGGGGAATTAAGAACGCAGTCAGGCATCGTGAGACCATAAGGCTCCTCAGAGAACCAGAGGGTTGTAGCATGAGTGTCTTGACAGAAGCAGGTAAAAACACCAGGTGAGGTCTGCCAGGACCCCTCACCTATGAACAGCCAATGCTCTACAGTAAAGAACTCAAGTGATGCTGCTGGAAAGGTGGTTCAGTGGAGGCAGGTGATGTTGGGTGGGATTGCAGGCACATGCTGGCTGGTGTCTGGAATCTGCAGTGGCAGAAAGGAAGATCTGGGAGAGAGAGGGCCCAAAGTCCGAATTCTTTTGAGGTCTTTTCCTAACAGCATAAATCTTGATTAAAGGACAGTGAACTCTGAAAACTGTAGTTCAGCTTCAGCTATGACATAATGTGATTTATAGCTCTGAACTAAGTATTCTCTAGGTACCTCTTCTAAGGACTGCTAAAGTGAAGGCAAAGATAGCAGTTGCATCCAGAGGCAAGAGAGGCCCTCACAACCCCAATCGAATCCAAAGAAAGTCATTCCACTGGCTTTAGTGGGTGAGAATCTTTAATTCCTGAGTACGTATCATGTGTACAAAACTGAAACAATGATTTTAGGCAATGATGTGTACACTCAGTACAGATTATTCAGAGCGCAGAATTCCTATGGGACCAAATGAGTGAAACTCTGAAGTGGGTTCTGTTGAAATCGTAGCTTTCTTATGATGAGTGCTATTTTTAACGCATTGTATATCATAACAATATAGCAGCATGAAATAATTCTCTAAAAACTATTTTAAGTAGTCTCTTTCAAATTAGAGATGGCTAGTTCTGAGCTTGCAGCACCCATTAATTAGCTTGTGTATCAGACTGGTTCCCCAGCAATTTGACTCATTAAAAAAAATGTTATGTAGAAGTCTTCCTGCACAAGTTACCAGAAACAGATCATGATCCAAAACTTTGACTTTGTTGTCTGGTGAAAGTAAATATTTATGGTCCTGGAAAATGCATGTTGTCATTTTCCATCCGCAGCTCTGCATAAACACAGCATTTAAGTGGAAATGCAAATGTCCTTTCTTCTGCACTTCTGTGAACACCTGAAAGATGTATAATAGCAAAGTGCATTTTTTTCAAAGGGTTTCTGGAAATCAGTTTAAACTTCTCTAAAGATTCTAGCAGGAGGCAGCTGAAAAGAAATGAAAAAGAGTCGTGCCAGGGAAATTACATTACTGTCATTGTTAATTTGGTTTAAATAACCGTGAAAAGTAGTAGTCCATTCTCTGTTAAAATTTCCTATTGGCTTAAACCAACTGGTGAATATTATATTTTATAGACTCTGACATGAAGTCTGTGTTTAAATATTTATCTTCTGAACAGCTATGTTTACAGCTAAACCCTTCCTCCAACTTCAACTTTAGCAATAATGGGACACATTCCTCTTCTGAAGTTGTTTCAGGTGAAACTGTATTAGCAGGTCAGGCTTTATAAAGTTCTCCAGATCTCCCACATTTTTTGTTCAAACTGAGGTCAGTACTTTTAAAGGTCAAAGTAAAAATACATACATTAGACCTCCTTCACCCTTGCTTGCAAATTTGTTGGAGCCTTTTGGACTGTTCCATGAAACACCTTACAATATGGGCTGCATTGCTTGCAAGCTTCACTGTAGCCTTTTGAATGAATAGATGAAATTGAGGTCTTATTGGCATCCTGTGAATTTGCCAGCCTTCAAAGCTTTTTTGCAATTGCTGTTGATGTTGTGGTGTCCAGGCTGTGATGCTTCAAAGCCATCAGCTTAGCACTGCTGAAAGCCCTTGTGGATGGAGGACAGGCCATTGCTGAAGTGATCAAAACATCTGCCTGTGCTCCTGCTTGGTTTTCTTCTCCTTAGATGTGTTTACCAAACTGTGACATACTTGTGAGCTCTGAGAATGAGCAACTGGAATAGCCCACAGTGTCTCACTTCCCTCCATGTGCCATGTGAAGGAAGCACTGCAGTGTCTGCTGTCATATAAAGAAAGCATCCTTCAAATTTATTGTGTCTATGATTGTGGTTCAGAGAACATGCTTGAGCAGGTATAAATTCTGGTGGAGAGTCAGTGGGGCCTCGTAAAGATGCCACTAAAGCCTGCAACTCTTGAGTACTGAACTTGTTAGTGTTGTAACACCAAGGGAAGGTATAAATCTGGTGTAGGTGCCGCATCTATCCCAAGCGTATGCAAGTTCATTTGGCACGGGATGCTGTTGTTACAGTGTCGGTTGTAATTAATTCGGGAAAGATTAAAAAGGATAATCTATGTTTTAAAAGGAGAGCCCTTGAGATTAAGTTCAAAAGAAAGGACAAAGCACAGCCTTGGGAGGTTGGGCAGCATGTGCAGGGTGGCAGCAGGGTCAGGGATGCTGTGAGCCAGGGCATCGTTTGTGGCAGGGGGTGGTGTGAGAGGACAGACCAAAGTCCTTCTGTACGTTTGGGTCATGGTACTTCAAGGAGCCCTTTATTTTCCAGGTGTGGAATACAATTGCAAATCCTCCAAAGCAGCTGGGGGACTGTATTTAATATCTTCACCTGGAACAATGAAATCAAAATGTCTTTTCAAATTACGCTCCAGATTCTGCTTTTGCATGCAAAGGCACTTTTCCCAATAGTGCATGTTAAGGCCAAATAGCTCCAAGATTTCTTTTACGTATTTTTTTTGTGTTTAAAGTGAATCACCTTGCTGAAACTGATATGCGATTTACAGTACCAATATGTATCAAGGAGCTCCTCTGAAAGGCAAGCCCTTTGCTCCAGATTTTTTTTATCTCCACTGCTAGCAAAATAAATTGATTGATAGGAATTAGTCGTATTAATGGCACAAATGCTAGCCTTATGCTGAATAAGTTCTGCTGGCTTTGTCTGATTTGATTTATTTGTGTCTTCCTAGGTTAATCAAATATTTCAAAGAAAGGTGATGAGAGAATACCAAAATCTTTGAGTCTATCAGTATTCTGAGCAGTTGTCCCTAGCTCTGCAAATTCACTTGAGCTGATGTACGTCTGTTAGGTGCAATAGTTACTGTCCACTCAGATTTTTTTTTTGTAAATGTGGTGGTCTGGCAATTAGCAAAGCTCTTAGTTAGAAGCTTTTTGCGGGAAGCAACGTCCTTCACAGAAATACCAAAGTCATTTCACAAAGAAAACACATTAGGAAGATATAGAAGAAAAAGCTGCCTGATGCTCGAAATTGCACTAAGTAATTTTGGGGTTTGTGTATTTTTAATTGAGTTATTTCTGAATTTCATCCCGGTAACTATAAACAGAAGCTTCTAAGTGCATCATACACTTTTCTCTGATCTTGAAAATGCTATTTTCTAATGTGTCTTTAAATTGCAGAACTATGTCAAAGTATATTTCAAAATAAACAGTTTATTCAATAAACTTCTGGGGAAAAATTGCATTTCCTAGATAAGAATATGTGAAGCGTTCCTTGCTGGCATCTCAGAAGTATGACATTTTAAGGATTGTAAAGGTGGAATCTAAATAAAAGTCACTTTTGATTAGAGGTACATTTGCTGTGGTGATGCAAATGATTTTTCTAGAGGAAAAACTGCAGTTGTTTTGTTCAGTGCAGAGTTTAGCAGACAGACCTTCATACCACTAATAAATTTTGAGGTGTGCAGGAGAGTTTTTCCTAATTGCAAGTGACACTTCTGCTTTTGACGGTCAGCTTCCTAAAAGGAAGTGATACCACGTGCTGATATCCAGATCTTCCTTTACATCCCCGCTGTTTTATCTGGTGCTCTGCTTTGACAGCTCTTGCCAGACATGCAACCTGAAAAATACAATTGCAATTTAAAAATTAATCTTGGGCTCCAGGCGCAGTCCGTGTGCTGGATGGAGCCCCTTCCTGGGAGGCACCGTGCCGTTGTGCCTGCTTTTAGGGCTGGCTGTGGGGAGGAGGACACAACTATTTGCATCCATTGCTAGATTCTTAGTTTAGCATTAGCAGTTGGGTGCTTCTCCCCAACCCCTATCATGGTGGTGATGGTGTTCAGCCCCAATCCCACAAGAAGAGTTACCTACACCCGCCCTGCCCTGGAGCAGCGCTTGATCCCATGGCAGGGTGAAAAATGCCAGCCAGGTAGGCCAGAGAGGAGCAGATGGTTTGCTTAGCATTCAGTAGGAAAAGCAGGGAAATTCCAGTCTTTACTTTTAATAAGTAAAAGTTAAATAAGAAAATAATTTTATTAATCTCATTAAGGTTGCTTTGTTTTAACAAGCAATAAAAATTATAAATAATTAAACAACCAGGGAAGCCATGTGCTAGTGGGTTATTAATGCAGGCCTAGGGCACATTATAAGTCATGATGGTGAAGGCAAATTGACTTTAATCAAAAGGCCTGCATTAATTACTTAGTAATTCCAGGCCCTTTCCTTTCCTTGCCATGATAATATCAACTTTTTTTGTTTAGCTTTGTTTCACATGAGCAAACAAGTACATTTTAGGGACAAAAAAAAAAAGTTGAGAATCTGCAGTATAGATTTGAATTTAATTAAATTTACTGAGTTTGAATCTCTTACAGTCTCCAGCTACAGTACCTAATTTTCAACTTCCATGTAAAGAGCTTCTGCTCTCCTGGAGCTCCCCCAGTCCAGTCCCTGATGGACAAAGATGGTGATGGACAAAGATTTCATGCCTGGTAATTTAATCTAAACCTCTTCTGACAAAGCAAGGTAGAAGAATGCTGCCTGATCTTGTGTAAGGCGAGCAGAGAGGAGCCAGGCTGTCCTTGTGTTTGTACCTGGAGGATTCCTGCTTGCTGCTTTGCTGCTTCTTGGGCTTGGCCCTCCCTGAAGGCCTGCAGCAGAGCTGAACGTAGCCCTGGGAGGTGGCTGAGTGGGAGGCTGCTGCAAAGCACAAACCTCATTTAAGCTCAGTTTTACAACCTGAAGCGTTGCAAAGGCCTTGTCCTGTCACTGTCCCAAGGGCTGAATTCCCTTCAGGGCAAGAAATCCAGACTCCGTTACACCAAAACACTGCCGTGGGCATGTGGGAATGTTTTTTCAAGCCTTGATTTAAGAGCTGAAGCAGACTGGAAAGGATGGCTCCAGCTTTTAAATAGGAAGGTGAAAACCTTTCCAAATTACCTCTGGTCACTGCTGCTACACAAATCACAGAGCTCGGTGTATTTATTTATTTATTTAAACAACAGTTTAATTACTTTTGAGGAACTTGAGGGAAGCTGAGGTGAAGGGCTCTCAGGAAGGCACGGTTAGGTGGGCTCAGCTTTCATTACTGAGGTCTCAGCACCTGCAGAGCAACACCTGCCCAGTTCATTAAGGTGCTTACACAAGAAATTAGCTCTTTTGACTATCTAGCCCCAAATTCATATACAAATCTAGTCTTTATTATTTTAATTTAGAAGAGAACTTTGGAAGACCTTCCTTTTCCCTACGTTGTCCTTTCTTTCTTGTAGCCAACCCAGCAGCCTTTGGAGGCAGTGAAGTTGTCCAAGTTTTATTGTTTTAGGATGAAATGGGAAGCTTGGGGAGGTAAGGGAAGGTTACCTGTCTGAAACAGGTAACTGTTACTGCCATCAAAAGCTTTCCTGAGGGGAATGGATCACATAGGGCCTGAGTCCAGCCAAACTGTCTCTTACAGAAAGGTTAACAAATGGAGCATTTACTGTCACAGCCAAAATAAGAATAAGGCTCCTCCTACCCCATTAAGTCAGCTTCAGAGGAGTTGTGGTGCCCACAGAGAGAGCCTTTCCTTCCCCTTGGGGTAAAACTCTTCAAGCATCAGCACCGCTTCCCTTTAGCTGGCTCTAGAAAGAATTTGAGAAGAGCAGAAACCATGGGATACTCTTACAGCTGAAAGGGGAGGCTAATTCAAAATGAGTTAAGACTCAAGAACTTCTGCCAGCTTTGTGTGAAGGCAGATTGAAGATAGTAGAGAAGAGAAAAATAATTTATCTGTCATCAAGACTGAAGCTCAGTGAAGCAGCCTGGAGAGAACCAGAGCAGCAGATAATTATCCTGGAGCAAAGATACAAATGTGGGAATGATGGTAACTTTTCCCATGTGCTGTGGAATAAGGAATTAAAGTATCGAAGCAATACGAGATGACAGGCGGTGTGTGTCCAGATACATACAGCATGCCTCAGGTAACGCTGTGAAGTGGCCTGACAACAGGCTCACATTTAGCTTCTACCAGGTCTTACACCGTTATCTATCAATCTCAAGCGACTTTAATCACCCAAAAGATATTGCTCAGAGTATCTGGTGAAGGAGCTTAAGACAAGCGATGAGAACAGGGAATTTGCCACCCAGAAGCGCCTGTTTTCTACTTCTGTTTCCAGCCTAAAATAGGCCATACTATGTAATATAACCTCGATGTAAGAAATGGATGCCATGTCATGCAGCTGCAAGGCTGCTTTAACCAGCCACACAGAGGTGCAGTACCTTGCTGTTGAAGGTGCTGCATCATGGCTGAACGCTTGCCATGGTTGCACCATGTGGCCACGTGTCCTGGCCAAAAGCAAGCACCAGGTTGCCGTAGTGTACTGCTGTGTGTTGGAGCTGCACCTCAGATTGCAAGTGCAGAGTCGAGGAGAAAAGGATAAAGTATTTTTCTTGAGCATACTGCATTTCTTTAAGAGACGCTGATTTGAAAGCAAGGAAGTGGAAGAGCATCTAGAAATGTGGCAGAAAGTTGTTTAGAATCCAAGCTTCTCCTACAAAAAAGTTTACTCAGCCTGTGCCTGGCCTGTCACAGCATTGACAGATAGCTGGCAGTAGGAGGGGTCCGGCTCCCATTGCTATTCCTTAGGAGCTGGGTAGCCTGCTCAGGCTCTGGGTTTATTTCAAGGCCTCCGTACCAAAGCCTTATTCTTAATTTTCTGCCCTGAAATTATATGCTGTGTTATTGCTTCTAGACATCTTGCAGTGAGCCACAATGCAAATTCAAAAGGCTGCTCTCGGTGCTGTGCTAGTTTAATTGCTAAATGAAGACAAGCACCTGACAAAAATGTTAGCAACATGACTTGTACCAGATGCAGGGATGCTTATTCATTCAGATGAGGCAAGACTGGTAATTAACGGGAGAGATTTGATTGTGTAGGCTGTTCAAGCTAGCGTCTGTCTCAAACCTTCATTGCAGAAAAACCAAACCCTGTCCTTTACTGCTGGAGATCTTTGATGCAATGCAGTAAATGTACCTGGTGAAACAAGCTCCAAGACTTGTGATGACCAATTTGTTGGGTGTCACTTGGTTCCTAGATTCTGTGGCTATCTTTGGATAACTGTGGGTTCATACAGATAAAACTGAATTTCTTTAGTATGTAAACAGTTATGGTACTGGGTAGTGGGGGGAAAAATGATCTCTGTGTGTGGATGGTTGTGAGTCACACACCAAAGCACAGTTCTGCAGTCAGGATGCTGAACTTCCAAGCTGATACCAAGTTGAACAGTGACACCTAAGCAAGGATTTAGGCAGAAGTCAGGCAAAGTGTAAATGGTGACTTTTAGCAGGATATCAGCTCCCAGTTCTTGCAAGCAAGAATAATGTTCTTGGAAAAGTTTGCTTGGTTTCATGAGCTTGACATATTTCATGCAACAACATTCAAGAAACGACAATGAATCATGTTTTTGTAACTTGGTCTCAGTGGGGGGGGGAACTGTTAGATCTGCTTTAAAAGAAGAAAAAAAAAAGTGTTAATATAAGAGAGACATGAAGCTTCCCTAGAGTTCCCTCCACTTTATTGGAGTCATCACAACCTGATAAACACTTGATAACAGACATATCGGTAAGTGAATTGTATAGACAGAGATCCTTTTACTGACATCCTATAAAGCTTTAAAAAAGCTCCCTACTTAAACTGTAATAAAAACATCAATGGAGATACGTTTTGCAGTGCCCGTATATCGAAAATGGCATGGGTTGGACTAGCTCATTTTTCTGAGGTTCCAGGGAATTTTCATTCTCATATGCATATTTTACAGCTATTTTGACAGTAACTGCATAAGCATACAGAATAAATACAACTCTTCAGCTAAAAGTATTCCTAGACATTGTCATTTTCATTTAGGTTTGCTGATGGTATACAAAATAATCACAGGACTATATTTACTGAGAGTAGTGCAGGTTGCTATGGTATATTGTAATGCTAAAAGTACAAATATCCTCGTGGGGAAAGAAGTAAAATATGCAAAAACTTCAATCAACTGGCAAAAGCTGTCACTGCCTGTCAGTGAAAAGACTTCACCAAAAAGGTGGTGTGGTCAGGTGCTTGATTTCGTGTACAGAGAGAGGCAGAGAGCAATGCCAGCCTCTAGACCTGGCTCCTAGGTGGTCTGTACTGCTTCACAGTACCGTTGCCATTCATTGCTGCTTCCCAAGTAAATAAACTTCTGTACCAGAGAACACACCTCTAGAGGGAGGGGAGCAATACAGAGCTACTTGTTTGGGTGCTGCCAAGAATGTGGATTTGATTCCAGAAGCTCTTTAAGAGGCAAGTTCACACTGACTTCTAGTGCAGTCTTTCCTAGCTACCTGGCTGTAGGCACCCAGAGGTGTTTGTCTGAAGTTAGCAGGGGGTGCAAGTCTGCAGCAAATGAGCTGGTCTGTGGCAAATCTTCCTGTTCTTGGTCTGTCTGGGGTTTGCCTCATCCCACCTTGAATGGGAGGGAAGTTGCTCTCCCCCCTGCAGTCCTTCTGGCAGGGCTGGGAGTAGCTCGCAGCAGTACCATGGGTTCCTGCAGTCCCCTGTGTGCATCCCCAGCACATTGGTCACGTTTTTGAAAAAGGAGCATGAACTCAAGAAGTAGTGGATCTTAAAAATCCCCTCCCCATCACGCTAGAGGGAAAATATTTCCATTTCCATCTTTTTTAAGCTTATTCCTATGCTATTTATAGGAACTTGTTTTGTAATCCCAGTGCTTTATTAACCTTAATTACTCTGAAATGTGCATCAGTGCCCTTTACGTGGGTTATATAATGCACACAGCGGAACACACTGAGCTGTTTCTGCAGCGTAGTCACACCAGGGATGAATCTGGTGTGCTGTATGCAAACCAGAGAGTGCAATGTTCCAACTGCTTTTTGTTCCCCTTGGTCTCCTTCCCAGCGTGATAGCCTAGATTTGGAGTATATCCATTAATATTATCTACTAGACACAATACACTGAATAAAAAATTGAGTGGTGTGGTTTGGTGTTTTTTTTTTTTTTTAATTGCCATATAGTGTTAATGATTCATTTAAAGAAAAATGTGCAATCTCCCTGTTAATTTCGGGAGAGGAACATGTGGCTGTTTCTTAATTCATTCTAAATTCACCATGTTTCACATTCTATACCTTTATGAAAACACTTATGCTCACTTCAGGTGAAAACATCTGTATATGAAAGACTTTTTTAAAACTGAAGAACATCTCTTGCCCCCACAATGAAGAAGAAATATTATTTAAATTTTATATATGGCTTTGGAAATCCTAGCTCTATAAGGAGAAGACAGCAAGATATCTGCATATGCATTGCTTCTCTCTGCTACACCACTTCCTTCAGTCTCTGGCAGTCTTCCTGCACTCCTTCCAACTTTGCTCTTATTAATATTTACTTCTTGGAGCCTAGAAGGAGAAGGTAAGTGTTGTAGCCAGCATTTTACATATAACTACAGATTTGTATTTCTTCTTACTTCTGCAAATTATTTATTCTTTATACTAATTAAATAGGGTTAAAGTCCACTCAAGGTTGGGAAAAAAAAATCTGTAGAAGTTGTAGGTCATTTGAGAAAGTGGATGGTCAACAAGATTTTTTGTTTTCTTTTTTGTAAACATGTAAGAGAGTCTTAGGAGCGTTCTGAGTGTATTGGAGGTGATGAGGTTGGCATTTGAAATGGCTGATGACAAGGCAAGATGTAATTAAAGTGTCTGCATGATAACCTGATGTGCAAGATGATCTCACATCTGGAAGGCTCAGAACACCAGTGCTGCTCCCTGAAACATCTGGCCACAACCAAGAAGAGCTCACAACACTGCAGGGACCTTTTCTCTGATTTGGCATACCAGTTTCCAGAGCTGCATCTGAGCATTTCCCATGTAGCATGTATTTGGTAGAGAATCAATGCATGTGTAAAATCATGTTCTGTATGGTGATTTTTAAGTCTTAGGCATCTTGGTGTCATTACTGTACAAGCTTCTGATAGAATGATTTATTTAAAAAAAAAAAAAAAAAAACAATAAAACTACTGGACGCATTTTGGGGCACTAATATAATAGTATGAAGTTGCTGTTAAATGCTCAAACATCTTAGTAAACTGAAAGCTTTAAATTCTTCAGTTAGATAGCACAATCTGTTATCCTAAATTAAATTTCCAAAGGAGTATTTTTTCAGATATTACATACTTCATAGCTGACAGGGACACTATCTAATTAGCTATTTATATGCAAGGCATACCAGGGGATAATTAGAAACATGGATTATGCAAAGGCAATCAGACTGACAGAGGGCAAAGGAAGCTAACATATTAAATCAAATTTGTATATATGCTTATATAGTTTATCATGTGTCGTTTGGGTTGTATTACATTAATACTTCATTTAATATGTTGTTATGCATATTACTGTAATCTACTAATTTGTAAATTAAACATGTGCCCTCCTAAACACAGTATCTGTTGGCCCAGTGAGTCAGTTAGGCCTGCAGAAAAATGCTTAATTAAGTTACATATGTATTCCGCCTCTTGGGAAATGCCCTGTGCATCCCTAATTGCGTTTGTTGTCTGTGTTCAAATACAGTCTTTATGGGTTATTGCTATCCCTAGCACATCTTATTACATACTCAATATTTCTATTGCCAAAGCAATGGTGAGCGCGCCTTGAAATGCGTGGGAAGTGGTTGCTGGGTCAGCCGAAGGCAGGGTGAAATGGGGAAATGCTTTTTTCTGGAGTTGCAGAGAGGAGAGGCACCGTGCGTTTGAATTGAAGCAGATGGGAAAAGAGGGGCATTTGCTGCGTAAGGATGCGTAGCTCCGACGTGCAACCTGGCTTATGTAACTAATGAGATAGGTGGGCTCTAAAATGAGCCTCTCAGAACTGCTGCATGCAGGTGGTTGATTATTTGGTACCCTGACTGTATGGAAAGTCTGAGGGGCCTGGCCAGCCCAGACAGACCCAAAGGAGCAGCAGCTTGAATATCTTCTCCGCTGTGTGCCTGAGAAAATAAGGTGGTCATCTGTAACCACCGTGGGCAATCAAGTATTTTGAAATGAAGGGTGGTTTGGGATGTCAGGCCTATGGCAAATGTTCATACACCTACACAGATCTATACAGGCCTTTGTAAAATGTTAAAAAGCAGGCAAATTGGTTTAATTGGCATGAAAATTGGTTTCATTGGCATGAAAAGGTTAAAAAGCAGGCAAATTGGTTTCATTGACACTTGGCAAGTCAACAGGAAAGCCTGATGAAATCCAGGTGATTCCCCTGCTTCTAATGTAGACTTAGCCTAGAGTGAAAAGAATATGTCTAGTTCTTTTGTTAAACTTTCAGAAGAAATTCCTTTTATTGGTGAAAAAAGGGTAAATTCTTTTGAAGGTCTTACTGTAGAAAAATCATGCAACAAAAGCAAAGGATGCATAAAAGCAAGAGACGTGAGAATTTGTTTGTACAGTACCTGTGAGACTCGTGGCCTTTTATCTGGAAGGAAAGAAGAATGTGTGTTGTATTTTGTCCTGAATGACACCTAAGGCAAACAATGAAGGAAAATGCTTTTTAGGTTGGTTCAGATCCATCCCTTCTGAGGAATTCCTTTTGTTCTCTTCTATTTTCTTCTGATAAAGCTGGCTCTTGGGTAGCCATCAGCAGCTTTTTCACTGAGAAAGAGCTGATGTGATCGTGTAGGAGCCTAGATACACCTGATGTTGAAATTGCTTCTGAAAAGATACTTAGATAACATTTCTTCCTCCTTATATCTGGCTAGTTCTAATATATAGTGACTCCATGTGGATATTAATGAATTTGGGCAGGGGGCAGCAGGGATTCCTCTTCATGAAATCCTTCTGATAGTTCTTACAGTGAAACTGGAGCCATCCTGCAGCTCATTTCTCATGGGAATTGTCCATATTCTGCTTCTGAATAGCGTGCCTCCCAAATGCAGGCACTGATTGTATTCATGCCATAAACCTAACTTAAATAATTTTACTGAATATGATCCTTGGCATAAATTAATGTGGAATTTGCCTCCTGGACTTTTGTATGCTTTTAATATTTATTCGTTGGTCTGTAATAGAATATTTGTCATCTTAACTGGATTTCTGGATGGGAATCAATGGATCATTAGTTTTAATTATAATATATCAATGTCATACTAGTACAATTTATATCTAATGAAATTAACGTCTATGATATACTGTACTGTCATCGCTAAAATCTTCATGATAACTATAAATACAAAAACCTGTTTTCTTTACAACAGCTACAGTATTCATCCAGTACAATCTAATTAAACAGACAGCATTTTAAAGGTGACTGCACATTATTGTTGGATGAGGTACAGTTCCCATCTAGCACTTTATGCAAGAAAAGGGTAGACCACGTGGTGTGGATAAAGGATTGGACTAAGAATCAGGAAACTGAGTTTTGTTCATGATACTGCACTATAGATTATCTTTTCCAAAATTATTTGCATCGCAGCATCTTTATTTGTCAAGTTGCTTTTTTTCGTTGTGAATTTCTTTGATACGAACAAGGAAAGCTGCTATCTAATAGCTATTTGTTGTCATTGTTAATAATAGTGTGTCATAATGAACATGTTTTACTGGATCAGGCTTTAGACACTGTTATCCAAATTGTCTGTAATGATTACCCTCAACTTGTATTATATATCCTGCAATTAAACTATCCCAACCAATTTCACTTTTACAGATGACAGCACAAACAAACGTCAAGAAAAATAGACTAAGTTAGAGGCCACTGACAGTCAGATAAAACAAAACCGATTAAGGGTACAGTAAGTCATTTTTATTACTGTCTCACAGATGGGCAACAATTATTTAATTGGTTAATAACAAAAAATAAAGCAAGATTAATAACTTGCATTAAATGAAACTAGCTAGTATTTTGCTATTTTAAGAAAGAGTTTTTGAAGTACATCGAGCACTCACCTGCAGCACACATACACGGAGTCTAATGCTGATGCCACAGCTGAATTCACAACAAAGGTTTCTCAAGAAGGGCACATACATGAAGCATTCCTCTGAAAGAATATAAAACTAGGCATATAATGACTGGGGGTTTTTTGATCTCAAAGTGGAACTGCTAGCAGAGAAACAAGGTTGTTTGGCGTTTTATTTATTTATGACCAGCTGTTTTCAGTCCACTCACAGCTAGGAGGGAAGATGCCTGTTCACCAGAATGCATCTAGACAGAATTTGAACTTCACCTTGTGTTGGCTGCTGCTGTGTATGATGGGTATTTTTTGCAAGTCTAGATGGTAACGATGATACAGTAATTCATTGGCAAGTTCTTAACCGCACTCTGCCAAGATCACTTAGAGATCACTTGTCGTCCATTTGTGTTACAGGATTAGGGCCTTTGTAAGCATGTGCTGGAGTTTTTGCTATTATTTTTTTGCTTTGTTGTCACTTCCTATCACTTGGTTAATTTAGAAAAGTAGCAACATGATCGAGGCATGCACGTTAAATATTGCTTCAGTATTTGCAGCTGGGTTACCATTTACCTATCTGTGGTCTACTGGAGGAGTTTTACTACAGCCTTACCTCTCCAGCTTAAAGAGACACAGTTGGAAACTTAAACTGTTAAAAAGCAAAAAAGCAAACAAAATCTGCTGGCTGCTAATAATATGCCAACAGCTGATCCTTGGGTGGCCATCTCCTCTTGTAGGAGGGTGTTAAAGCCATCCAAGGTGCTTGTCTATCTGTAAAGCAGTGGCAGCAACTTCATGCAGATTCTTTGCATCTTCCATCTGCAAAATCACTCCTAAGTCCTCTGGCAGAAGGACCTTCATACTGCAGGCTAGTGCTAGCCTTTGAATTTACAGCAGTTTCCTCTCAGATGGCTGTATCTATAAGTGCTCTGCCCGTAAATGAGGTAAAGCTTGAAAATTAGTGGAAGGTAATTCCCCCCAAGCAGTCCTCTAGAACTCTAGGATCTACGTGAACATCTGGAGGCTCAAGTGACGATGCTTTTCCCTTAATTTCTGCAGTTTAAGAAAATGGTCATTTCAAAAGCTTTGATTTACTCCAAACTAACATAATGTTCTAGTCTAAACACAGCTTCTTTTTAATGAGATCCGTTGTTAATTTACTTGCCTCTGAGTCTTGTTGCTCATAGTTTCCTACTCTTGAAGGCTAATTAATTTTAATATGCTCTGTAAGAATAGTTCTATCTCTGCGTTAATGAAATATTCTCTTGGATAGCTCAGAATATCCAAATCGCTTTGGCAACTAAAGGTATGGAACAAGGTATTAATGTAGCCCGTGTTTATTTCCTGACTCTTCCTAAATGAAGTTTGCAGCTAACTGTTCTTTGCTGAGGAGTGGTGAACAGCACACAATAATGAAATGAGTATCTGTCTGTGTGAGAGCATCTCCCTTCCCTTCTGCCTGATATGTGTCTATATTTTGTCGAATATAATTATAGGCTTTCCTCGGAGAATCCTTTCTCTGAACTGGAGAAATAGTCCTGTCGTAAATTGGTGTGTGGAAGGGGAATGTGCCTACATTGGAGAGAAAAAAGCAAACACGGCACATCGCCATCACTGGGGATATTACAAATAAGCGTGTGAGATCACTGGCAAAGATAGCTGCATGTTTGTGTATGTGTTTGTAGAGACAAGCTAGTTTGTCTTTGTAGTTCCAGAATTTGTTTCCTCAAAAATGGAAAAGATGTGTGTTTATTTCATGCTTGGAAATGTTTGGTCACAGCTAAAATTTCTACACAAATTTCCAAGAAAAGTTGAAAAGGTGGCTCTACCACTTCATCTCTTTAAGTGTTATAACTTGAGAAGATGGAATGGGATTATTTTTTTTTTTGAAAAAATAACTCAGCTAATCAGGGGTTAGAAACAATTGAACATGGATTCCTTTTGAGAAATATTCATAAGGAATATTCCTCTCTTCCCTATGGTATCTGAGGTTCTCTGAAACATCTCCAGTTTTGGCTTGTAAAGTTTCACAGGAGATTCAGGCAGACTAACAGTGAAAAATATTGATGTGTGAACAGTCTGGGACCCCACTTGCCTCTTCTCCCAGTATATAAAAGGTCCCAGACAGGATTCTCCTCTGCTCCTAGTCCAAATGTGTTGATGCTGGAAATAAGTCTTGTTCTGAACTTTGTTGCCTCGCAGTAGCACTTGTCTTGCATTGCTGTTACTGCTTCCTGTCATCCAGACCAAATCAGGAAACAGAGGTAAGAATCATGAACCTCATTCTTGTTATACATAGTATTCCTTCAGTACAAAATGTCTGCCCTAGTCTGCTGCATTTGTCTTGTGTAGATGTAGTTTGTTATGGTCAATAATCTATTACTTTAGGTATCTGATTATAGAGAGCAAGGAGTGTTGGTATTTCTCTTTGGCAAATGGAACTTCCTGCTGTTTTCTCTTCCCTTTCTGCTTAGGTGAAATATTGCGGCTTCATAGATGGTAAATTAAATGTCAAATATAATTTGGCACCCAAACCATGAAGTCTATTTCTGTCCTCAGAGCAAACCTGACAGATGCCTTCATGTACTGGCTTTATAGAGAGCTATACTGGATGATAAATCACTTTTTAGTATGTCACTACAAATGGTTCGGCTAAACTTCTTTATGAAAGTTTAGCATTTTTATAAGTGCCTTAAAAAGAAACATATTTTTATACAGCTAGTAAAGTCAAGTCCTGGAGCAGCTTCAATCAGCTTCAACTCTCCTATTTGTTTTCTCCCTTAACCATGTAAACATGCATCTAGTTTAGACAATTGAATTAAAGCGTGAAGTGTTTGGTTCCTAAGTGTTTGATCACAACGTTACCATGTGAAATGTCCATAATTCCTTTTTTAATATAGAGTACCAATAAAACACGGAACAATAGGAGAGTGATAACTCATTTAAGAGGACCCCAGAATTCCCTACATAAATCTTCTTTCTTAAGAAGAGCAATCTGCATCACCAGGCAAATCTCCGCTTTGTTCTGTGAACGAGGCTTCCTTAAGGTTGTCAGTGATGTATCTTCAGCTGTTGCATCACATTCTTTTGCCCACATGCAGAGGAATATCTTAAAATGCCAAAAAAAAAAATCATTATTAAATGGTTTATAAAACAATATCAACAAGCAACCCCCAAGCAAACAAGCAATAAAACCACCCCTACGCCAGCATCTATGATAATGCCAGGAAAACATAACCACTGTTCCCAATGAAAGAAGTGTCCTTATCGAAGAAAAGAGGAATTGGGATATAATTGACATAATGGTTGAAAATCATGCACATGATCATCTGGTGAATAATTTGCCCACAAATACATTATCCAGCAATGCACAGTGCTTAAAGTAATGTTTGTCCATGCAGAGAAATGTCAGTGAGTGTCTGAATCAATAGTGACATTTAGAATTGCAATAAACTACATAGTCGACCAAAGTCATTGTATCTGGGTAGATCATAACAGACTTTAGTCATAGCAGACTTGGTAATGTGCAGAAATCCTGAGTTATCTAAGGTGACAGGAAAAATGATTTTTCTTTACCTAGTATTTATTTTGTCATTGTTTTCTCAGACTCCTTAAGTACATGTCAGCATTGACCATTACAGAGATAAAGGAGCCTGAGTAGATCAGTATCTAGCCACAACGCTGTCTTCAAGCTTTCAAAATAGAGAGATTAAATTTGTATGCTGGGTCATTCATGCAGTAAATACGATGAAGAAGCAAAGCAGAATGTTTTATATAAAATTGATAGTATTTTCAGAACAGAAACATGGGAGTTAATGTATTGGATCAGTCCAGTATCTGTGTAGTCCAGAGCTGTCACAAATAGGTTTAAACCACGGGTTTCAGAGGCAGACCAAAGAAAAGGCAATTGTAGTCCAAGGAGCTCTAGGGGAAATATTTCTACTGTCTTCAAAGACAGGAAAAACACTTGAAACTTCCCCTGAAGCACAGGAGTTTATATCACTTCTACAGCATTTGAAGGCTGAGGCTTTTGTTTGTTTTGAATTTATAATTACAACTCTAGATATTACTGATATTCTTGCAAATGCATAATCTCCCTGTAACTCCTCCTGAGCTTTTAGACTTGCAGATACACTGAGTCAAGAAATCTCACCGTCTGACTGTTCATTTTTGCCATCCTTTTTGAGAATGACATCTAGTGCTGCTGGCAAAGAAGAACGGGAGCTCATTAGCTTTGTTCCACTTCTGCAAAACGGAACTAGTGGCACAGTTTCCATAACAGGGCTCCTTTGTCTCAGAATCTCCATTTCCTTGATACATCAGGAGGAGCCACCTTGGTTCCTAAGCTGTGGCTCCAGGCAGAGGGAAGCAAAGTATCCTTGCTAAATTTAAGCACCAGGTCAGTGGCAGCACTGGGAAGACAGCCCTGCTCTCCTGGGCCTGTAAGCAGCCCATTAGACCAACGTCTCTGCCAGCCACCACTTAGTGATGAACACAACAATGTATGTGGCTGATCTGGTAGTATGGGGTAAAGCACTGTGCTTCATGGTTCTTTAACCTCTGGTTTTATAGTATCAAATTAATGGGAGGAGTAAAAGCAACATGCCGGTGAACATAATGCAGAAGTCTGTGCTCATGGTGTTAATAAACAAACTAGTGTGTTGAATGAATGTAGCTAGGGAGAATAGAGCAAATATGTTATTCAATTTCTTTCTGTCTGCCAAAAGGTGATTTTTATACTGAATTGCATAAAGCACATGCAGATTGATATCTCCCAGCAGCATATTTACATAAAAGGAAGTTAAAACAAAAACCCTTCCCAGGAAAACAGTGACCAAGACTATTCGCATTCATTGTAACTTACTCACTTGTCACTGACTGGGTTACTCCAGCCTTCCTTGCAGTAATTGATGGATAACTCTTCTCCCTCTTGCGAGGATGTAACGCAAGAAGCTATGTAAAATGTAAGAAGCTTTTGAAGTGTCAAAACTAACATGAAAGAAAAATCTAGTCCCTGATCTGAAGCCTGCTGCTGGTGTTTAATCATCTGTAGGTCTCACAGAAGTGAAGGTTGCTAAGTGACCGGCACGTCTTGTCCAACACAGAGTCCAGGAAGGTGCTGGTTATCCCAAGGAAGGTGCTGGTTATCCCCGCCTCTTTCTGTTGCGGGGCCCACTTGAGTGTTTCAAGCATGGGTCTGGACTCTGCCGGTGACTGCTAGGCACAACGCACACAAGTGGAGCCAGAGCAGTCCTTTCCACCTAACTTCAGCCAGTAATTTTCCCTCAGGTTTTCTAGAGATGGCTGTGAAATCCATGGCAAGCGTAGCTGGTTCTCATAACAGCCCTTTGAACAAAGGCCTGAAGGCAAGCAAACAGCTCGCTATGTGCTGTCAGCGTGGGAGATGCAAAGTTCTGCATTTCCTTCATGGAGATGGCCTGGGAAGGCGTGTGATAATGTACTGTTACTAACCAGAAAAGGATATTTCCTGAAATACTATTGATAGAGAAAAATCCATCCTATTCATGATCTACTCCATCTCTATTATAAATTGTAAGGACTATGGCTACAGTAGGAACTTTATCTCTATATTCCCAGCATTACAGTATGCATCATAGGAATGTTTTCATTGGCAGATGAATGTAGTAGCTAAATCAAGGAGGAATGAGGATCCGAGTCTGCTCCTAGCTGTGCAACGTACAGATGACCCTGTGCTCTGCATCGGCAGTATGGACGTAACAGCACCTGCCTTGCTAGAGTGCTTTGACAGGTCTTGTAAAAGAACATTAGTACGTCTATCTGATAATACCCAGACACATTTTTGTTTTATAAAACAGTAATGAGAGAGAATTATGTGCATATATTTTGATGAGGTGATAAGATGTGGCTTCTTCACACTAAAATATTCATAGCTAGGGGTACCTTTCCCATCAAGTGACTGTAAAAACTGAAATAATGGAGTTTGAGATTTATTGTCTTCGTGAACAGTTTTGTGTGAGTTTTGTTCTCAGTTTGCAGCTCATCAGAAGATAGTTTTTAAAACTGCAGGTATTTACAATGCGAGCCAGATCCTTCAGAGACGGTGTAAATGGAGCTGTATGTGAAAACCCTGTAGGCAGATTACTTTGGGAGCGAATTAGGATTGGGGTGAGCTGAGTGAGGATTCTGGAAGGGAACTAAGACTGGGCTGAATTAGAGCTGGAGCTGAGGGCAACCCCAGAACCAAGTGGATATTTTTATTGACTGACCTGGGATCAGCTTAGCTGTTGATTGCAAGATGTGGGCTCTGAATGAGTTAAAATGGAAGCTGTGCACTACAGCTAGGTCGTTGTGCAAGGTTTATTTAATGTTCATTGCCAGTGTTTTAGCTGAAGTCATGCAGTACACATACTTAGCCTGCGTGTGACCTGTTATGAGATTGGGTGATAAATTTTATGATTATACTTGTCAGTTTTGTCTAACCTGTCATTTACTAATCTTGCAGGTCTGTAGCTCCTAGCTCATTTTATTATCATCTTTTTCTTCCTTTAGTATGTTTAACTGTGAAGCATGTTCTTTGGAACTGCTGTTCCCACTTCTGTGTTGTCCAAGATGATCTATTTTCCTGCTCCCAAATAGCTAGTAATCCTGAAGTGTTTCCATCCTGGTGTGTCGAGGCATATCTAGGGTGTTAGAGTGGAGGCCATATGCTTTCAACTAACAATTTCTTGAAAAAAAAATCTTGAGTCTTCTTGAAGCAGTAGCCATGGCTCTCTTGTTGATTTTTTGGCCAACTCTTCCCACGTATGCTCTTTCCCTTTAGCGTTTTCTCTGCATTTGTCATCTCATGTTTTTATTATTCAACAGTCTGGTTACCCTTCACCTGAAGAGTCTATAAAGTTACTGGTTATGGGAATATCCAGTAATAAAATACACAGCATAAAGAGGTGCTTTGACAAAGGTACAGAACAAGAAAGGTAGTTTTATAATCTCTAATTATCAAGAACAGTAGAAGCTGAATTATATTCTGTGATATGAGCGACCGTATCTCAGGCCCTGAAGGATAGCTTGGGTTCTGCGAAAAGAGGTGTTCTGGGTCAGACCTGATGCATCTCCCCTCTGAAGCCCCGAACGTGGCTTCCTGCATGGTTCAGTGCAGCAGCACAACGTTCAGCCCCACTCCCATACTAGGCTGGTGTCGTCTCCCCAGCCTCGTGCAGCTGCTGTGCGCCCTACAGAAAGTACCGCGCAGAGCGGATGGCGTGTTGGCGAGAGTGCGATGTGATGAATCAAGAGAGCAAATCACAAGGCTGCTTCTTTACCCTCCAGTTAATGAGCAAATAGGCCAACAATTCTTCTAAAGGAACATTCATTATGATTCTAATTAGTAATATGTATAAAATTGATTTCCATATCTAAAGGAAGAAAAACTCCCTCTGAGAAATGCTAGAATTACTGGCTTAGGAAAAATAAAACACGATCCTCTGAAGCAAATCTCATGTTTTCTGCTGCAATTAGCTGGTTGTTTTTTATTTATTTATTGTTTATTCTAAGCTTTTAAATACCTTTTAAAGTATCAAGTGGCTGACTTTGTGCTTGAAATCAAAATACAGCTGATTTCAAATCAAAAGGGCTTTAAGATTCTTCTTAGCAAGCTGTTCTGATGATGCAAAGCTTTGAGCTGGTATTATGTCAAGATAAACTGACAAAAAGGAAGCCAATACATATATTTTGATATTTCTTTGCATTATGAAACATGCAAGGACAGAAAATCTGTCATTCCCTCTGTCTGTGGAGTATCAAACACCTTTTCATGATTCATAAATAATGAGTAGTACGAGTATTTGTTAAAATTATATTACAGGAATAAGCCGTGACATTCACGAAATGCCTTGCATGATCAAGCGCTTTACAGACATTAATTAGAGTTGATTTGAATCAGTAAAACAATATTGAGACAGGTCTATTAAGCAGCTCATATTGAGTGATTGCAATATCGAAATAATACATAGCAGTGTTTTCAGCTGCATTATAGGAATTATATACATGATCTGTGGGCATTAATAGTGCTTACTGGACCGAACAATGGTGAGTTCCAGTTCTATGTAATTAAAACCTGGCACACAAAATAAGAGTGTTGTTGTAACTGGAGCTGTTTGTTTTATGTTAGAATAGATACGGAACGTTTAACATATGTTGAAACAAGTCATATTTGTAATTCAACATGTATTCCGTGTTTTAAAGCAAATGTGTGGCAGAAAGATGTCTAATCTAACGGCAGGGAACTCAAAATTCAGCAGAACTGGAGACTCAAGCAGTAGCTCTGGAAAAATGTTCAGAAAATCACTCAAGCATGGTCTTTCCTTCTAAGCCCTTCTAAGCTTTCAGTTCTAGCAGTAGTCTCTAGTTTATGTTTTACAGCCTCGGAAAGCAGTGTCTTGCTCCCCGGCTAGCACTCTGTGAAGCTGTTTTCATACAAATATGCGATTTAGAGGAATGACTTCCATCAAATCATTTAAATTTTAATACTCCTTCCTGAATTTAGGGTTCCTTTTAAACCTTTATTCAAACCTCACAATTGAAATGCAGCACAGCAGCATGCATCAAAATTCCCAGTGACCAAGTTGTTCCGAAGCATAATGGACTTTTGATAACATGTTGTGATTTCAGAGGGAAAACAGTAATTTAGCCCATAGCATGGTGGACGAAGTATTTTTATTTTATTGCTGTGTGTGCACCTAACTGTGTGTATATATATACATGTAATATTCCTGCAAATGTAAATGAAAACACAGTCCATTAACATGCTGTAATTGTTCACATTCTACCATGTAAAACACTAATCTTGGTTTGATCTGCAGTTACATCCATGTGTACTGCTCGATATATAACCATTGCTTCACCCACTAATCTGTGGCAGTGCATAGCTTCTAATTGTAAGGTAATACTGGGAGTCTGAACATTCAGGGAAACAATTTTCTTTATTTCATAGCAAAATGTGCAAACATAGTTGCAAGAAGTGTAGAACACTGTCTTCACCCTGCCTGCTGGCATGGGGAAATTATTTTCTAGCTTTGCCAGGAAAGATGTTGCTAGGTTATTTGCTTGTTTTATTCAGGGATATCACTTGAAGTTAATTTTATCAGATAATATCTATGAGGAGACTGGTATTTCTTTCCAAAAAAGAAAAACGAAACCCAGCACAAATCCTAAGCCCACCCACAGCACATCCATATTTATTTGTGATAGTAACTCTAAAAAGGAAGCAGACTGAACCATCCATCAGATGGACACATCACCAATTTATCATTATTATGAAAATGTGGATTGGTGGCTAGTGAGTATGTTTCTGACTTATCCATTCTTCCACTGTTCATATCCTTAGTAAAAGGGAAGCGCTGGCTTCTCAAGGTTCTTACAGAGGTGAACATCATCCCAGTCTCGTGTTTCAAGTGACAGAGAAAGCACTAAGATAATGTTGATAGGTCCACATCTGGGAGGTTTCTCCTGTCCCGTGCAAGGACAGGAAGAAAAAAATTACCTGAAATCAGTCAGCTGTTGTTTGGAGTGACTTCTTATGTATTATCCTCCATAAATGTTTTTCCTCCTTCTTAGCATGTTTACTGAATGAAAGACATAAAATGTTATTTTTTGCTTTCTGCAAAGCTGTATCCCCTCTCTGCTCCTCTCGCCTCCTCCTCTCGTTGTTTCTCCGGCCTCCAGTGCAGGCAGTGCCCAGGTCAGAGCGTGTGCAGCACCACGAGTTAGCCAAGGCACTTGCAAAGCGCAGTTGTGCACGTACAAGCCTGTCATGTCCTGGAGAGGCTTCTCTTTTAGTTTTCATTAATTCAGGGGAAGGGAGGAAAAGAGTATCGGTGTTTCTGAAACCGTAAATTTTTTCATATATATGACTACCCAGAGTACATATTGTGATGAGAATAAAGCTAAGAGGCCAGGGACTATCTAAGACCATAGGAACTGGAATCTGTAAACAAGCTCATCCAATATATTGTCAACAGGAGACGTATATTTATGGTGAAATGGTTTTCAGAGTCGAAACTATTGGGTCTTCTTTTTTTATCTGTTCTCTGGCAGAGGAATGATTTAAAGAGAACCTCAACTCGCATTTCAAATAATAGATGACAGGAGCTCATCCATTTCAATATAATTCATTGCACTGCATATGTATGGGGGAGATTTTTAAAGAAAACCAGGGAGTTATATTTCGAAGTGAGCCTCTAGATTTTTAAATGTGGTATTTCCTCCTTGTTTTCCCTCTATTAAGTTTATTGCCTTCCCTGAGTAGAAGATTACATTTTTGTGTTAGATATTGCTTTTTATCTGCTCTTGTTCTCATGCCAGCTCTAAAGCTGCGGGTGCAGGGTAGGGAACTTTTTTAGCTTTGCTGTTCTTACTGTTATTGATAGCATTTTGTTGTTGGTGGTGTATGTTTTGTTGTTGTTTCTGAAGTATTAGTGTCCTACACTACTCCATAATGTACAATTAACTTTGCAGTAAAGCTGTCAGGTCTCAGAGCTCTCTCCTTCCACGTGTCAAATACATGAACTCTAATTCTCTCCAATATCATAAAACTGAAAATAAAGTCATGTCATTTGAGCTTTCTTCAGATTTTAGGGTTGGCTTGTTGGGGGGAACATTTCTTTATTAATGTTTTTATTTAAATTCTGCATGATGCCACTTGTTCTCTATTGAAAATATTCCTTGAAGTCTTTGATCAGAGACTGAGAGTAGCCAAACATTTCTAGTAAAATTAAACAAAATGAGGGTGCTGGGTGCTCCCACAGCGCGGTACTCTGTTTGGGAGAAGAATCTGAAACCTTACGTTTTTGTTGGGGGATGATG